>NC_137060.1:21052916-21575416 GCF_032717465.1 Coenobita brevimanus | reverse complement strand
CTCATTCCTGAGTGGCATTACGTGAGCAGTGATCCTGCATGGCACTTGTTAACATTTTTTTTGAGAGTTGAGAAAAATAGTTAAGTCATTTGCGCAACAGTCAAAAGTATGTCCCTTAGTTTCATCGTCACCTGTTTTTGCCATCCACTGCAGCGGTTAAAAAAATAATAATCGATCAGTTATGAAATCACTAGGTAAGCTCAGGCCACACTGTACTTAACACATTTGGATAGAACAAATGGCGCGGATGAAGAGTCTACACCTGATGACGCTGTAGGTGGAACAGCTGCGGCGTCCACCTAGGAGACAAACCTCATATTTCTCGCCACGGGAATGACCTTGGACCGACTAGATCCCTATACGGCGTACGTTGTGTACTGTACCTGTAAGACGGTCCCACAGTAGAATTTGTTTGCCTGTGGTCGACGACTCGACTCAGACAGACCAATTTTAAGCAACAAGAAAATGGAACAAGTGTTTGATGTGGCTCGACTCACTCGAACTGGACTGACTCGGCTCTAATCAACTAGAACATAGCCTAATTGTTTTGGACTTTACTACTGACGCAAAATATCAAAATAATGGGTGTAATCGAAGAAAAAAAATATATAATTAAAATTTTTACCTTCTGTCTATGTTGTGGACATTGAAATTTTGATCAGAACTGAGTACCATGAACATTAGTACTTGTGCAGTTTACTGTTTTAAAATGGGGAGGAAACTGCCTACGAACTTTCAAGACATTCATATTTATGAAAGAATGAGCGAAGATGTGAGTGAGGGCCTGAAAATGAAAGTGAGAGAGTGAAGTTTCTGGGCGTTTGGGAGACTGTAAATACGTAACTGTGTAATTAAAAAAAACATTGCGAAACTGACAGTACGCGAATGGCTAAAGAATAGAGTGATCAGAAAATCCGAGAGGCTGAGAAAGTGACTGTCAACGTGAGTCTTTTTTTTTTTTATATAGAGAATGAATGGAGAAAAGAAAAACAAAGGAAAAATAAAAAGTCCATGTGCCTAAAGGCATCCTCCATTCATAAAATATTTATAACAGCTGGATTTAAATTGAAGTGGATTAAATGTTTGTAGGAAACAACTCACAGGAAGTGAATTCCAGAGAGTAGAAATTCTGGGGATAAATGAATTTTGATAAGCAGAGGTTCTGCATTGCTGGGGAGAGAGTGTGAGTTTATGGGCGCTCCCAGCTGCCCGAGTATTTTGGAAGAAAATGTGAAGGGGAGGCACAATTGAAGCAAGTTCGTCAGAGCACTTACGGTAAAAATATCGATAAAACAGTGCTAAAGAAGCAACATCTCTACGTACTGATAATGGAAGAAGGTCCTCCGTAATGGCAGGATTATCGATTAATCTAATGGGTTTATTTCGAATTTTGTCCAACTGCCTCATTGCAACCGCTCCACATCCACTCCACAGTGGTGAACAGTATACGATCTGAGAACGCACATGACTTTTGCATATTGTAGCCATCTGCTCGTCAGTGAAGAACTCACGAACTCTGTACGTCCCAATTTTTTGGAAGCATTTTTAGCAAGGGATTTAACATAAGCTGTCCAACTTAGGTTGGGATTTAGAGTAACACCTAGGATATCAATTGTAGTGGATATGGGAATACTGACATCATTTAAAATTATGATTGATTAATTTTAGAAAGGTCCTGGTTCAGAGAAATTGCTGTGTTTATTCGGGAATTTATAATATCAAATTGTGTAAAGGAGATACTAAATGTGAAAGAACTATGAAGGGTCGTCATCAGCATAAGTGTGTATTGGGTTATGAGTGACAGATAGGTCATTTATATGAATGAGAAAGAGGGTTGGAGTCAAAACTGATCCTTGAGGGCATTTATGGAATGAAACTGAGAATAAATTCCATCTACCATGACCCTTATTTTTCTATTATGAAGGTAAGATGAAATTAGAGGAACCAGTGATGCAAGGCCTTAGTGTGACATCTTAGACAATAAGGCACGGTGCCATACTCCGTCAAATGCGTTTGATATGTCAAGTGCTGTTGTGTGTGTTTCACCGTGTTGGTCTATTGTTTTGTTAATCTGATGGGTAAGAAGGCAAAGAATGTCTACAGCTGAAGGAGTGAATGAGTGAAAAATTGAGCATATGAATGACTGATTGTGAGCTAGTAACCGGCAGCGTGAGAAAATAGTTATAAAAAAGCGAGTTAGAGACTAGAGTGAGTTAAAGTGGTACTTAGTGAGAGAGGGAAAGAGGGAGTGTTAGAATTAGTGAGTGTGAATGAGTGAGGGAAAACGTTAGAAAGTGAAAGTATAAGAAAGGGCATGAAGTGTATGAGACAGATTTACTAAAAGTGTATTGACATTTTAGTAAAGAGAGGTAGAGTGTGATACCATTAAGGATGATGGGTGAGTGTAGGAGTTTATGGAAGTATGTGTACACACACTCAAAAAAGTACCGTTATAGGAAGGTCCGATGAGTTTCGTACTGAACAATCCAGCTGTCTCGATAGGGTTAGAGGAAGGCAGTTATCCAACGTTTCATTCGTTGTGTCAGTTTGTATCGTGCAGTAGGTGTAACGATACTTTTTTGAGTGTGTGTACATACACTCAAAGAAGTATCGTTACAGAGGGGTCCGATGAGTTTCATACTGAACAATCCAGCTGTCTCGGTAGGGTTAGAGGAAGGCTGTTATCAAACGTTTCATTCGTGGTGTCAGTTTGTATCGCGCAGAAGATGTAACGATACTTTTCTGAGTGTGTGTACATATGAGTTTAAGTGACTGTGTGTTTGGGTGACAGTGATGAACAGTAATTGTGAGTAAGAAGAGCTTGAATGAGAGTAAAAAAAAAGTGTGTGTGTGTGTGTGTGTGTGTGTGTGTGTGTGTGTGTGTGTGTGTGTGTGTGTGTGTGTGTGTGTTTGTGCGCGCGCGCAAATCATTTAATGTATAAGCAACTAGGCTGACCTGTGTTGCACTGTGACACTAAAGCGAAGGAGGTGACCCCCAGCATGTGCAGGAGTTGGCCGGCCTTGTCTCCCAGGTCACGGGGAACGTGGAAAGTCAGGAGGTCACACTGACCCTCTGTCGTGTTCACCACAGTGCTGCTGTCGTCGCCGTGAAAGTCATACTCATCTAGGCCTTCCTTCCGTCCACTGCCTTTAGAATTTTCACTCCAAGACAATCCAGTTTCTGCATCTTCAGGGATATGCTCCCTCAGCCCCGGACGCGTTGTGATGACAGAGTTAATGGAGACTGCTGTGGTCACGGAGAAAGGCAACATCAGCCATCTTAGTAGAACTGAAGAAATCATGTGTCAGAAATTCATAATTCTCTCTCTCTCTCTCTCTCTCTTTGTCCCTCTCTCTCTCTCTCTCTCTCTCTCTCTCTCTCTTTGTCCCTCTCTCTCTCTCTCTTTGTCCCTCTCTCTCTCTCTCTCTTTGTCCCTCTCTCTCTCTCTCTCTCTCTCTCTCTCTCTCTCTCTCTCTCTCTCTCTCTCTCTCTCTCTCTCTCGTTGATAAGATTTAATATTATGACAATCGTCCATCCATCTGTTATCCAGTCCTTGATTAACCCTTTTTCGTCAGCAGTTTCGGAGTCCAGGACCAGTCATTTAAGTCAAGATTGGTGAATCTCTCAACCCTTTGCGGCAGTTTGTGAACATTTAATCACGGTCTTCTTAGCACTATATATCCCTCAGGACCAAATCTGTTTAGGGAGCTTCAACACATAAACCATCAGTCGTCCAACTGATCCAGTCACGCTTGGGGAAAGATTGATGTTGTTATGATCGGCACTCGCGCATGTAAACAGTTTCTATCGGTATAAGCGAAATACGGCCAATGAGTAAGCAGATTGTTTTTTAGAATAACAGATCAAAGGTCAAAATCACATGACTTGGTCAAAATTATTTAATAATATCAACTAAAGCACTTTTTATTCATATTAGACCAGACTTGGGGAAAGGCAAGAACGAAGGGATTCAGTTCTGAAAGCAATCGGTCAAAAGTCAAGGTTACAGAGCAAGGTCAAAGTTCGACCTGTGTGTCTGTGGGTAAACAAAACTAAAACAATTTTGACGTGGTTTTGATCAGTCTGGTTGTATGGGTTGAGGATCTCTCACGGGGTTAATCTATTGCTTTTTTGAGCAACAGGTCAATGGTCAAGGTCACATGGCAATATCCACTTAGACAGATTTTTCCAAATTTAGATCAAACTTTCTGGAAATGTTGAAGGTAAGGCAAGGATAAAGGATTTGCCTTTGAGAATAATCACTCAAAAAATAAGTACCAAGGTCAGCTCTAGCAGTTCTTATGTAATTTGAGCCAAACTTGGAGGAAGAGTTAAGGGTTTGGCAAAAATGAAAGGATTCAGTTTGATCTGATTTGGGTTAAATTTGTGCAATGGCTTGAGGGTAACCCAATAGACTGACTTATTGTTTCTTAAGAACAATAGGTAAAATGTTGACTTTATTTGGCAATGCCAACTCAAAGAGTTTTAATCCTGTTAGAACAAACTTTGTGCAAGGGTTCAAGTTATGGGAAAGTTAAAAAGATTCGATATTAAGACCACTAAGTCAACGGTAAAGGCCACAGGGAAAAGTCAAATGTTAAAGTCACTGCCTATGTAGAATAAAATAGATCTGATCTTATTTTAATCAAAATTGGTGGAGGGTTAACAGGTTTGATTTCATTTTGAAAGCAATCAGACGAAGGTTAAGAGGTCACAGAGCAAAGTCAGATATTTCGCCTTTAGATCAGTTGGTCGGAGCAGCTAGTGCACTCTACCAGCGCTCCTTCTTGTTAGTTACATGGCTATCATTGAATGAAAGGTTAATTTCCTGGGTTTAAGAAACTATTTGGACTGTCATTCACTGCAGGGCCACTTGTAACTGGCTCTACACTGAGTAGGTGGTGGGCGTCCTCACCAACCACAGTTCATTACTGCTACGTGTCAAAATAGTCAGAAAAGACTCTGTTCATCTAAACAATAGAATGTGTGTAGCCTGACATTAATGCTTAATAAATGGTTTAAAATAAGACAAAAATAAACAGATTGTATTTGATTCTTTCCTACAGTAGTATATGGGTGAATAAAACAACAGTTTTTGTGCAGGTTGGCGAACGAAGAAGTGAAGGAACGTTGTGGGGGTGGATGTGGCTGTGGTTGAGAAAATTAGGAGAAATACACTGAGGTGGTTTGGACATGTGGAGAGAAAGGAAAATGAAAGACTAAGAGGGTGTATGTAAGTGAAGTGGAGGGAGGGGGAGGGAGGAGAAGACCGAGGATAAGGTGAACGGATGGAGTTGAGAGGTATATGATTGACGAGTGAGTGAGCTGGGGGAAGGGTAGTCAAACGGTGGGTGACAGAGCCACCTGGAGGCGTTTTGTCTGCAGCTACCTTTTGCGAGATTAGGGTGCCGGGCTATAGATAGATAGATAGATAGACAGATTTTGTACTTTATACTCGTGACCAAGTGAGCACTGACGAGAAACACTAATACTCGTGAGAATATCTGGCATCTCATTGACACATATTACTGCTTTCATTTCATAGGGATTCCTAATTCTGGATTTAGGACAGATTTATACTTTTTCTTAATCTGGCTTACTTAAAGCTTACATTCATCAACAAATGTGAAAATGTAACTACAGAAGAAAAGATCTGAAGGATGGAAAATAATTGTTTTACATCCTTACGACTCAGACGAACACACTAATCACTGTCATTTCTAATGGTCTGCTCCCTCCAGAAAACCCTTGACAGGGGACTACAATAATAAAAGGTATTTATGTTACTTTGCTAGTGGATGTGTAACCCGCATTAAAACTTTTAGCCCCTTTATTAATCCCTCTGCTGCAATGGTCTTTCCAGACAGCCTGTGCTGGCAGCTGTGAAGGTTCTTCTGGAAGACCTCGGGATACTTTAGTATTTTGAATGCTCAGTTTTTGCTTCCAAATGAGTGCTTATGCTTAATGAGTGGATATTGTTTGTACAGTCCAGGCTGTCCACGTGAGTCAGATCTATCATTATTCCACAGCTGCCATGGAGTCATGATATCGGTCTGTTTCACCCAATTCCATCCCTTTCCCTTGCACTCGACCAAGAGACGTTTTTCACCTACCCGGTAGAGTGACAGTGATTCTGAAAAAAATTTAGTGGCAGAAGTGCAGAAAGGAAGATACTAAGCACTTGACCCAACAGTCCAGCCACCCACCTCAGGCCTTGCAACCTACCCATGCCACAAAGCAAGAAGGCCCAGTGATCTGTGGAGTAATGGCACGAGTGACGACTGATGGACAGGCAGAGACTCATGGAATACCAAGCTTGTGGGAGGATAGTGAGGAAGAGTTTGAGCCTGAGGGGAAGAGGGAAGCGAAGGAGGATGAGCGTGTTCTGATTGCATCATCACTAGCCACGCCACCGCATCTTGCACTGTACTACACTACCGCAGTCCTAATACCATCACTTCGTCATCACCAGCCTTACAAAGACCTGTTGCTACCGCCTCACAGCCGCCTCTTACGCCATCAAAAACCTTGCCCCCACTACGACTGCTTCCACCAAAGCACACAACAAGGTTAAGTGGTATAGGACACCATCACCACCTCACCCAGCATGGTTCACGGTGTCAAAGGGTTTCGCCTTCACTCCACACATCCATTTCTTTGGCGATGCCAACAGTGGTCTAATGGCGGAGGGGCAAGTGCCTGAGGATGCCCAAGAGGTGGATTACTCTGAGAAATTCATGACACAGGATATGATGGATCTGATTTAGTGGAAAACTAACAAAGTGTTACAGTTTTGTAACAGGAGGACGGACTGTTTTCTCTACCCTGTAACATTTGTGCGAGAGGCATTATCTGTTACACTGGAAGTTTATGGTCTTCACTGTCCAACTGATGCTCATGCTTCACTGTGGGAAACATGCGCTCAGCTCGTATTGGCACAAGGATGCTCTAATTCAAAACACAATATTTGAACAGTACTTGACTCATAATCAGTTCCTGTTGAGCTTATGGCTTATGCACTTTGCAATTAACGCTACCTGTCCGCCATTGACCACCTGCAGGTAATCTGAGACTTTCTTGAGATTGTGAAAAACCTGTACCAAAAATAATTTTTCCAGTTTCAGAATGTCATTACTGACGAGAACCTGATATCAAATAACACATCTATACAAATGATGCAAGACCTTATAGAGGTTGGGGGAGTGGACTTTTTGACCACTACTTGGTGATGGCCAGAATCAAGATCCAATTAGGATGGAGAAATAGAAGAAGGGAAAGACGGGAAGAAGGAGTATTTGTAAGGAGAGTGGAAAGGTTACAAGAGGATGAGAAAAAGGCAGAGTATAAGAGAGAAGTGGAGGAACGATTGGGCAAATATGAATTGGAGCAGATGGGGGACGTGGAAGATGTGTGCAGGATATTTGCAGAACAAATATGTGCAGCATGTGATGTGGTGTGTGGCATGAAGAGAAGACAGAGGGGTGTGCAAGGAACAGCGTGGTGGAATGAAGAGGTGAGACAGGCTGTGGCACAAAAGAAGAAACCATACAATGAATGGATGAGAAATAGGGGCGTGGAAGAAGTTGAGAGGCGGAAGAAAGAGTTATATGGAGAAAGAAAGAGAGAGGTGAAAAGATTAGTAAGAGAGAGTAAGAAGAAAGCGGATGAGGAATTTGGAAGGAATTTTAGTGTAAAGTGGAGGGACTCCAAGAAAATGTTCCGGAAAGAGGTGAAAAATGTAAGAAAGGGTGGAAGTGAAGTTAGCAGGGGAATGAAAGATAAAAATTGTAGGTTACTAGTGGAGAAGGGAGAAAAAGTGAGCAGATGGAGAGAACACTTTAAGGAATTGTTGAACATAGAGGACGGAAGTAATGAGAGTCTAAGTGGCTGGGGAATGGCTGGGAGAAGGAGGGAGGTGAGAAGACAGGAAGAAATCAGTAGGATAGAAGTTGTGGAAGCAATGAAGAAAGTTAAATTGGGGAAAGCCCCAGGAATTGATGGAGTGTGTGGTGAAATGCTGAAGTATGGGGGAGAGATAGTAGTAGAATGGATGTGGAAAATTTGCAGATTGGCCTGGGAGGAAGGTAGAGTCCCGGAGGATTGGAAGTCAGGTATAATTATTCCCTTGTACAAAGGAAAAGGGGAAAAAGAAGTGTGTGGTAATCAGAGGGGCATCTGTCTTCTTAGTATAATAGGAAAAGTGTATGGTAGGATACTTATTGACAGAGTTAGAGAAAGAACAGAGGAATTAGTTGGAGAAGAACAGGGAGGTTTTAGGAAGGGAAGAGGTTGTGTAGATCAGATATTCATTCTTAGATCTTTAGTGGAAAAGTTTCTAGAGAGAGGCCTGTGGAGTCACATGGAGAGACAAGCTGACAAATGAGGATATAAAGGAGCATTGTGGTGTGGATGTAGATGTGATAGGAAGCGTTAGGAGGAATACACTGAGGTGGTTTGGCCATGTGGACGGGATGGAGGATGAAAGACTGACGAAGAGAGTGTATGTGAGTGAGGTGGAGGGGGGAAGAGGGAGGGGGAGGCAGAGGATGAGATGGAGGGATGGGGTGGAGAGGTATATGAGAGAGGGGGGTGTGAGTTGGGAGCGGGGCAGTAAAATGGCGGGGAACGGGGCGACGTGGAGGCGATTAGTTTGTGGCCACCCCGAACGGGATTGAGGCGTGTGGCAATAGATAGATAGATAAATAGACAAATGATGCAAAAATAAGATAACGATATCCGTCATATGAGGCTTTATCACAAGCTGAATGGTAGACATATTTCTGAACTTTGCCTATGATGTGGATATTCCTGCCCACGATCGCTTTGGAATTTTGGCTCCATAATCAGAAAGATGCAAGATGATAGAGCTGTAGAAGGGGAAGGGACCCAGCAGCATAGTACACACGCCACAATTTGAATCGTGTGTGGCTGAGTTAGGATGTATATTAGGGTGGGTCGAAAAATTTAAATTCAGCAAAACATTGATATTTTGATGCCCGAAACACCATATTTATATAGTATAACTGTATTATTGAAACTCGGCCGACGCTTCTTCAGCAACTTTATTATATGCTTGCACGGAATGAGCGCAGTAGTAATTTAGTGATAATACGAACTTTGGCAGCTTAGACAGTGATGATATTGATTTTGACGGCTTTGTTGTCGGTTACACAAACGAGCTGTGCTTGTCAGTTGTTAGTTTTAATTTTTTGCATTCATTTATACCCTATGTTGGACTGCTGGCTACCTGCAGCTAGAGGGAGAAGGTCAAAGATTCCGTACTGGGTTTACCTCGTAGTCTTCCAGTTCATCAGCTACCTACATGCAAAGATGTCATTGGAGAATACTTGGAACAAAATGAGAGATCCATTATCAAGCACGCTAGCCCATGCTGAAACTATTGCTGACCAAGTACGAGATATATGTGAGAAGGCATCGATTCCTATAACTGACTACAAAAGCATTGTCATCTGTGTGAAACGCTTCATAAAAAAGCTCAGGTGATAAGAAAATACTCTGCAAACAATAGGACTTCAGGCACCTACTCGGAAAAGTTGGCCAGCTTTGATGTAGTATTTGACATCTGCTGCTGTAATTGCTACTAAAATATTGATGCTCGAGAGAGGTCTGAGTGTCGTTGTGCCAGGGCTTTCAAGATACCTCCTGAAGAGTGGCCCTTTCAGGTGGACCAAAACAGTCGTAGGAAAATGTACATCGGCAAAGTAGACAAGCAGAAGACAGCAAAAAATGAACTCGCCGCAAACAGACAAATGAAAAGAAAGCTTCATGAAAAGTCAGTTCAGGAAGCCATGCATTATGAAGAAGATGCAGGAACAGCATGTAGGGATGATATTGATGATATTAGTTGTGATGTATCAGATATTCAGTATCATGATGATGGTACTGAAGAAGTAGAGAGAGGCAACCAGGGTCGAATAGATTGGCATATCCTGAACTATGTCGTGTATCAGACCGATGCCAAATGAACAACAGAGATATAAGCTCCATAGTGAATGCTGCACTGAAAGACCTGGGTATTTTTGCTGAGGAAAAACGTGATTCTAGCAAACTTCGGCACCAAAGAAGATACTGGAGGGATATTGCCGTTCAATAGCATCAAAACGCCATGACAAGAATAGTTTGTCTGCATGGGTTTTGATGGTAAAATTGACAAGAATCTGAGTAAAACCCCTTATGGTGAGAGGGTCATCGTCAAGGAAGGCCACTACTCGGCGGTAGCTCAGTCGGTAGAGAGGTGGCCTGCAGTCCCACCGGACCCAGGTTCAAATTGCTGGGGCATGGAATAGTTTAAGGATTTGAATTTAGTAAAAGCAGACTTTACTTATCTACTAGAAGTCCCGTTGACATGTAAAAATACCCTGCTAATACCAATACACCAGTCCTGTATGAGATAGCACTAGCATGTATTCAGTACGGATGGTGGGTGTTAGCGCGGAAGTGGTGACAAGTAGAGGTGTATGGTATATAGGAGGACTACTATGCCTTGGGAGCAGGCTGTGAAGCCTATGCCCAGAGTCGGACACAAAAAAAAAAAAATTGGCTTCCCCGATGCTGCTTACATGATCACGTTTCCCCTGGAAGTGGAAAATCAGTGGATACCGCCAAGATCACGTCAGCTGCCCATGAGACCGATTCAGCAAGCTATTGTTGGCGATGGCACGAACGTAAACACTGGCATGAGGTGATTTGTGTGCTGGAAACCCAGCTGGAGAGACTATTACAATGGTTTGTCTGTTTGTTACATCTCATTGAAGTAGTTTTTAGATGGTATTTTGAAGCCATTCGTGCAACGACGGGTTCAACTGGCTCCAGAGGGGAAGTGGGTAGATTCCTTGAGTTTGATCCAGAGAATCTGACATTTGTAGACTACGAACGAATGTGTGGAAAAACTTGCACTTTACCAGATGAAGCTGAGAAGGATCTCAGCAAAGATCAGCGATACTTGCACCACTCATGTCTGGCAGTGCAAATCGGAGGAGCAGAAGATGTAATTTTGAAACCATATGCGCAGCCAGGGCCATTGAACCATGCCAGAAGGCTATCTAAAGCGAACCGTACTCCGTGGCTCTACATGTCTTCAGAAGAGCCGTCTCCAGTATTGAAACTACTTGTTTCATTCATTCTCAACTTTTACACGGCAGCTTGGTTAAAAGTGAGAGAGAACAGTTCATGTCAGGATGGCGCCAAGAATTTTTTCTATATGGTGAAACTATTGTGAGAACTGCCACCAGAAGGTCAAGGCATCATTCGCCCAATACTCAACAATGACATGTATTTCTGTCACCCTGAAAATATCCTGCTGTCTGCTGTTGCTGATGAAGATCCACATGTACACTGCATGGCTGTTGCACTCATTCTGTGAGCGTGGGAGAACGACAGTGACGATGTCAGAGTTTTTGACAAATCTGCTTTGAAGATAGATTTCGAGGCCAAGAACTACACCGAGCTGGAGCAGCTAGACAAATCGTCTGTCACAATCACTCCACTTTTGAAAAACGTCACAAAGGATGACAGCCAACCCATAATATCAGACCAACGCTACCCTTGTCACTCTCAAGGTGTGGAGTGTTGCGTCAAAGATTTAACATCGTCCACACAAAAGGTCTACGGGTTCCAGGAGCGACATGGCATGTTTCTGCGATGTAAGTGGTTTCTCAGAGATTTCCCGAAACATCAAAGTAAAAAAGACTTCTGACAGGAACATACGTTTCCTATTGAAATACATCGGAAATGAGTTATATTGTTTGTCACTGTTTGGTGTTTCTTATGCATCTGCGATATTTGTGTTTGTTTGTTTGTTTGTTTATATTGGCAGAATACTGTTAGTATATATTGAATTCAGGCAAGCAGATGATTTTATGGTTCGTTCAAAGATAAACCGTGTGAGAAATCCTCTAACATGTATCAGTCAGTGTCTTTATTTTGTTATAATTTCCTCGATTTTGGAGTCAAAGTTGCTGGAGTGAGCGTACATAATATAAGAAACCGTTTGCGCAGTGGCGTAGCGACCGTGATGGAGCATCATTTCCCCCATGCTTCAAACTAGCAACTCTAAGTTCATAGGAATTCGACCCACTCTAATGTATATATCACCTACTGCTAAATTTTTCAGAGAAAAATTTCATTTTGATGGGGTATAATGTCACGAATTTTCGACGTTGTAGATTATTATTATTATTATTATTATTATTATGGGAAGCCACGAACGCTAGAGGAAATCCCAATGCGATTTGCTCATAAAACTGTCCTTGTACGCACTCTGACTGGGATGGTAAAAAAAAAAAAAAAAAAAAAAAAACTTTCGTAAGTGACTGATCTTACGCACGACCTCGGTGCATCAGTGAGCGGATTACTGAGTATATCTCGTTCCACTGTCCCCTACCTCTATAGCCGCTAAAGCTAGGCCACGCCCATTTCCAGTGAACATTCCCCTGTACCACAGTACCAGGCATGAGAAACACTCAGGCAATTGGAAAGAAACAACCACTAGGGACAGACATATGCCAAGACAGCGAGGATTCCCGGAGATTACACCCTTCGTGTTTCGAGCTTTTTTTTTTTTTTTTTTGTAATGCAAGGAAGAAGGAACAAAAGGTCAGGAGCCCACAAACCGCTCCTTCCAAGAAAGAAGCAAAAACAGCACAAAAAGGAGCCCAATTCAAGATCAGTTCATTTCGAGATGCCTGGACACTACGTTTGAAAGACTGGAGGTCATAGGAAGTAGGAAATACAGGCAGAGGGAGACAGTTCCAGTGTTGGCCTGTTGCATAAATTAAGGACTGGAAGTAACGGTTAACTCTTGCATTAGAGAGCTGGACAGAAAAGGGATGAGAGTTTGTTGCTAGATGGGTGCTTCGTGCCCATTGTAGAGGTGGAGGGATGCAAGCATACAGTTCAGAAAAGCAGTGACCATTAAGGTAGTGATAAAAAAGAGATAAAGATGCAACAGTACGGCGAAGAAACAGAGGTTGAAGGGAGCCAGTAAGAGGAGGAGAGTTAACGAGACGAAAAGCCTTTGACTCCACCCTATTGAGAAGAGCTGTATGTGGGGAGCCTCCCCACACATGAGACACCCGTTTATGAAGTCAACAGCAGTGCAGGGGTAAAGAAGGTATGAAGTCGGCTTATCACACCTAATCTCTTGGAAGCGGATTTTACAAGAGATATAATATGATTTTTCCAAGATAAGTCCCGAGAGAATGAAACCCCAAGTAGGTTTAAGGATAATACAAGATTAAGCTGGATATTATTAAACATTAGTGGGTACTCCTCTGGAAGATTTTGTCGGGTTGATAGATGTATGTGCTGAATCTTTGATGCATTAAAAACAACAAGATTATTTCCCAGTCAGAGATACGAGCCAAGGCAGACATTAGGTGTGGCATAGCCTCATCCCTTGTTTGTTGAAGTAACTGCTGAGATGGACGTTGCGGGGCCAAATGGAAAGGTGAAGGGTGGAATCATCAGCATACGAGTGGATAGGATTAGATGTACAGCTTAGAAGGTCGTTGATGAATAAAAGAGAGAGTTGGTGTGGGACAGAGCCATGAGGAAGACAACTACTGATAGATCTAGGAGAAGAACGGTGGCCTTTTACAACAGCAGCTATAGGGAAAGGAAGCTATAGATGAAGGTATATATAGAAGGATAGAAACCGTAAGAGTGCAGTCTGGAAATTAAAGACTTATGTCAGATTCGATCGAAAGCCTTTGAGATGTCAAGTGCAATGGCAAAGCTTTCGCCAAAGTCCCGAAAGGAGGATGACCTGGATTCTGAACCGTAGGTGAGATGATAGCCATTGAAGCGTCATTGATGGAACCCATACTGACGATGAGAAAGAAGGTTGTGTTAGAAAAGATGCTTTAAAATTTTTCTGTTAAGAATAGACTTGAATACTTTTGAGAAACAGGATGTAAATCAATTGGGCTATAGTCGGAGGGTTGGGAGTGGTCACCTTTCTTTGGGACTGGCTGAAAGAGAGCAAACTTCCAGCAAGAAGGAAAGGTATAAGTTGATAGACAAAGGCGAAAGAGTTTACCAAAGCAAGGTGTAAGCACAGAAGCACAGTTCTTGAGGACAATAGGAGGGACCCCATCAGGCCCATAAACCCTGGTATTATTGAGTCCATTGATGGCAGAAAGTGCATCGGTTGATGTAATCTAAATGTTAGCCATGAGGAAGTCAGAGAGGGGAAGTGATGGAGGAACAGCACCAGAATTGTCTAAGGTGGAATAGGAGGAGAAAAACTGAGTGAAGAGATCAGTAGAAGAAATAGTTACAGAGCCATCAGAGTAGAAAAGAGGAGGCAAGGATGATGAGGTTAAGTTGTTAGAAAGGTTTTTGGCAAGGTGCCCAAAGGAGCGGGAAGAATCGGAATTGGAGAGCTGAGAACATTTGGGACGGATGAAATTATTTTTAGTAGAGGGAAGAACAGACTTAGCATGATTCCGGGCAGAAACATAAAAAAGATGTGATTCAGGGGTGGGTTGACTCGAATACCTTTCATAGACCTTCTCCTTGTTTCGGACGACATTAGAACAAGAATGAATAAACCAAGGTTTCTTGCATTAGTAAAAGGATGTGAGAAAGGAAAGTATGCTTTCATGCCCGAGAGAATAACCTCTGTAATGCGCATGATGCACTGAGATGGCTCCCGGCCATGGAAGTGATAATTATTCAAGGAAAAATCAAAGAAGTATTGTCTGAGGGCCTCCCAATTAGCAGCTCCAAAGTGCCACAACTGACATTCCTTTGGAGGGTCCACAGGCCGTACTGGAGTGATAGGACAGGTTATGGTAATAAGGTTGTGATTGGAGGAGCCCAAAGGAAAAGAAAGATTAACAGTGTAAATAGAAGGATTAGTTATATGAAGAGGTCATTTATGTTGGAACTCTCTCCAAGGCGGTCAGGGATACGGGTAGGGTGCTGTACAAGCTGCACTAGGTCATTAAGGATAGGAAAGATGTTGGCTTGTTCACCAGGTGGATCAGTGAAAGGAGAAGACAGCCAAAGATGGTGGTGAATATTGAAATATCCTAGAATGGAGTTAAGAGAAGACGAAAAGGGGTGCAGGGAACAGCCTGGTGGAATGAAGAGGTGAGACAGGAAGTGGCACAAAAAAGAAAGCATATAGTGAGTGGATGAGAAACAGGGGCGTGGAAGAAGTTGAGAGAGGGAAGAGAGTTATATGTAGAGAAGAAGAGAGAGGTGAAAAGATTAGTAAGAGAGAGTAAGAAGAGAGCAGATGAGGAATTTGGGAGAAATTTGAGTGTAAAGTGGAGGGAATGTAAGAATATGTTCTGGAAAGAGGTAAAAAGAGTTAAACAGGGTGTCAAAGAAGTTTGTAGGGGAGTGAAAGATAAAAATGGTACATTACTAGTGGAGAAGGGAGAAAGCGTGAGCAGATGGAGAGAACACTTTAACGAACTGTTGAACATGGAGAATGAAAGTAATGCAAATATAAGTGGCCGGAGAATGGCTGGGAGATGGAGGGACGTGAGAAGAGAGGAAGAAATCGGCAGGATGAAAGTTGTGGAAGCAATGAAGAAAGTCAAAATGGGGAAAGCCCCAGGAATTGATGGAGTGTGTAGCGAACTGCTGAAGCATCGGGGAGACATAGTTGTAGAATGAATGTGGAAGATGTGCAGATTGGCCTGAGAGGAAGGTAGATTGAAAGTCAGGTATAATTATTCCCCTGTACAAAGGAAAAGGGGGAAAAGAAGTGTGCGGTAATGGGGTGCTTTCAAAGCTAGTATTCCGCTAGATGGCTCCACTGTTGCAGTAAACACATTCCCCGCACTGTTTAAAAAGCATATTTTTCTTTGTTAATTATCTATACTGTTGTGTGAAAATGTGGATCATGGTAATGTCATATACCGAAATATAAATAATACAAATAGAACACGTATATATAACGTATTGTGAAGTGTTTATATTTATCATCAACGGAAATTAAAATATCACTGATGGCATGTGATGGCAACCCGTCCTTCCAGTGACCCTATATTATTTAATTTCTGCTACATTTAGTACACATTTGGTTCTTAATACATTGTCTGTTCAGACTCAAAGTACGCCTAGTGGGTATCTAGACTCATCCAGTTTCTATGTGGGCAGAAATTTAATGTTGAGTAAATACTGGCATTCAACATTTTGCTCGCTTCCTTCACGCATGCGCACCACAAGACAGTCCCGTGTTTAAGTTTTTTCACGAGGGATGTCAAGTTTCCATGAAAAATTTTATTTTGATGGCGTGTAATGTCACGGATTCACTCAGAGTAGAAACAAGCTAAATTCATAACATTCGTCATTGGTTCATATGTGACTATGTACAGGCAGTGTGTTTCACTGAGCGATATCTTTGTGTGAATCTCATTCCCACATCTTGCCTCTTTAGCTGTTAACTAAGCTACGCCCATTTCTCATGTCCCTGTACCCGACGTTGGTTACATTACTGTCGTAAATGGACACACCCACAAACACATATAGTTCAGTAATGTGAGTTCCTGACTGTTGAGCTGAGAGAGAGAGAGATAGACCTTCCCCTGCAGCTTCCTTGCACCATGAGTGAGTCATATTCATATGTATCATTGTAGCTTTTTGTAAATAAAGTGTTACAGTGAAGTTTTGTCTTTTTCTGTTGAGAACTAGTGGTTATTTTAATTTTTACATTTCACCAAGTGCCTACCAAATAAATACCTTAAGGTCATCTTACCATCAATATCTCACACACATTGCCCCCTCTTGGCAAGTCCCTAATGGTATGGTCATGTGAGAACTGTCTCCAGGCCACCTGTCCACACACATATGTTTGTAAGATCTTCCACTGACTGAGTCAGTAGCTTGTGCACATACCAGTCCTCTTGACCTGGATGCAGTCTCACTGGGGGTAGACATTTAAGAGAATGCAGTAGTATTTACTCGTCATGTGTTCTCACGTTTGCATATATATATATATATATATATATATATATATATATATATATATATATATATATATATATATATATATATATATATATATATATATATATATATATATATATATATATATATATATATATATATATAAAATCGTGAATATTGAACTTGACTCCGTGTGAATCTTGTGGATCACTTGGAGGCGATGTCTTGGCTTGTTAACGTTAGCATATATATAAATAAATAAATCTATAAATATATATATATATATATATGTATATATATATATATATATATATATATATATATATATATATCGTGAATACTGAACTTGACTCCGTGTGAATCTTGTGGATCACTTGGAGGCGATGTATTGGCTTGTTAACCTTCCACAGTCGTCTACCCTCGGTGAGACCGGGCAAAGAATGACGCGTAAACGATCTTGGTCTTGGGACGGTTCCTCAGACCGGATGATTTATGATGGTGAATGCCAGTATTTACTCAACATTAAATTTCTGCCCACATAGAGACTGCATGAGTCAAGATACCCACTAGGCGTACTTTACACTCTGAACAAACTATGTATTAAGAATCTAACTTGCACTAAATGTAGCAGATTTTAAATAATATAGGACCACTGAAATGGCGGTTGCCATCACATGCCATCAGTGATATTTTAATTTCAGTTTATGATAAATAAAAACAATTCATGATACGTTATATATACGTGTTCTATTTGTATTATTTATATTACGGCATATGACATTACCATGATTCACAATTTCACACAAGTGTAAATATTTAACAAATAAAATTATGCTTTTTAAACAGCGCGGGAATGTGTTTACTGCTACAGTGGAGCCATCTGACGGAATACTAGGCTTTTCAGAAGCACCCCATTGTAGGAGCATTTGTCTTCTTAGTGTTTTAAGAAAAGTATATGGTAGGATACTTATTGACAGAGTTAGGGAAATAACGGAGGAATTAGTTGGAAAAGAACAGGGAGGTATGAGGAAGGAAAGAGGTTGTGTAGTTCAGATATTCATTCTTAGACCTATAGTGGAAAAGTTCCTAGAGAAGGGAAAGAAGTTGTATGCGGCCTTCACGGGTTTGGAGAAAGCATATGACAGGGTGGATAGACAAAGATTGCGGATAGTATTAAGAATATATAGAGCAGATGGGAAGTTGGTAAAGGCCGTAAAGAGTATGTATGAGGGTGTCAAAGCTGCAGTGCATGTGGAACTGAGTGAATTTTTCTATTTGAAGGTTTAATTGAAACAGGGATGTGTCATGTCTCCATGGTTGTTCAATCTGTATATGAATGGGGTTATAAAAGAGGTACAAGATAAGGTAGTGGATGTTGGACTGGCCCTAATGAGAAAAGGCAGTGTTTGAAATGAGTGAATTTTTCTATTTGAAGGTTGGATTGAAACACGGATGTGTCATGTATCCATGGTTGTTCAATCTGTATATAGATGAGTTTATAAAAGAGATACGAAGTAAGAGAGTGGATGTTGGAGTGGCCCTAATGAAAGAGGGCAGTGCTTCTAAACTACCTGTACTGTTGTTTGCAGATGATACTGTGTTGTTAGGTGAAGACTAAAGAGAGCAGCAAAGCTTAGTGGATGAGTTTGGGAGAGTGTGTAAGAAACCGAATCTAAAGGTGAATGTAGGGAGGAGTAAAGTTATGGTCTTCAAGAGACGTGAAGTCAGTGAATGTACATTGTGGCTGGATGAGGAGGAAATGGAAAATGTGAGTGCGGTTAAGTAAGTGTGATGAGTATGAATGGAAGTTTAGAGGGTGAAGTGCTTGAAAGGGTACAGCAAGGAAGAAAGGTTGCTGGTTCCTTGAAAGCAATGATAAGAAACAGGAAAGTGAGCATGGAATTGAAAAGTTACAACATGATAGTACCGTGATACCAACTCTAACATATGAAAGTGAAGTTTAAACCTTTTTGTAGGGACAAATGTCAAGAGTGTGAGCAGTGGAAATGAATTATTTGAGACGAGCATATTGTGAAGTCACATGGAGAGACAGACCGACAAATGAGGAAGTGAAGGAGCGTTGTGGTGTGGATATGGATGTGATAGGAAGCGTTAGGAGAATCACAATGAGGTGGTTTGGCCATGTGGAGAGGATGGAGAGTGAGATACTGACGAGTAGAATGTATGTGAGTGAAGTGAAGCGGGAGAGAGGAAGGGAGAGGCCAAGGATGAGATGGAGGGATGGAGTGGAGAGATAAATGAGAGAGAGGGGTGTGAGTTGGGAGCAGGGCAGTGAAATGGAGGGAGACAGGGCGACATGGAGCCGATTTTTTGTGGCCACCCCTTGCGGGATTAAGGTATCTGGCGATAGATAGATAGATTGACAGAAACAGATAGGATGTGTTCCATCGTAGAAGTAAGATAGTCGATGAATTTTTATAGTCAGTAGAATGAGGGGATAAGTAAAGAGAACAGACAGAATTTAGTCAGAGAACGACAGGGAAGCCGAAGCCAGAGAGTAGAGAATGTAGATGAATCATGTTAAGGAACACAAGGGCATGATACGTCATTGCATACATATGCACAACAGCCACCTTTGGCTATGAAATAAGTACTGTATAGAGAAAGCAAGAGGATACAGAAAAGTGTTTGTTACCAGTGGCCTCAGACAGCTGAGTCTCAGTTAAGAAGAGAAGGTGAGATTTAGAGGAGAGGTGGTGCTCGACAGAGGGAGAGTTGGAGGAAAGGCCGCGAATGTTGCAGAAATGAAGAAGTGAGTCAGACAGTGATTCCAGGCACTCGTTGTGTCGTCACCGGGAGAGGGGCGGATGATGGGGGAATTTTTGGTCCCCCCCCCCCCGGGGACTCCGAGGCTTGGTTATTAGACGCCATTTTTTTTTTTTTTTATAGAAAGGATTGTAGTGTGTAATGTGCATGTAGTTTGGTATTGACAGTTAGAGAAACTTGAATTGGAAAGCATGCTGGCCTACTCTCTGTGTTACTGAAACACTGAAAAGGTTCAACAAAAAGGGATGTTCGGGAACTAGTCCTGAGGGCTTATGAAACAAGAGCTCCAACTCTCCCTGTCATCATCTTTCCATCCACACTGGGTGTACTGCCCTGCTCGACTGGTAGTTCTGCACGTCATACATCTGCATTCACTGTCGTTAGTTGGTCCTGAACAGTTGTAAAGTGTGGACGTAGCTGAGAGCAGTGAGCCCAGTCTAATGTAGTTTTTTATGTCAGATTTCTCCAGCCTGCAGCGAAGGAAGTGTGGACAGCGTTGAAGCAGGTCATGCAGGATCGTCGAAGATTTACCCCTCGTCTGGCAGCTAAGTCTACTAATACCAAGCCGGTTCACTTTCCCTCAGCGCGCAGGGAGGCGTGGCTTGTGTGACGTCAGCTGGCTTAAATAATAGAAAATGTATAAAAGGGCAGACTCAAACATTTATGATAAGGGAAAATGAAGAAGGTGAAGAAGTGCAGACTCGTTTAAGAGTATTAGCTAGCTTGATTGCGTGAGTGAGTGAATCTATTTGCTTCAGATTCTTGTGACATAAGAATTTATTTAGCTGTAATTAATAATATTAATTGACCTTGATTAAATGTAAAATCATGTTTCATTTCTCAATATTGTTCTTACTTTATTTACTTGCTTCCAGTTCGCACAAACTTTCCTTGATCATCTTTATGTTCATCATGGCCAGTAGTTAAGCCAGTTCTTTCATTTTAATTCATAATAATCCGTTGAGCAGGCAAAGAGTTGGCATAACCAAGAGCTTGGAATAGCATTAGGCTACTAAGTTATTAATAACTTCTTTCCAGGGAAAAATTTATTTAGATTGTCAGGGGGTAAGGACACTTTCAGAGGCCAATAGTATTACTAATTCAGCATCCATGAGTAATTATTTCTCGCTGTGTACTGTTTGAAGAGATTGTTTATAAATCTCCTCTCTAGAGAACCGGCGACGTAAGCCAGAATAAAGTAAAAATTTAAGACTTTGATTTTATAAGAAAAAAACAAATCCTTGAATCTTTCTTGCCCATGGTAAGTGGGGACTGATATATCCCTTCCCCCCGTGACAAGTGGTGACCTCTTTTCTATGATAATACCTCCTTGTTTTCAAGGAAAGTAGTAACGAAATAGTAACGAACTCACTCACTCCTAGCTAATCATTAGTTATAATCATTAGAAGTTTATAGGGAGTAGTAATTACTGTGAGTATTTTATATAGCATACTGGTGGTTATTTTTTACCAGGTTATTTTCCCGCTTGATTAAGTATTGTGAGTGTTTCCCTTGCTAGTTGGTGGATTTCTTCTTGTTTACTAGTTTAACTAGATTAAACTGGTCACTACTAGTCTGTGCCTATATTTCTAATTCTTAGTAATTAGCATTCGACTGCGAAACAGCACAGTTCGTACGTCAACTTCTAGTTCACTCCATCTCAGTGAATTAGTACCGTGGCTCCCAGCCTGTTTATACAGGAAGAGAAGGGTATGGTGCCTGATGATCCGCAGGAAAGTGAGATTGTTTCGTGCACGTATTCCGGTAGCATCTCCATTTTACACAGGTTCTCCAGTTGCAGCTCTTATGCCAGAACCTCTGTTTGACCTAATTATAGGGAACAGTAGTTTTAATTCACTCCGTGTCAGTGAGTTACCACCATGGCTCCTAACCTGTTCATACAGGAAGCCAAGGATATGGGACCTAATGATCCTTAGGAAAGCGAGATTGTTTCCTGCATGTATTTGGATAGCATCTCTTTTTTACACGTTTGATAGTGGCAGTTGTCATGCCAGAACTTTTATTTGACCTTGTTATAGGTAACACACCAGTTGCTAAGTATAGCTGCACCGTAGATGTTGCTGCTCAGACTTTGGCTGCATGGCCAAGGCTCCAAACTGTGTCACCCTGCTAACCATTGCAACGCCATGAGATCTGATTCTTAATTATGATATTGTCCAAGAGCAACAGTCTTACCGGACACTTGCCTCGGTGCGTAAGAAACTAGAGGGTAATGTGACTGAGCATTCATGGAAAGGTCAAGCCAGGTTCCTTCGCAAACGAGGACAGCTGCACCGTGAGTCAAGGTAAAGAGAATATAAGGTAGTTTCACACCGGGGGGGCGGGGAGCAAAAACGTGTCTCGGTTTGCGCATGAAGTCACAGATAATCCAGACTGAGGCTCTCCACTTCGTAGGCAGGCCAGTCACTCACCTGCCTGCCCTGTGATATGAGCTCCCCGGCCTATCTGTATTACTTTTATTTGCATCCTAAACTGCATGCAGAGCACTGAAAAGGTTAATGCTATGTTTCTGAGATATTATAAAATATGTCTTCCAGTAGAACTATCTGTTTTCAGAGAAAATGGGAATGTCGTATACAAGGTCATACAGATAGATTCGACGTCACAGATGCCTGTAGGCTAGCTGATTATGACAAAAACAACTGAAAGTATTGACAGATATCACTGGTTGAGAGTATAGAAACACCAAACACCTACCAATTGATCCGGAAATCGTCAGTTTACATTGGTTTACCATTACATTTGTTTTCTTTCATGCTCCCATTCTCTCTCTTTCTCTTATTATTACCCTTGACGTCACACCTCTGCACGAGCTGGGGAAGGTGAACCTACCTCTCATATTCTCTTTACCTTGCCGTGAGTCACAAACACCCCAAGGCGAGGTTCGACTGCAGTTTGTCATTCCTGCAAAGTATCACTGAGCAGTGTTCGAACTGGGTCATTGTTCAGTGGTGGGAGGTCACATGAGCAGTAAGCAAACCTTTGACTATATCCGCAATGACTTTTTCTGGCCAGGAATAGGGCATGAAGTAAATAGGCTTGTGTATTCCTGTGACATGTGTCATTGTACCGCTCATCAGGGACGTGTCCATCCTGCTCCATTGGGATCCACACCCATAATCTCTGAGCCTATAGACAGAGAGGGCAGTGGCAATGTGGGTGCAGATTTGATGTCTCGCCTGTTGGTTCTGCAGGACACGTCTCATTCCGGACCTGTATATACACATATACTGTAGGTTAAGGGGGAGGTTCGAGAACCCTGCAGAGGCATTCCAAGGCTATGTTTGAATTACGTTGTGGTGCTGTCACTGCAGGTAGTTTATCTACATGGGTGTTCACACCCACACTGGGTGTTAAAATGTGACCTGCCCGAGTTTGCATAGGGATTCTCCAGCTTACCGATGTTAGTTGTAAGTGTAAAGTAATATGATGTTTGAGCTCATAGACAAATACCGACAAACAATATTTAAAGTAGGAGCATATGCCCTGTTAGCCCTGAGTTAATGGTCACTACTAACACTGTAATGCTGGGTAGAATTAGGCTCGACTTTTCGTCCCTATTTCACCCAACATGGAGCGGGGTCCTCTTTCGAGACCGGAGCTAGTGCAATAAAGATAGGCAGGACACAAAAACTCTCGGCAACACCTTTACATGTATATTACCACATTCAGACACGGGACAAATCAGCAGATATTACAACACAATATAGAGCAATATAAAACCTTATCTAGGATACGTGTATCTCGCAGGATACTTGCTTTTCTGATACTAATGACAACACAACAATCCTAGTGAATCAGGAGTGCAGTAAATATAAGTGCGCGCAGAGCGCGGGGGAGGGGGAAGGGGGGTTATGACTCACTAGGAGGAGATAGGGGAGGTACGGAGAGTGACTTAGAACGGCGAGGAGCAAGTTATGGAAATACTGGAAGGCAGGGGATATTAGTCGGGAAGTTTATATGGTTTCCACTAGCCAAGATACTTTGGCAAATAACTCTGATCCTTGATTTACTCTTACTCCAGTTTTGAGAGCGAGAGCGAGTAGTAAATAAGATTTTATGGGTAGCGTGGAGAAGGGGAGAATACTATTAGTACTTCCTTTCACGATATTCTTTCACCGCAATGGGGGTATGACTTTAAAGGCACAGGCTTATTAATTATATAACAGGGATGTCCTCACGGACATAGTCCATAGATCTCGCTTCACAACGTGGGGAAAGATGGAATATTATTAATACTGCTTTCACAATATTACTTCGTGGCTAGCCAGTAGATCTCGTTTCAGCGTGGAGAGAGATAGAGTAATATTAACACTTCTTTTCACAGCCTTCCTTCACAGTAATGGAGGTATGTCTCGAAAGGCATAGGCTTATTAATTATATAACAGGGGTGGCACTCGCACGTATAGTCATTCAGATCTTAGTCTACGTTCTCACCCTTTAACTTCTCACTGTGATCCGATTTTCCCCCATATGCACTACATGAATCCACTACATGAATCCACTGCACAGTACTTATTCTAGGAGAGAGAGTCACACTTAACCTAAATCACTTATGTTACATTATCACTCGTATTCCTCAGGGAGAAAGACAGGAACATGACATCGGTGATCCGGCTGAGCTAGGGGCACCGTCAAGGCGGGGCGAGCCGAGAGGGCACGGGGCGGCTCGCAAGGGCGTCCTCTCGTGTCCAGGGCTCCCTGTGGCTTCCGGACTGGGCTCCGGCGTGTGGCCCTCGGGACTGGGGCCGAATAGCTCCAGGAACCTCTGTGTCAGGTCCCGGCGTCGTGGGGGCGTGGAGAGGTCTCGCCCGGGTGTTCTGGGGAGAACCGAGAGAGACGGTGGGCTGCGGTCTCCAACGTCTAGAGGCGCCGTCAGGGGAGGACTGTGGCAGCGACTTTCACTGGGGTCCGACAGGTGCGTCTGCTCTAGAGCCAGGCGTAAGGAACAGAGACCGGGGGAGGCTGGGAGGCCTGTCCGGGATGCTCTGGGACAGAGAGCCTGGACTTCAGTCTCCGGCCGTGGGGACGTCCCTCTCCTTTGCACGCCCTCGGAGCGACCATAGATCGTCTCACGAGGCTGAGAGCGACCATAGATCGTCTCTACCTGAACACTGGGGGAGCGACCATTGATCGTCTCTACCTGGACACTATGGGAGCGACCATTGATTGTCTCTACTGGAGCACTGTGGGAGCGACCATTGATCGTCTCTACCTGGACACTGTGGGAGCGACCATTGATCGTCTCTACCTGAGCACTGTGGGAGCGACCATTGATCGTCTCTACCTGAGCACTGTGGGAGCGACCATGGGTCGTCTCTACCTGGACACTGTGGGAGCGACCATTGATCGTCTCTACCTGAGCACTATGGGAGCGACTATTGATCGTCTCTACCTGAACACTGTGGGAGCGACCATTGATCATCTCTACCTGAACACTGTGGGAGTGACCATTGATTGTCTCAACCTGAGCACTATGGGAGCGACCATTGATCGTCTCTACCTGAACACTGTGGGAGCGACCATTGATCGTCTCTACCTGGACACTGTGGGAGCAACCATTGATCTTCTCTACCGGAGCACTATGGGAGCAACCATTGATCGTCTCTACCTGAACACTGTGGGAGCGACCATTGATCGTCTCTACCTGGACACTGTGGGAGTGACCATTGATCGTCTCTACCTGGACACTGTGGGAGCGACCATTGATCGTCTCTACCAGAGGGGCGCCGCCTGGAGTTTGAGTTCTAACTCCACCCCTAGCTAGCTCAGTGATTCTGCCACGCGAAGGTAGTGTCCTTCGCCTACGGTGGCGGCGGCGTGGTGGCTGCATGTCACAGGGGTGCACGGCCCGGGCTGACATGCGTCGCTGTTGCCCAGAGTGGTGGTGGCTGGTGGCGGCTACCCCGTGGGGTCCGTGTGGGGGTGTCGGCATGTTTGTGGGTAAACTCTGTTGTTCCTGGTTCGCCCTGTCGTCGGGGATACTATGGTATTCTTCGGGAGCACTGTTAAAGCCACGCATTTCACTCACTTTCGATTTGTGATGGGCTGTGGGTCACTGAGAGCCCTGTTGGTTATTTTTTTTTTTTTATGTGTCCGACTCTGGGCATAGGCTTCACAGCCTGCTATCAAGGCCCAGCAGTCTTCCTACATACCATACACCTCTACATATCACCACTTTGGCGCTAACACCCACCGTCCATATTGATTACATGCTAGGGCTGTCTCATACAGGACTGGTGTATTGGTATTAGTGGGGGTATTTTTACGACATGTCAGCGGGTCTCCTGGTGGATCAGTAAAGCCTGCTATTATAAAATTCAAATCCTTAAACTGTTCCCTTCCCCAGCCGGGATTCGAACCTGGGTCCGTTAGGACTGCAGGCCACTTCTCTACCGATTGAGCCACCGCCTTCCCCCATTGAGATCTTTTTAACATACCAGGCATCGATGCTGCAAGGGGTGGACCAGATGAACTAAAGCATGGTCTCTCAGTGGAGAGAAAGAGCTGGGGTTTGTTGACTGCTGTCTCCCTTGAAAGTGCCAGGCAAGGCTCTGGACCTCACCCCTCATATCCACACTCTGCCTATGCATTAACCAGGGAACAGCTTGTTTTCCAGTTAACAGAGATGTAGGATTTAACCAGGAAACGACTAGCTGTTCTAAGTGGATTGTCAACCCAAGAACTAACCAACATTTCCTGGCTAATAGCATACCTGTTAAGAATTCAATGGCGACCTCCCACGTAGGATACGAAGCTTCGGCTGGCATTCGAATTTTTCAGCCAGGGCGTATTTTTTTTTAGTATGTGCTGACCAATAGGGAGAAAGTACTTGTAATTTAACAAAAATTTTGTCACACAGACACTATCGATGTTCCACCTTGTTTGATTTCACAGGTACAATGATGGACCGAGCAGTTTAGTCGTGCAGGTCAGCTGATTGTCTTCCCCGAGCGCTGACACCTACACTTCTCTACCCGTGTCAGCATATCGTTACTACTTTGTACTGCACAATTTTACACAGAGGTACAATTATGCTACAACTGTCACACCTACACCTTATAATATATACACAACACTACATAATTAGTTGTTAAAGTAAATGTAGTGAGCTTTTGCTCAGTTTTACCTGAATACAGGATTTTTCATCATCATCATGGCGGTTTTTCCCTCAAGCTTACTTTCATTAACATAAATACGAAGGTTTTACACTCACTGACGACAGTGATCTCTTGTTGCAGGCTAGTGCACATGCCACAGTGTGAATTGTGTATAACTGAGATGATGTATATATTACCTACTGTTAAATTTTTCAGAGAATAATATCATTTTGATGGAGCATAATGTCAAGAATTTGGGACATTTATTATTATTATTACTATGGAAAGCCACAAAATCTAGTGGAAAACCCAGTGCAATTTGCTCACTTAACCGTCCCTGTACGCGCTCCAACTGGGTTGGTAAAAAAATAAAAATAAAATAAATCGCCATTGTTTCATAAGTAACTGTTCTTATGCATGACCTTGGTGCACCAGTGAGCTAATTAATTCTGCCCTTCCCTCTATGCCGTTAAAGCTAGGCCACGCTCATTTCCGGTGAGGATTAGGCTACCGTGTACCAGGCGTGAGAAACACTCAGTTAGTCAGTTGGAGCAAAACAACTGCTAGGGACAGATTATTCCAGGACAGCAAGGATTCCCGGAGATTGTATCCTTCGTGTCTCGAGCTGTGGGTCTCCATAGTTCTGCACATTGTACCTCTCCATTCATCGTAGTTAGTTAGTTGGTGCTGAACAGTTGTGAAGTGTGGACGTAGCTGAGAGCTGTAAGCCCAGTTTACAGTAGTTCTCAATGTCATATTGCTCCAGCCTGCAGCCCAGAGAGTGTGGATATAGCGACAGAAGAGTTTATGCAGGATTGTTCAAGATTTACCCCTCGTCTGGTGGTGTTTTAGCGGCAACTCCAGTCTTGTAGCCCCATGACTGCATATCTCCAGGTAACAGTACTATTTTCTGTATTTCTAGACTTAAGAGTATTCGCTAGCCTTATTTCGTGACTGAGTGAATCTATTTACTTAAGATTCTTGTCATCATCATCATCTGCACCTCCTTTCCCACCCTAGGACAGGGTGGGGAGTAGCTACATCCAGACAGTCCAAATCTGTCATGCTTCCATTCACCCACCATGCAAGACCCCGGGATCATGGCTCTATATGATACGCCAGAAACATTCACCACCTACTGTAGGTTCACATAAATGTATCCGATAGAGTCAATCCGGATGCAGTCACGTTAAAAGGGGGTGCCAAATCCCTGATCATGCACTTTTCACAATACTCATCCAGCCACCTCGATCTATTGTCAATCCCCTAACCTCATCGACTTCCAGACCTTTCTTCCTCACACACTCATCCACCATATCCCTCCAACTTCTCCTTGGCCTACCACGCCTCCTCCCTCCTTCAAATTCGCTCAAATATACCTTTTTTACCACTCTGTTGTTATCCATTCTCTCCACATGACCATACCATCTCAGTACACTCTTCGATTCTGGTGTCCACGGACTTCCTCACTCCATGTCATTCTCAAATCACATTATTTCGTATTCTATCCATGCTCTATAATCCACAAACATTACTCAGCAGTCCCATCTCCACTGCTGTCACTCATGACGTGTCATTTTCATGCCACACCATAGTCTCACATCCATATGTTAAAGTTGGCACTAACACTCCTTCATGTAAGCCTCGTGCAGCTGCAACACTCAAGCCTCTGTTTCTTATCAAGACTTTCATTGCACCAGCTACTTTCCTTCCTTGTGTCACTCCACTTACCACTTCTTATGCACATTTTCTTCTCTTTTTTGTCACTGTACTCAGGTACATCAACTTTCTCACAAACTCCAGTCTCTCTCCATTCACTGTAACATCACACTGGGAGTCACCTTCTTTCTCAAGAATCATCCCATAACTATTTTCTACATTTAACCTCAAGGCACGATGCTCACAGGCATCAGAAAAACTCAGCACTAGTCTACCAAGTTCTTGTCTGGTATTTGCAAGTAGTACTGCATCATCAGCATGCAACAAATATGAGATATTCCATCCATCACCAACACCATCCCCCTCTCCATGACTCGTTTTTGCTTCTCCCATCACCCCATCCATATATATATATATTATATATATATATATATATATATATATATATATATATATATATATATATATATATATATATATATATATATATATATATGTATATATATTGTATATATATATATATATATATATATATATATATATATATATATATATATATATATATATATATATATATATATATATATATATATATATATATATATATATATATATACAGATATATATATATATATATATATATATATATATATATATATATATATATATATATATATATATATATATATATATATACGCAGAATAACCATAGGAGATATGAAAGGAGCAACAGTGAGTACTTATGTATATTACATCTTCAGACAGAGTGAGACAGAAACGTAATGGGTAGAGGTCTTTTATGCACACCCGCAGCAGGGAGTGACACAGAACAAAAGATGACCTGAATTTTTACCTGCGGCTTAACTTATGGTCACCTGCAGCAGCGAGTGGCACATAACAAAGGATGACCTGAATCTAAAAATGGGCAATGAACAGAACAATAGGTACCTTTCTTTTTTCTTCCATAGGGATGCACCTGACAAAAGGGGGGAGGAGGGGAGGAAGGGGGAGGGGGGAGGTAGGGGGAATGGGGGAGGGGGAAGGGGAAGGAGAGGAGGGAGGAGAAGGAGGAGGGAATAAATACTGGGGCTTAACTAAAGACCTAGAGGATTAATGTTAGGTGTGTCCCACACAGGTGTGACTACACTACCAGGAGACGATAGGGAACAATCAGTTGTTAGTCTGGCGGATACTGCTTTAAAATTAATTCAATTAACAATTTATCACACTTAAAATGACCATAGCACATGTTTACATTCCTTTCATATGTGCCAGAAATTAGGCATGATTCTATTACATTTCTTTCATCTAAGCTTTTTGATCTTGCTAAAATCTTAGAGCCTGTCCAGTCAATATGGTGATTACTGGATGCTTTGTACTGAAATAAACCACTACTATGTTGGGCTGTCCTTACACTGTGCTGTCATATGTGCATTATTATTCAAACCATCGCATTAATGTAAAAAGATCCGTGTTCATATCCGTGTACTTAAGAGCATATAGAATTTCAGACCCAGACTTTTTAGATGATGAACTAAAAATGATTCACACCATTGGAAAGAAGCTAAAATATCCACAAAGTATACTAACTCAGTGCCACAATACAGCCAAGAAGCCATTCCTTGAAGAGAAAACTAATAAGCCAGATCGCCAGAATATTCAAAGAACGCTCGTCCTCCTCTTCTATGAAAATATCTTTGATGTTGTTCACATATTGAAGAAACTTAATGTACAAGTAGAATTCAAATATCAGAACACCATAAAAAAAAAAAAACATCAAGAACAGCCCATTCAGTAATTCAGACGTTGATTACAAAATCCCGTGCAAAAGCTGTAATAAGTTTTACATAGAATCTGGAAAAGATTTGGAAACTAGAATCTTACAACATAAATAGTGTAAGGACAGCCCAACAGAGTAGTGGTTTATTTCAGCACAAAGAATCCAGTGATCACCATACTGACTGGGCAGGCTAAAGATTCTAGCAAGATCAAAAGGCTTAGATGAATGTAATGTAATAGAATCTTGCCTATTTTCTGGCACATATGAAAAGAATGTAAACATGAGCAATGGTCATTTGAAGTGTGATGAATTGTTAACTGAATTAATTTTAAAGCAGTATCCCCCAGACTAACAATTGATTGTTCCCTATCGTCTCTCGGTAGTGTAGTCACACCTGTGTGGGACGCACCTAACATTAATCCTCTAGGTCGTAAGTTAAGCCGCAGTATTTATCCCCTCCTCCTTCACCTCCCTCCTCCCTCTCCCCTTCCCCCTTCCCTCCTCCCCTCCCCCTTCCCCCTTTCCCTTCCCCCTCCCTCCCCCTCCCCCTTCCTCCCTTCCTCCTCCCCCCCCTTTAGTCAGGTGAATCCCTGAGGAAGAAAAAAGAAAGGTACCTATTGTTCTGTGCATCGCACATTTTTAGATTCAGGTCATCCTTTATTGTGTGCCACTCCCTGCTGCAGGTGACCTTAAGTTAAGAAGCAGGTAAAAATTCAGGTCATCCTTTCTTCTATGTGCCACTCCCTGCTGCGGGTGTGCATAAAAGACCTCTACACTTTACGTTTCTGTCTCATTCTGTCTGAAGATGTAATATATGAAAGTACTCACTGTCGCTCCTTTCATTTCTTCTGTGATTATTTTGCATACATATCTTCACGCTGAAGTGAAGTTTCTGCAAATACATATATATATATATATATATATATATATATATATATATATATATATATATATATATATATATATATATATATATATATATATATACAGTATATAATCTCATTTCATCAGCCATTTGAGTGTCCACTGCAGGACTGGCATATTCCGACCGAAGTGGGGACGATACAGCCAATGTATCTCTACAAAGTGGCTTAGGCTGTCTGGTAGAGACTGTATGTAGGGTGAGAAGTGCTTGTAAGTGTAATTGTTGTGTTGGAGCGGCTTTGGATATGTGTGTAGTCTGTGAACCAAGTGTAATTGGCCCGCACAAGCCGACTGGGTGCAAACATACTTTACAGTATGTGACTCAACCACAGCACCCCTTGTGTCCGCCAATGCAGTACATGGCATGAAGAACGCTCCCAAAGTTTATTACCCTGGCGGGGAGCGAACCCTCGTTCTTCAGTGCACGAAAACGCACACTTTACCATTGAACCACAGAAGCTCCATATATATATATATATATATATATATATATATATATATATATATATATATATATATATATATATATATATATATATATATTGTTACATAGCCTATAATTTCATCATCCTTTGTATAATTCTAATGTACAGTATGCTGCATGTTTGATCACGATTCGCCACGTGGCTTCCATAGTGACCAGGCTTGCGTGTTCTACCTCACTCCCCTTTTCTCCCCCTTATAATAGAGTTCTTTCTGTTCTTCAGAGCAGGAGTGTCAACTCTTCGTTCTGTATGACTTCATTTGCGCGTCCTTCTTACAAGTTGAATCAAGCTCTGCCGGCCCCCTATATAATGAGCTCAGTCTCTGCATTAGTTGCCACTTAGAACTACTCCTCATTCTGTTCACATCTCTGTCCTCCCCTGTACAGTATACTATTATTTTTGTGAGTGCTCAGGAAGTCTCCAGCCATCTAGCTGCTGTATAATTTGAGTATAATTGTTATTACCATTTTTCTTGTACTGTATAGCATAAGGCGTTAATTCGTAAGCCTGGTAAAGTTTTTACTGTCAGCCAGTGTTAGTAATATTTTGTATCTGTAATAATATTATATCTTGCTTTAACTGAGCATTATCCGGTTTTCTCATTTTATCAGGGCTGACTTAGATAAATTTGCTCTTGCTAAATTCGTGTTAATAGAGGCTATTGCAGTTAACCATATATGTAACCTGTTTTGCCATTACATTATCCTTATGAGCCCTGAATGTTTAGTTGTTAGTTTGAGCATTAAACTTTAACTTGTAATTTTACCTAAGTCTTTTGTTTTGAACCTGGAAATTTGCGGGGCAGTAGTGATTTTAGTATTCTCACTTGAAGTGTTCATTATCTCTCTCTGTTCCGTAACATAAATTTGGCGACCTCTTATCAGGATATTCAGGATATTATCATAAGGATATTGCTTGATATTTTGTGACTGTGATTTATTCATGATGTCTACTATTACTACTCTTGATGAAGCCAAATATTTTTTGTCAAATGTGCAAACAGTGTGTGATGTAGAAAACAGAACAAAGTATGAACTTAAGCTTGTTGTTCAACAATTGGGAATTGATGTTCGCTCTCATCAGTCTAAAGATCAAATTGTTGACATGATTAATAAAAGCTTGTTTAATGTTACTCCTCCAGATGAGCAAACGTAGATTGAAATAGCTAAGTTACAGCTAGCCCTGCAGGAGGCTCGTGCTAAGGAGGCTGAGTTTCAGGCTCGTGCTAAGGAGGCTGAGTTTCAGGCACGTGCAAAGGAGGCTGAGTCTCAGGCTCGTATTCAGGAGGCACAGGCACAGGCAGAGGTTCAGGCAGAAATTGAACTTGCTAGGATTCAGGCAGACCATGAGTATCGCATGAAACAAGGTGGAACTGGATCATCTAGCTCTGATGATTTTGATGTGGCTAAAAATGTTAAACTTGTCCCTCCTTTTAATGAATCTGATTTAACAAAGTATTTTCAGTTGTTTGAGAAAGTAGCTACAGGTTTTAATTGGTCCAAAAAGTATTGGCCAGTACTCCTTCAGAGTGTTCTCACCGGTAAAGCTCAAGTAACTTATGCATCTTTGCCTCAGGATCAATCTGATAATTATGGTGTAGTTAAGAGCTTGATTCTTAAGGCCTATGAGCTTGTTCCTGAAGCCTATAGAGTAAAATTTAGGACAACTTCTAGGCAAGATAAGCAATCCCATGTATGCAAAAATCAAAGAAGATCTGTTAGAGCAGTGGTTAAATTCTAAGAATGTAAATTCTGATTTTGATAAATTTAAGCAGATGATTTTGCTGGAGGACTTCAAAAGGTGTATTGATAAAGATGTAAGCCTATATCTTGATGAGAGGAGAATAGATAATTTGTCTGATGCTGCAGTTTTAGCTGATGAATATGTTCTCACTCACAAGAGATATTCTTAAGAAAAAAGGAAAGCTGAGAGTAAGTACGTTGCCTCTACTCAGAGTACAGGTAACAGGAAAGAGAATAAAGAAGATGTTTCTCAGGAAGTAAATACCAGCTCCACCTTTAGATTTCAGAAAAGTAAATGTACTTATTGTAGTAAGCTTGGTCATACTACGGAGAAATGTTTCAGGAGACAGCGTGACGTGAACAAAAAGGAGTCTTTAAATATTCACTCAATTGGTCTAGTGTCCACCCTTGAGAGTTCCCAGAATTCTTTAGCCGAGTTAACTGAACCTGCTTTGAGGGGTAAATTAAATCCTCATGATGAAGCTCCTCTTTTGAGCAGTAACGTGGGTGACACTCTCAAGAGTTCATGTGCTAATTTCCTGTCTGATGGTTTTGTCAGTCCTCTGGGCAGTAATGACAGGAAATCAGTTAAAATATATCGTGATTCAGGTGCTTGCCAGTCCCTTACGCTGACCAGTGTTCTAGGCTATGATGTTAATTCCTCTGATGAAACTGTAATCTTACAAGGTGTAGGGAATAATTACTTCTCTGTCCCTCTGTGCAGAGTGAATTTAGAGTCTGGTTTTGTTAATGGTTCCGTTATGGTTGGGTTGGTTGAGACACTCCCAATGTCAGGTGTAACTTTCTTACTTGGAAATGATATTGGTGGAAGTCAAGTGTGTCCAGCTTCTCAGTTGTCTAGTGAACCAGTGACTGCGACCCAGGATTGTGATGTCTCTGATGTGTTCTCTGCATGTGCTGTCACTAGGGCTAAGTCTAAAGTTACTGGTGACTTAGAGGATAATGATGATGATGATGTTATCCTAGCTGACACTTTTCTTGCTAATTTGGACCACTCACCAGATGAGGCAGTACCCCGTAGTGTTGATAATTTGTCTCGCCAAGAGTTGGTTGAGTTGCAGGTTGCTGACCCTGAGTTGAAAGGTCTAGCTAACTCTGCTTGCAGTGAGGAAGAGTCAGCTGGTGCTTCTACTTGTTATTATATAAAGTCAGGAGTACTTATGAGAAAGTGGAAACCCCCAACAGCATCAGCCGACTGTGAATGGGAGGTTGTACATCAAGTTGTCATCCCTCGTGTTTGTAGGCAGGATATCATTAGAGTGGCTCATGATTCCAGTTTGGCAGGACACCTTGGAGTGAGGTAGACTGTGGCACGCATTTTGAAACACTTGTTCTGGCCAGGTATCTTCAGAGATGTTTCCTGGTATTGTAAGTCTTGTCCCACCTGTCAAGTTGTGGGGAACTGTAATCAGACCGAAAAGGTTGCACCTCTAGTTCCCATTCCTCCTTTTGAGGCGTCATTCACCCGTGTGTTGGTGGATATTGTGGGCCCTCTTCCTAAGACTTCTTCAGGATTTTCTTGTGTTGACCCTGATTGATATGGCTACTCGTTATCCTGCAGCCATTCCACTTAGAAATATCTCAGCAAAGAACGTGGTTAAGGAAATGCTAGGGTTCTTCATCAAGTTTGGTCTGCCCAAGGAGGTACAGTCAGACCGGGGAAGTAATTTCATGTCAAATGTTTTCAAGCAGTCTCTGAAAGAGTTGGGCATCACCCAGATCACGTCTTCGGCTTACCATCCCCAGACCCAAGGAGCATTGGAGAGATATCATCAAACACTCAAATCGATGCTCAGGAAATACTGTTTGGAACATCAGAAAGACTGGGATAAAGGTTTTCCATTCGTTGTATTTGCCGCAAGAGAATCTCCAAATGAATCAGTGGGCTTCTCACCCTTTGAACTACTGTTTGGCCATGAAGTAAGAGGACCCCTTAAGCTACTCAAGGAATGCTGGCTGTCAGAGGAAGATGATGTCAACCTGCTGGAGTATGTGATGAAGTTCAAAGAATGGCTGTCCACTGCTTTACAGCTGGCGAGAGAGAATTTAGGAGCTCCTCAGGAGAAGATGAAGACTTGGTATGATAAGAGGTCCAGGTTACGCCACTTTCAGCCAGATCGGGTTTTGATTCTGCTACCGGTACATGGGCAACCTCTTCAAGCCAAGTTTAGTGGTCCTTATTTCGTGGAGAAGAAACTCAATGATGTAAACTATGTCATCGCCACACCAGATCGTAGAAAAAACAAGCAACTTTGTCACATCAACATGCTAAAGTTATATCACAGGCGGGACGAAAATAACCCAGTCTGCGCTGTGGCTGTTCCATCCGAGTCTGCAAGTGAAGCTCTCCCATGCAGTATGAGCCTGAGTGATAGTTTGGGGAAGAATCCTGATATCATGAATGATCTTCAGACTAAGCTTTCTCATCTACCTCCCGAGGAAAGGCAGGAGTTTTCGGCATTACTGCAGGAGTACCCGCAAGTGTTCCGTGCCACTCCAGGAAGAACCACTGTGTTGATGCATGATGTCGATGTTGGAGACGCAAAGCCAATTAAACTGCCTCCTTACCGTGTGAACCCAGTGAAAGTTCCTCTCATCCAGAAGGAGCTTGGCTACCTGTTGGACCACAAGATGATTGAGCCCTATCAAAGTGAGTGGAGTTCTCCTGTCACTCTAGTCCCTAAGCCAGGTGGGTCACAGCGGCTTTGCATCGACTACAGGCGTGTTAATCAGATAACCAAAACAGACACTTACCCTCTCCCTCGCGTGGAAGATTGCATAGACAAGATCGGAAAGGCTAGGTACATAAGTAAGTTTGATTTGTTAAAGGGATACTGGCAAGTACCTATGACTGAACGTGCTATGGAGATCTCATGTTTTGTAACACTAGGAAAGACTTTTGCATGTTCTGTAATGCCATATGGTATGAAGAATGCACCAGCCACATTTCAGAAGCTCATGAATGTTGTAACAGAGGGTTTGGCAGGGTGTGTTGTTTATATTGATGATGTATTAATCTTCAGTGACAACTGGAAAGATCACCTATGCCATGTCAGTAAATTTCTTGAGCGTTTGGTTCAGGCTAATCTTGTAGCTAATTTATCAAAGTGTGAATTTGGTCAAGCTAAAGTTCAGTACCTTGGGTACGTAATTGGTGATGGACACGTTGCACCACCAGGAGCTAAGGTTCAGGTTATAAGTGATCTTCCCAGACCTAAAAGTAGGAAAGAGCTACAAAGACTTTTGGGAATGGTAGGTTATTACAGGAGATTTGTTCTTAACTTTTCACTTCTTGTATCGCCTCTTACAGACCTACTGAAAAAGGGAGTTAAATTTGTCTGGATCGATAACTGTGAATCCTCTTTCAGTAAACTTAAAGCTATCCTATTAAGTCAGCCAGTGCTCGCTACTCCAAATTTTGCTAAGCCTTTTAAGATGGCTGTTGACGCAAGTGATACAGGAGCTGGGGCTGTTTTGCTGCAAGAGGATGATCAGGGTATTGAACACCCTGTATCTTATTACAGTAAGAAGTTCACTCCACCTCAAAAGAACTACGCAACTGTTTAGAAAGAGCTTTTGGCCTTGATTTTGGGTTTACAGCATTTTTCATTTTATTTGTGTTCTGGTTTTGCCCCCATAGTCATTTATACCGATCATAACCCACTGAAATTCCTTAGTAAGTTTAAAGATAAAAATCAGAGATTGACAAGATGGAGTCTACTTCTTCAGGAGTATTCATTAGACATACAACATGTCAAGGGGAAAGAAAATGTTATTGCAGATTGCTTTTCTAGACTTTAGACAGATTGTTTTAGAGTAATAAGAAATTTCCTTTGTAAATTTATTTTTCTTTGTGGGGAGGTGTTACATAGCCTATGATTTCATCATCCTTTGTATAATTCTAATGTACAGTATGCTGCATGTTTGATCACGATTCGCCACGTAGCTTCCATAGTGACCAGGCTTGCGTGTTCTACCTCATTTCCCCCTTCTCTCCCTTATAGTAGAGTAAGTCGTTCTTTCTCTTGTTCAGAGCAGGAGTGTCAACTCTTCGTCCTCTATACCTTCATTTGCACGTCCTTCTTACAAGTTGAATCAAGCTTGCAGGCCCCCTATATAATGAGCTCAGTCTCTGCATTAGTTGCCACTTAGATCTACTCCTCATTCTGTTCACATCTCTGTCCTTCCCTGTACAGTATACTATTATTTTTGTGAGTGCTCAGGAAGTCTCCAGCCATCTAGCTGCTGTATAATTTGAGTATAATTGTTATTACCATTTTTCTTGTACTGTATAGCATAAGGCGTTAATTCGTAAGCCTGGTAAAATTTTTACTGTCAGCCAGTGTTAGTAATATTTTGTATCTGTAATAATATTATATCTTGCTTTAACTGAGCATTATCCGGTTTTCTCATTTTATCAGGGCTGACTTAGACAAATTTGCTCTTGCTAAATTCGTGTTAATAGAGGCTATTGCAGTTAACCAAATATGTAACCTGTTTTGCCATTACATTATCCTTATGAGTCCTGAATGTTTAGTTGTTAGTTTGAGCATTAAACTTTAACTTGTAATTTTACCTAAGTCTTCTGTTTTGAACCTGGAACTTTGCGGGACAGTTGTGATTTTAGTATTCTCACTTGAAGTGTTCATTATCTCTCTCTGTTCCGTAACAATATATATATATATATATATATATATATATAAATATATATATATATATATATATATATATATATATATATATATATATATATATATATATATATATATATATTGAACAACCATGGGGACATCATAAAACCTTGTCGCATGCCCTCATCGATCGTGAACCAGTCACTTACATGCCCATTTACCCTTACACTTGCTTCACTACTATCATAAAAACTCTTAATGGCATCTGCCATCTACATAGTACCTGCTCAAAATCTTTGCCGTATGCTTTTTTCAGATCTATGAATGCCATAAACACCTTACAGTCCTTCTCACAAGCCTACTTCACTATCTGTCTCACGGAAAATATTTGGTCCACACATCCTCTGCCACTCCTAAAGCCACCCTGTTCATCACTCACCAGGACTTCTGACTTCTTTCTCTATAATAATTTTTCATATACCTTCCCTGCCACACTCAATAAACTTGTGCCACGGTAATTCTTGCACACACTTCGCTCACCTCTTTTTCGTACAGGGGTACAATCACAGCCTTTTTCCACTCTGCTGGCACAGTTTCACTCATTCATGCCTTTTTACATATCTCCAACAAGCACTTCATTCCACTGTCTCCACCACACTTAATCATCTCTGCATACACCTCATCAACCTCAGCAGCTTTCCCATTTTTCAGCTGTTTCACAGCTTTCTTCACTTGTGCGAGTGTCACGTTTCATATCACTACATTCCTTCTCTGCACACACCCAAAACCAATCATGTATACAGCGGTTCTTTTATATATTCCAATTCATCAGGCTTTCAAAAGATTCTTGTAATGTAAGAATTTATCTAGCTGTAATTAATAAATTTACAGTTCTTTCTTTGCGCTCGATTAAATGTAAAACCGTGCTTCATTTCTCCATACTGTTCTAACTTTATTTGCTTGGTTCCAGTTTGCTCAAACTTTCTTTGATGTTAACTCTTTAGCTCCCAGAGTTCCTGTGCGAGGGATTTTGCTGGAAGGGTGCTAGGCATACCGCCTTTCACCTGTCGGCTCAGTCGCAAAGCTCATAGGTCCATACCCCGGGGTTCCCTTCTTCATTAAATTTTGAAAATGCACAGTTCTGTCCCATACTGGCGACACGGGGCGCAAAGAGGTTAAAGTGTTTAACCCCTTAGCTCCTAGAGTTCCTGTGCGAGGGATTTTGCTGGAAGGGTGATAGGCGTACCCCTCTCCGCCTGTCGGCTCATAGTCGCGAAGCTCGTAGGTCCCTACCCCGGGGTTCCCTTCTTTATTAAATTTTTAAAATGGCCAGTTCCGTCCTGTACTGGGGCCACGGGGCGCAGAGGGGGTTAATCATGGTTTGAAGTTAAGCCAGTTTCATTTTAATTCATAATAATCCGTTGTGCATGCAAAGAGTTGGCGTAACCAAGAACTTGGAATAGTATCAGGCTACTAAGCTGTAAACGACCTCTTCTTAGGGAAAAATTATTTGGAATGTCAGGGGGTAAGGACGCTTTCAGAGGCCAACAGTACTACTAATTCAGCATCCATGAGTAATTATCTTTCTCTGTGTACTGTCTAGGGAACCGGCTACGTAAGTCAGAATAAAGTAAAACTTAAGACTTTAATTTTATAAGAAAAAACTTCCGTAAATCTTTTTTGCCCATGGTAAGTGGCGACCTATATATCCCTACCCCCCGTGACAACCACATCGGTAAACTTAAGCTACAGGACTTCTTGTTTAACAATCTCTACCGGCTACTGGAGAAATATGGGACGTCCAGTACAGCTGACACAGGGATGAGGATAATCAACCTGCCTGGCAGGTGTTACACCAGGATAGATGAGCACTGCAGAGGAGGCAGGTGTTTGTTACATGTATTGTTGCACCATGAAATAGAAACAACTTTGTGGATCCTGCAACATCAGACTGTGCTCTAGCTAGCGCTTTAGAGTGTACTGCCCATAAGATCATCTGTAACATGTAAAAAGTTCAAATGTGTTTGGTAATTAGTAACAAATGTAGAATTAGCGGTGATATGGGGCCTATACTATGTAAGAATACAATGAAAAACAAAAGTAAAGTGAGCTACATACTCCCCGTTCACGTGGATACGTGAAAGCAATATTCCTTACTAGTGTAACTAGAGCAAAAGCATAAGCACAATACTGAAAGTTACAGTGATATAGCTGTAAAATGACTAAAAAGTTATTAGTGATCGAAAAACAAGTGTATAGGTGAGTAGAATTACAGAAAGCATAATATAGTTGTCAGTTTCATTATATTTTTCCAGTGTGGCCAGTCTTCAGGTTAGCTAAGTGTAGCATAATAAAACCAGCAATATGCAGTGATACACCTTGTTGATGCCCATAATGTAGTTACTGACAGAAAAATAAGTGTCTAGAAATAAATATAATTTAGTGACGTCAGTTTCATAACATTTATGCTCATGTGGACAGCCTAAGATAAGTCTGTCTATCTATTTATTCCCAGGCGCCTTAATCCCGTAATGGGTGGCCACAAACAAATCGCCTCCATTTCACTACCCTGCTCCCAGCTCACGCCCTCCACTCTCATACATCTCTCCACTCCATTCTTCCATCTCATCCTTGGCCTCCCCCTCCCTCTCCCCCCTCCACCTCACTCACATACACTCACCTCGTCAGTCTCTCACTCCATCCTCTCCACATGTCCAAACCACATCAGTGTGTTTCTCCTAACGCTTCCTATCACATCCACACCACAACGCTCCTTCACTTCCTCGTTTGTCAGTCTTTCTCTCCATGTGACTCCACATGCTCCATTCAAATAATTTGTTTCCACTGCTCTCACTCGTGAATTCTGTCCCTCCAGCAAGGTCCAAGCTTCACTTCCATACTCTAGAGTTCGTATCACAATACTGTCATGAAGTAGTTTTTTTACTTCCATGCTCACTTGCTTGTTTCCTATCATTGCTTTCAAGGAACCAGCAACTTTTCTTCTTTGTCATACCTTTTCAAGCACTTCACTCTAAACTTCCATCCTTACTCATCACACTACCCAAGTACTTAAACGCACTCACATTTTCCATTTCCTCCTCATTCAGCCTCATTGTACATTCAGTAACTTCACTTCTCTCGAAGACCATAGCTTTACTCTTCCCTACATTTATCTTTAGATTCAGTTTATTACACACTCTCCCAAACTCATCCACCAAGCCTTGCAGTTCCCCTTCGTCTTCACGTAAAAGCACAGTATCATCTGCAAACAACAGTACAGGTAGTTTCCAAATACTGTCCTTTCTTACCAGGGCCACTCCAACATCCACTGCCCTACCTTGTATCTCTTTTATAACCCCATCCATATACAGATTGAACAACAATGGAGATATGACACATCCTTGTTTCGGTCCAACCTTCAAATAGAAAAATTCGCTCAGTTCACTATCCAGAAGCACTGCACCCTTTGCACCCTCATACATACTCTACACGGCCTTCAACAACTTCCCATCTACTCCATATATTCTTAATACTTTCCACAATCTTTGTCTATCCACCCTGTCATATGCTTTCTCCAAAAACACGAAGGCCCCATACAACTTCTTTCCCTTCTCTAGCAACTTTTCCACTATAGATCTAAGAATGAATATCTGATCTACACAACCTCTTCCCTTCCTAAATCCTCCCTGTTCTTCTCCAACTAATTCCTCTGTTTTTTCCCTAACTCTGTCAGTAACTATCCTACCATATACTTTTCCTATTACACTACAAAGACAAATGCCTCTGTGATTACCACACACTTCTTTTTCCACTTTTCCTTTGTGCAGGGGAATAATTATACAAGACTTCCAATCCTCCGGGACTCTACCTTCCTCCCATGCCAATCTGCACATCTTCCACATCCATTCTACTACTACAGTATCTCTCCCCCATGCTTCAGCATTTCACTACATATTCCATCAATTCCTAGTGCTTTCCCAATTTTGACTTTCTTCATTGCTTCCACAACTTCCATCCTACTGATTACTTCCTCTCTTCTCACATCCCTCCTTCTCCCAGCCATTCCCCAGCCACTTATACTTGCATTACTTTCATTCTCTATTTTCAACAATTCCTTAAAGTTTTTTCTCCATCTGCTCACTTTTTCTCCCTGCTCCACTAGTAATCTACCGTTTTTATCTTTCACTCCCCAGCTAACTCTTTGGCACCCTGTCTAACTTTCTTTACCTCTTTCCAGAACATTTTCTTACATTCCCTCCACTTTACACTCAAGTTCCTTCCAAATTCCTCATCCATTCTCTTCTTACTTTCTCTGACTCTTTTCATCTCTCTCTTCACCTCTACATACAACTCTCTCTTCCGTCTCTCAAATTCTTCCATGCCCCTGTTTCTCATCCACTCACTATATGCTTTCTTCTTTTGTGCCACAGTCTGTCTCACCTCTTCAGTCCATCATGCTGTTCCCTGCACCCCCTTTTGTCTTCTCTTCACCCCACACAGCACCTCACATGCTGCACATATTTCTTCTGTGAATATCTTGCACACACCTTCCACATCCCCCATCTGCTCCAATTTATATTTACCCAATTGCTTCTCCACTTTCTTCTCATATTCTGCCTTTTTTCCATCCTCCTCTAACTTTTCCACCCTCCTTGTATGTACTACTTCCTCCTGTCCTTCCCTTCTTCTATTTCTCAATTTCATTTGGACTTTAATTCTGATCACCACTAAGTGGTGATCCGAAAGTCCACTCCCCCAACCTCTATATACTCTTGCATCCATTACACACTTTCTCATCCTTTTATTCACACACACATAATCAGTCATTGCCTTCCGTTCATTCAGTTCACCACCAACCCCTATCATCACTCACCACGTATACCTGTGGATCATTTTGCGCCTGAAGAGGGTATTAGCTATCACCAACCCCCTCCCAACACAAATGTCCATTGAAGCACTGCCATTCTCATCCATCTCTGCAGGCACACCCCACTCACCAACTGTTCCATCCACCTTCCCATTCCCTACTTTTCCATTCATATCTCCAATCAAAAACACTCTCTCATTCCTTTGAACCTTTTCCATGCACGCTTCCACATTAGTTCAGAACTCTTCTCTCACTCTGCTTGCACGATCTTGCGTTGGTGCATACACACACACAATCACCCACATTTGTAGTCCAACTTTCAATCTTACCCACATAATCCTTGAGCCAACTGATCCATACTCTCTTATATCCTCCTTCCATCTGTTACTCACAACAATACACACTCCTTCTTTTGCCTTCTCATTCTCACCTACTCCCACGCATATACCCCATCCATACTCCCATTCTCTGACACTTTCATCTTCCCATTTAGTTTCAGTTAATCCACAAACATCCACTTTTGCACCCTCAAGCACCTGAACAATATTTCACCTCATCATTTGCACCCCTTACATTCCACGTAGCTATCTGTACCAAGTCCTTAGTTCGGTCCTTAGTCATCACCTTTTGGTCAGTCGTGGTCTGAGGCTTCTTGTTCGTTTTTTTTAATTGGTTGTTTCCCGGGAAGTGGCACTAACCCTCCAACAACCCACTTGTTGTAACGTAGGGAACACTTGTTGGTTGGTTATAAGGTTGTTGTAAATGCTTTCCTGGTTTACAGGAAATCATTTGGGATGCCACTCAGTGTTGAGCTATCCTAAAAACAGAGTATCACTACACTAAGTGGGTGGATGATGGGCTCCCCCACCTAAGTGTGCCATAAAAAATGCAATTAGGCACAGCAACGGCATAACAGTGTTTCCAAAGTGTGCAGGGCACTGAAAATAAGTGAAATTGTGATTGTATTTAAGTAGTAATGTGACAAGTCACCTTCATTAAAACCATACTCTCTTGTTGTGGCAGAAGGACAGTGGGCAGTTCACGCCACACCGGTTCGGCTGCATGCTCCGACAGCAAAGTATACTTTTAATATGGGCTTAGCTAACATGGGAGCTATTACAGCTTCATTGTATTACTACCTTGCAATCCTCTGGGAGCCATATCACAGTCATTAAGAAAAGAATTTCTCAGCCACGTCTCGCCCTGTATTGTATACAAACAGGTTTGGCCGATGTGTTTGTCACCTGGCAACAATGTATGGTAATCTCCCTTGGGAGATATGGAGGACAGTGCTTTGTCGGGTTCATACTTTTTCTTCATTCTTTCCATCAAATCAACAGCATCATACATTTCTCCTAGCAAGTTATTCGAAGCTTGCAGTTCCTCGTGCTTTGTCTCCCATTGTTGGTAGAGCATTGGTGACTGGGGTCAGCTCTCCTGAGGTTTTCTCTCCCATCTTCTGTTTGCACCTGGTGTTAGTGTTCTCTGCAGTTTTAGGTGTGTCCTTTTAGTGCTGTTGTTTCTCCTTCGGGAGTGCAGTTCTTCTTTTCCCCTTGACATTTTTTTCCTTCTGCCTGTGTCTTTTGTTTTCCTATCTTCCTCTGGTGTCATCCCAGCTCCCATGTGGGGCATTATGCGGCATCTTCTTTGCGAGGATCATGTTATGAGCTGATTTTTCCTCTTTTTTTCTTCCTCTCCTTCCTCCCTTGTTTCCATGTATCTCTGGGAGGAGGGAGTTCTTCCCTCTGTCTCTGGCTGGATGAGACATGGGGAGTGGGTGCAGCTCATCTGTTGGTTTTCACTTCTGCTTCTCCTCTCGCCTGCCTTTCCTTCCCCCTCCTCTTCCCACCACACACCTCCTCTCTACCCCTCCATTTCAGGGGGGATGAGCAGTTGGCCAACTGAACGAGTGGGGTTGAGGAGGGTTCTCTCTGGCTTTGTTTGTATCCTTCTCTTTCTCCTTCCTCCTCTGTCCCTCATTCTCTCTTGGTGTGGGGGGGGGGGGATTGTGACCTTGGAGGTGCGAGTGGCTAACCATCTCTCCACTCCTTGCCTTCCCTCCCTCCCTCCTCTGCCATGCCGCATCCCCACAGAACGCGATTGAGGCATATTATTCTTGAGTGAGGTTTCGTGTTCTTTGTTTCTTGATCAAGTTTTGTTTGTTTTTTTATTGTTTTCTCCCACTGTCCTACTTGTTCTCATTTGGCTCTCAGACTTCCCTCTCTCTTTCTCTTCCTCTTCAGGTTACCCTGCCAGACATGTCTGAGAAATTTTACTGTGCCTTCCCCTTGTGCCTTGCCAGAGTGCCCAAGGGATAGTCAGTCCCAATGTCTTCCATGCCAGTGATGTTTGGAATCAGTTCTTTGATACTACCAACTGCCCCATCTGCTTCTCATGATTGTTCTCTCTGCCCTTGCCGGATGGAGGTGAGCCACCTTCACAGCAATTCAACCTCCTTTGAGCCAGATAGAAGTTGACATAGAAGAGGGCAAGCAAGCTGGTCTTATAGGGACACTGATATAGGGATGCAGCTTTGCTTAACTTGGAGGGTAGCTTGTATGCATTACCTCAGCCGCAGTGTTTCTCAACCCCCCAGCTGCCTTTGAGCAGTCCATAACCTGTTCTTTTCACCCTTCCTGTCTTCCTTCAGGGACAACTGATTCAGCTCCTTCAATTGGGGCTTCGTCACTGAGTGCAGCTCTTTCACTCTGGAGCAATGAATGATTGGGTACTCTTCTCAGGGACTCTGGTCAGGGATCAGTGGTCCTGCCTCAGGGTGGCAAACACTCAGAACCCTCTCTTGGTCCCTGACAGACCCTTTCCAATTTCTCCTTTCCCCATCTCTCTCCCTGTGGGGATGAGTGACGAGGCATGCACCCCTACTTGGGGTGCCTTGGACAGACCAAGGGGAAGGGTCATGTTTATCTACCTCTTCTCTTTGGTCTCCTGTCCTCTCTAGCCCCCTTCCCCTTCTGGGTAGAGATTCTCCTTCCCTGGAGGTGGCAGCTCCTGATTTTCACGGGAGCAGGGTCCTCTTCCTACAGTACCTTGGGGATGCTGCTCACCATTCCTCTCCCCTGTCACCCAGTCCATCCATCTGGAGGAAGGAGGGATAAGCCAGGGAAGGACCAGCTAGGTCCTCTCATTCCTCCTTCCCTCACCCCTTTTTCTCATATGAGTGGAGGTAAGGGAGGAGAGGAAAGAAACGTACTCTATAATAGGCGTTTTTTGTAGCACCTCGGAAAGTCAAAGGGGTTTCGGTTTCTGCTGTTGTAGTTTACAGAATGCTAAGCAATAGCACAGCCAGAAGAACGAGCACTGTGAGCTTCAGAAGAACTGTTGTACTTTTCAGTTGCGAAAAGAGAGAGGAGGCGTGATTAGAACGGAGCAGAACAAAAATGGGGGAATTTGAGGATATATTTCTTGAAGGATATATTTCGTTCCATTCCGAAGCAGAAATTAAGGCCAGTACGAACCGTTTACTCTCATGCTGTTTTCAAGTAAGACCAACCTCGCAGTGGTTTTGTAAACTTGTTTCAATGGCTGCAGTTACTGCGGTAGGACATATGATAAACTCAAAAATTTAGGGATCCAAGCACTTTCATGGTTTGGAAATGCGTCTATATCCCTCAAAAAAACACATAACATGAAAATATTTATGACTGGCTGACACGTTACGTAAGAATTTTGCAATTTTGTACTTTCGTTGGAACGAAGCCAAAACCACAGTCAACTCATCGGACGCGTCGGCCATTTGGGGGCTGGAGGTGCGAGATGGTGCGAGACGGAACATTTAAATTGATTTATTTTCGCAAGAAAGTACATTGTTAAAATTCCTTAATGTCATAGAATCATTAACATGATTATTTGTTATCCATTATAACAAAAAATGAATGGTTATCTTCTGATATTGCGAATTAAACAAAATGATAAACTCCCTAACTGGCTACATTCCGCTACACAACATGCTGATTGGTACTTTGGGTATGCACCACTGCAGAGGCAAACTCCTCCATGAGGAGTTTGACTTTTCAACAGCGGAATCTCAAACCCCTTTGACTTTCCGAGGTGCTACAAAAAAGGCCTCGGTTCATTTCTCCTACCCTCTAGCCTCATCCTCTTGTCTCAGTGGAAGGGGGAAAAGAGGTGGTATCATGTTAGGATCGAGGATCGTCAAAACGGTCCCCAACAGTGGCCAGTGCTCCCCCACAGCCACCTCTTTCCACCACTACTTCCACCTTAGAGTGGTGAGTGGCCGTTCTCTGCCTAGTACGGCACTCCCCCAGCCCTATTATTTCCCCCTCTTGGGTAAATGAGGCAGCACTTTCCCCTGATACCTCAACTCATTTGCCCTAACCCTGACTTCGCTCCCTCCAATCCACCTCTCCTCCTATAGTCGTTTTCTTTCCAGCTGACGTAAATGTCGGCAATCGTCATCCAACCACCTAAGCTGGGAAGGAAATACAGAATCCTTTTATTTCCCTAGAAATCCTCCAAGCACAAGCACATTCCAAGTATTTTCACTCTCATGATGGTTATGAATAAGTGTAAGAGCAATCTAAACCAAAAAAAAAAAAAAAATGTTTATCAAGCTTAAATGCGAAGAAAAACAATTTAAAAAATTAGGTGCATAAAAATCTCCGCGACGAGACTCGCTTTTTTGGTCATCCAGTGGTGCTTACTGTATCATCTTTCATGACTGAGATGACTATGGATTTCGTTTCATATTAATAATGGTAAATACAAACAAAAGGAAAACTGGCCACCAAATTCAGTGCCTGTGCAGTATTTTGAAATATACCATATCCCACTATTGGCGGAAAACAAGCGACACCCAACTCCCTGCCTGCCACCCTTCTCTCCTCTCCTCTTGCAGCCTCCACTCCCACCATTCTCTCCCAAAACCCCTTCCTCCTCTCACAACCGTAAGAGTGTACAATATAATTATACGTTTCATTAGTAACTGTTGTTTTATTATCGCTCCCAGCTAATTTTTAATATGCCAATATTATAAAATGTGGCAACTCCATGCCCAGTAGATCGTGAAAATTTTAACCGTTTCCTGCTGGTTCAGTATTCACCACAATGCGAGAGGGATTCATGCATTACTCATACTTCAACCTTTTTTTTTTGTTACTCCTTGTTCAGTGATTCTCAGGCATGATTGGTTGTACCATTAGCTGCTCCCACTGAGGAAACAATGCTGTGGGCTGGAGTGGAATGACGGGACATGATATCCTTTTGATATATTAAATGAGATCAAGAGCCCGCTCATATATACCGTACTATTTTGACTAGGTAAGTGGCAGTGAAGACACGTGAAAATTATGTGTATACGCAAAATAATACCGAAATCAGCAAGGATCATACAGAACTGCATATGGTGTACAGAGGTGTTGACGGCAGCACTGTCCGAAGGCGAGTGGTAATGTTTACGATTGCTAACTGTGGCGGGCGGGATGTCGATTGCCGACATTTACGTCAGCTGGAAAAATAACAACTATAGTCCCTGCAGTGGTGGCCTGAACATGCTGGCCTCTAGAGATGGAAAACTCGATTCACTTTGGTGACTCGAGTTTTTATGAGTCACTCACCGAAGAGAATCGGGTAGTTGAGTCACTCGATTCACCAAGTCAGTAGCCTGGCTGCAGCAACCGTTATTTCTGCCAGCCGACTAGCCGAGCAAGTCGGTGTTGGGTGAGAGAGCGTAGCTCGCTCGCTCAACACTCGGTTAATCATTGAACGTTACCAACTCCCTCCTGTTCATACTATGGACCTGATGCAAGAAAATTTTAATTATCGGGGTAAAGAATGAAACACCTATATTACATAAAAAAAAAAAAAAACTTTACTATTCCGTTAAACAAATTGAATAATGACATATTTAGAGCAAAAATAAACATAATCCATTAAACTGTGGCAGTTAAATTCTGTTTCTATCTTTTGGCCGACGCCATTATCCTCGATGGGGTTACCAAAACTGAATCGTCTCTAAACCAACCTTAAAAAAAACTGAGGCACTGAGAGGACTGCATTAAAAAAAAAAAAAAAAAAAACGTTGAAAAACGTTAAGCCATTCTGAGGTGATGTAAATAGCTTTAAATTATTAGCAGGATAAAGAAAAACATTTAGATTGCTTAATAAATTATTATTTTATTGCTAGAATAAAACAGAAATGAAAAACACAGCGACCCGTTATTTAAAATCCTTCCCAATTCGTGAGTCACCAGTGACTCGGTAAGCCGGGCCTTGGCCGGGCCCCACCGCATCTGTCCGGGGTGGCCTGAGTCATGTAATTCGAGTTCTACGAAATCTTGTTCACACTCAATAATCGAGGCTGGAACACGCTGCCTGCAAGTGGTCCTGTGCTATGAGTGGTAATGTGTGCTCACACTACTGTTCATACCAAGCAGTGGTGTGAACACTGAGCAATACTTATACTGCGACCGGGTACTTCAAACTCGTGAGTGGTGAGCCGGGTCGGGCCCCGCCACATTTGCCCGGAGCGGCCTGAGTCAGTCGAGTTCTAAAGTTATAAGTCACTCGTGACACTCGTGTCCATAACTCGAGGCTGAAACCCGCAGCCCGCCACGAGCTGAAGGTCTGGTCACTAGGTCAGTGAACAGCCAGTGATGGTGTGGTATGAGTGGTGGTGTCCTCATACCAGGCAGTGATATGAGCAGTGCACATACCACTCTCGAGTCTCAACCGAAATATAATGTTAGAATATAAACTAATACTAAGTGAACGAGTTAATGAAAACAATGACTCGATACACCCGATTCAGCGAAAGGAATCGTTCGATTTGAACGATTGACTCGCGAGTCTTACATCACTACTGGCCTCATCCTATACTCAGGTATTCAAGTCTAACTGCACTCCCCCCACTCCTTTCACTCTACTTGTTAGACAAAGCTAAGACTGGGCAGAACTTTGCCCCCCACCAGATTTCCGCACCCTCCCCTATTCCTTCTCACCCTTTCTGCATCTCTCAAGGAGCTATGTCAATGCAGTAGGCTAATATTATGCAAGTAGGAGTAGACTGTCACACCAGTCAAACAGAGCGATACTCCTAAGGTGGATGGAGAGCTAGTGACAAGGAGAGCTGGAGCTCCCATTTCATTAGTCCCCAGGAATAGTCCCTTTGCTGTTTCAGTAACACAGAGAATATGCCAGCATACTCTCCAATAAAAGTTTCTCTGTCTGTCAACACCAAACTACATGCACATTACACACTACACCTCTTATTCAAAATTACCCACAAATGGTATCTATTAACCAAGCCTCGGAGTCCGAGGGGGGGGGGATGGACCATAAATGCCCCCACCCCTCTCCCAGTGACGACCCAGTGAGATGCCTGGAACCACTGCTGACTCACATCTTCATTTTAGCAACATTCGTGGCCTTTACTCTAACTTTCCCTCTGTTGAGCACCACCTCTCCTCTAAACCTCACCTTCTTTTCTTAACTGAGACTTAGCTGTCTGAAGCAGCTGACAGCAAACTTTTCTCTGTATCCTCCTACTTTCTCTATACTCATTTCAAAGCCAAAGGAGAGTGTTGCATATATGAACACAACTACTTATCTTGCTCTTGTGTTCCTGAACTTGATTCTTCTGAATTCTCTGCTCTCTTGCTTCGGCTTTCCTGTCGTTCTCTGACTAAATAAATCTGTGCTGTTTACGTATCCCCGAATTCTACTATGAAAAATTCTTCAGCTATCTTACTTCTACGATGGAACACATCCTATCCATTTTTCCTTTCTTTGAAATCTCCATTCCAGGAAATTTCAATGTTCTCCACCACCTTTGGCTTTCCTCTCCTCTCCTTTCGCTGATCCACCTGGTGAACAAGCCTACATCTTTTCTATCGTTAATGACCTAGAGCAGCTTGTACAGCACCGTACACATATCCCTGACTGCCTTGGAGAGAGTTCCAACATACGTGACCTCTTCATTACTACTAATCCTTCTGCTTACACTGTAAATCTTCCCTCTCCATTGGGCTGCTCCGATCACAATCTCATTACCTTAACGTGTCCTATTGCTCCAGTAAGGCCTACGGACCCTCCAAAGAACTGCTGGTTCTGGCAAATTGGAGCTGCTAATTGGGAGGCCCTCAGGCAGTACTTCTTTGATTTTCTCTGGAATGATTATTGCTTCCATGGCCGGGAGCCATCTGAGTGTGCCTTGCACAATATGGAGGTTATTCTCTTGGGCATGGAAGCATACGTTCCTTTCCCATATCCTTTGACCAATGCCAAAAACTTTGGTTTAATCATGCTTGTTCTAATGCTGTTCCCAACAACGAGAATGTCTACAAAAGGTACTGGAGCCAACCCACCCCCGAATCTCATATATTTTTTATGTTTGTACCCGGAATTGTGCTAAGTCTGAGCTTCGCTCTGCAAAAAACAATAGCATCCTCCAACTCGAAATCTTCCTGTTATTTGTGGCACCATGCCAACAACCTTTCTAACAAGTTTTATCTCATCATCCTTCCCTCTTCTTTTCCACTCTGATGGCTCTGTAGCTATTTCCATTGATAAAGCAGAAATCTTCGCTCAGACTTTCTCCTCCAGTTCCACCTTAGATGATTCCTGTGTTTCTCCATCTTTTCTCCCCTCTAACTTCCTCATGACTGACATTAAAGTTTCTTCAATTGAAGTATTTTCTGCCATCACGGGTCTCAGTGCTACCAAGCCATATGGGCCTGATGAGGTCCCTCCTGTTGTCCTCAAGAACTGTGTTTCTGTGTTTATACTCTGCATTGGTAAACTCATTTGGCTTTGTCTATCAACTTGTACCATTCCTTCTTGCTGGAAGTTTCCTCTCATTCAGCCTGTCCCAAAGAAGGGTGACCATTCCCAGCCGTCTGAATATCGCCGAATTGTTTTAACATCCTGTATTTCAAAAGTTTTTGAGTCTATTCTTCTATAAAAAAAAACATATATATATTTATATATATATATATATATATAAAGCATCTTTCCTCAAGGGACGACAATACTGCTGCAAGTCACCAACAAACCACAAAACACCTACCTCAAAAACCAACGAAACCCACCGCTAGCTAGCTAGCTATACAATTAATCAACAAACAAATAAAAAATAATAATAAAGATTAATAAATATATTAAATAAATAAAATCATTAAACAAATCCATAATAAAATAAATAAAGAGATAAACAAACAAACCAATTAAAAAAAAAGCACGGTGGTCAGCCCACCATTTTTCCACTCCTCCTTCCTTCCTTCTTTCCCATTTTTCCTTCCCTTCCCCACAACCTTCCTTCCCCCCCCTCCTATAAAAAAAAAAAAAAAAAATCAACTTCTGATCTTCAGTATGAGTTCTGCCAGGGATGCTCCACTGCTGATCTTCTCACCTACCTTTCAGACCCCTGGTCATCCTCCTTTCAGGACTTTGATGAAAGCTTTACCATTGCACTGACATCTCAGAGGCTTTCAATCGAGCCTGGTATACGTTTTTAAATCACAAACTGACCTCTTACGGTTGCTGTCCTTCTATCTGTGCCTTCATCTCTAGCTTCGTTTCTGGTCATTCTATAACTGCTGTTGTAGATGACCACTGTTCTTCTCCTAGATCTATCAACAGTGGTGTTCTTCAGGGTTCTGCCCTACCACCAACCCTCTTCCTTTTATTCATCAATTACCTTCTAAGCTATACATCTAATCCTATCCACTCATATGCTGATGACTCCACCCTTCGCCTTTCCATTAGCTTCCCACAGCATCCATCTCAACCATTGCTTCAATAAACAAGGGACGAGGCTATGGCACACCTAATGTCAGATTTGGCTCGTATCTCTGATTGGGGTAAAAATAACCTTGTTGTTTTTAATGCATCAAAAACTCAGTTCTTTCATCTATCAACCCGAAAAAATCTTCCAAATGAGTACCCTCTAATTTTTAATACTATCAAGCTCAATCCTGCTCATCTTTAACCCCTTAACCTCGGGGTGTCACTTGCATGACACTCTGGAGCAAGGGATCATACCGTGGGGTGTCACTTTTGTGATTCTGTGTTATTTTGAATTCGCCTGGGCTTTCCAGTGGTGGCTTGTATCATCTATCAGTACTACCAGTGTCCAGCTATACTCAGTTTTGCTAATGTCATCTGTACTTCCATCCACTGTTGACAATTTAGCCATTTTTCCCCTGTCCTTGACTCCCCTTCTTACCTCCCCTCCAATACCCTCTCCTCCCACCTGCCCAGCCGCACTGTGCTACGCAAATTCTGGATGAATTCTTCCACTCATTATATCCATTGAAATGTGCCCTATGCCCTATTCTTATACAATATAATATATAAAAGAGAAAGAAAAGGTAATTGATACTGCCATACATCTGGAATGGGCTAATTATCACCTGGCAACACCCCACGTGCACTCGTTCGCTAATTTTCCCTGTTTATTTCCCCTTGAAATATGCCATATAACCTATTCTCGTAAGGAAAATACATATAAGAAAGGAAGGGAGAAGCCTAAATGATATTTACATTCACCTGGAACTACCTAATTTATTATGTATTGTCTTGATTTCCTCCCAATCATTTCATAGCATATAAATTAGCAGCTGTCACCACGCTGATATTGTCAATCCTTCCCTGCCCATAAGCCACATCATTCAGTTTACTGTCGTCTGTCGTGGTGAAACCATGTTGGATTCGTGCCTGTCCAATTCCACCGCTTCTCAGCCCCCTGCAAAGGGCCCTGTGACCTCTACCCCTACTAAACCTCATGTGGGAAGAGGTAAAGGGCTAAGTGAGTCTGCTGTGGAACGTGAACTGGCATATTTATCAATGATAATGATGGAAAGCAACTATGATCTTTCTGGTGACTCTAAAACAGTGCAGTTGGAAATGTAAATAATGTGTAAATAGCAAGTGAAAGCAATGAATGTAAGTATAATTGAACAGTGGAAAATAGTTTTATAAGTTACTGCAAGTGCCAGTGCATAACATAGTGTAATAAAATAGAAATGTAAACAATGTAAATAAAATAGAGAATGTAAACAGAAATATAAACAATTAGTCATATAAGAATACGGGTATAAATACTTGGAGTAATTAAAGCGAAAGTGAAAGCTTCGCTCTAGCAAGTATAAATACTTGGAGTAATGAAAGTGAAAGCTTCGCTCTCGACGCTAGTTTACTGAATGAGAAAGTGAATGCCTGGAGTGAAAATAAACTACTAGTACTGAAAGAAACTTATGGATAAATATTGTATATATAAATAAGTGTATTAAAGGACTAGGAATATAAAGTGAGTGTGTTTATAAATAATAAATGATAGCTCCGCCTCAGAATACCACCGGGGAACAAGCGCGGGTGGAAAGCTCTTATGCGCTCATAATTTACATTGCTTTCACAGTGTTTTTTTTTTTTTTAAATATGGATTCTAAACTACTTGAAATTCATAGAATAGTGTTTGCAGTTATAACATCAGGTAGTGGTAACCATATTACGGGGTATCAGGAAGTGTAAAGTGGAGACTTCGTTACCCAACTTCAAAAGTCTCCCACAAGTCCTACGGTAGTTGACGAAGGCTCAACAAATATCCCAGGAGAAAGCTGAAGGTATGTACCATACGTTTATTTAATTATAATATTCTAGGACTAATAACTGATTTTGGGCAAATATTTTTAAAAAGTCAGTCAGAGCGCGATTATCCCCATGAGACGCGCACGGCACACTCCCACCATGCCAAGGGTTAAGGGGTTAACATACTTGGGGTTTCATTTCCAGGAGATTTATCTTGGAAAGAATGTATCACCTCCCTTGTAAAATCTGCTTCCAAGATATTAGGTGTGCTAAACTGACTCTGTACCTTCTTTACCCCTGTGTGGTTGTTGACTTTATGCACGAGTTTTATTTGCCCCTGTGTAGAGTACAACTCTCATGTGTGGGGAGGCTTCCCACATACAGCTCCTCTCTATAGGGTGGGGTCAAAGGTTTTTCATTTCACTAACTCTCCTTCTTTTACCGGCTCCCTTCAACCTTTGTCTCTTTCCTGCACTGTTGCATCTTTTTCTCTTTTCCATTGCTGCTTCATTGGTCACTGTTCCTCTGAACTGTCTACTTGCATCCCTCAACAATTACGGCAGGCACATAGCACCCGTCTAGCAACAAACTCTCATCCCTTTTTTGTCCAACTCTTTAATGCAAGAGTTAACTGTTACTCCCAGTCCTTCATGTATGCAACAGGTCAGCTCTGGAACTGTCTCCTTCTGACTGTTTATCCTACTGCCTACGATCCCCAGTCTTTCAAATGCAATGTGTTCAGGCATCTGGAAATAAATGGATCTTGAATTTGGCTCTCTGTTATCCTGTTTGGAGGAAGCAATTTGCAGGCCCCTGGCCTTTGGTTCCTTCCTTGCAAACAAATAAAATAATAACAATAGAAAATGCCTCAGGGACTGAGTAGTATTCATTTGCCTCTCAGGTGAACTCTGGTCTGTCTGTGATCAGCCAAACCTTGTACCTAGAGTTCAAATACAGTCAGGTCTCGCTACCTCACTACAGGTTTGTTCACTATGTGCTAACTTTTTAGTACGATGAACTGAATGTTATACTAAGTTTTGCTATAACGATGGAGAAATGATCGGGAATTCGCCAGAACAATAATTCTGGTGGCCATGTAGAACAATCCTGTGCATACACGATGCATCCTGAGCAAGCTTACAGTCCGTTGTTTGAGCCAAGATGGCTGCCCGGTGTTTACATTCACAGTAATCATCTCCTTTTCGTTACATTTCATGCACAAAAGGATGTTGAAACATTATTGTTATTGCCAGATAACAGTGCAAGTGCGTAACAAATATTGCAGTGTGTGATAGTAAGTGAAGTGATAACTTTTTGTGTGTGAAAATACTGAAATTTGTGACTTGGAAATCATGTCTCCTGTGCATACACAGTACCTCCCAGTCAATGGTTTGAATCATGATGGCCGCCCATTGTCTATGTTCGCTGTGATCATCTCCCTTCCATTCTGTTTCGTGTATGACAGACCAATCAACAAATAACAGTGCAAATGTGTGAGAAATACAGCAGTACGCAATACTAAGTCTAATTTTTGTGTGTGTGAAATAATGAAACTTCACTTGGAAATCGTGTGTGGCAAGAATGTTACCCACAGTGGAAAACGTGGTGTAACTGAAGGTACTAAGGGCAAACCTTTTTTTTTTTTTTTTTTTTTATTTTTTTTTTTAGGTTACATGGTCATAACACCCCTCACTATTCCCACTGAACTCATTATATCTACTTTGCTATACAAGAAATTGCTGTGATGAGTTTTCACTTGACATAACTTCATTGTATAACGAGGCACGACTGTAGTAGCCTGGTTCAGCCACCTTCAATATGGTTTTCCCTTCCCTGTCTGACATGCATGCCTCTCTGTGGCACCTCAATGACTTGTACTCCCCTTAGCTGTCAGAGCCCTTTCTCATGCTTTGTGCTGCTCGACCCTCATTTACATCTGAGCTGTTTCCCAGCTAGTTTCATTACGTGGACGAGAACACAAAAGAAGGGTGACTGGATAGTCTGTCTTCCTTCATCTCAGGTGTTCAGGACAAGCTACCCCAGCCCCCTTTGCTCCTCTCCACAGGGCAGAGTTTGGTGGGGAAGACCTTCAACCTTCTTAGAGATCTCGTTCCCCTTCCTTTCCTTTGGGTTCCCCCCCCCCTTCTTCTCAACAGAGATAGGAGGGAGGGGGGAACGGCTCATAAGCGAGCTGACTGGGGGCCTAGTAAGGTTCCTGTGCCCCTCAGGTGTTCTCTTGTTTGAGTATACCCTGCTGTATGGTGTACTTGGGGTAAGGGTAATGACGTGGTTCAATCATCTGATCTCAAGTTTCCCTTTCCTGTCACGCGTCACTTCCTTGGTTAACCATCATTTATTTAGCTCCTTCCTGGAGATGCTACCAATCCTGACCTAATGAATGGTGGAAGGTGCCCGTGTCTTTACTGTTTTCTTCCCCCTCATGAAATTCTTTCCTCCCCACCCAGCCTGACTGAGGAGTTGTTTGCCACCAGTCCTCTCCCCCTGTTCCATGGGCTGTAGGTGCACCCTCTGTCCATGGGACTCAGACCCCAAGAGGTCCAGGTAGATCTCTGTGAGTCCTAATCGAAATTTTTTCCCTATCACACCACCAGCTTTTACTCGGCACTCATAAACTGCTTTCACCCTCTGCTGTTTTTCAGAGAGCAAAAGTGGTTCAGACCTCATCCATTTTCCCCTCCTCTTCAGGGAAAGAACATACGGTAGCCCTTACAACTCCTCATTCCTGTATCTCACCTCACCTCCTTAGGCCAGGACTGAGACCTCCTCATGGCTATTTTTTCATGCTGTGTGCAGCAGTGAATCAGGACTTTTTTCCCACCTTACCACTGCATTCACATACATTATCTGCTGCCCACTTCTGAGTCACTCTCTCAAATTTGTTCAGTGGGGGAGGTTGTGCTCGACATTAACCTCGTTCCTAGCTACTTTTTTCTCATGATCTTTTTTCTTCCCCACCTTGTTCAGCTGGGGAGTTGTTCACCACCCAGTCCCTTCACAGGCTCAGGGTGTACCCGGCCAATCACTCAGTGGGCTTAGCCATTAATGGGCTCTTGGTAGGCTTAAGTGTACGATTCTGAGGTTTGTTTCCTGATCACATTACTCTTCAACACCGAGGGTTCATTCAATAACAGTTTACTGGTTAACCTAACTCTACACTTACGATTAATATTGGCAAGCTGAGAATCCCTATGCAATCTCGAACAGGTCACATTTTAACACCTGATGTGGTGTGAACACTCATGCAGATAAGGTGCATTCTCTGGGAATCCTTTGAGGCCCACAACTCGAGATACTCCACAAGGTAATTCAGACACAGCCTCTGATTGTCTCTACGGGAGTCTCAAACTTCCCCTTAACCTATGGTACATATGTATGTACAGGCCCTGGACATAATGTGTTCTGTGAGGCCAACGGGCGAGACGTCAGGTCTGCACCCACATCACCACTGCTCTCTCTTTTAACTGACTCAGAGATTATGGGAGTGGATTCAAACGGCACAGGAAGGACATGTCCTTGATTGGTGGTACATTGACACACATTGCAGGAATGCACAAAGCTATCTATTTCTTGTCCCATCCCTGACCAGAAAAAGTCAGCACGGATACAGCCCTGGGTTTTCCTTTTGCCCATGTGACCTCCTGAGGCTGAACAATGACCCCATTCTAACACTGCTTGGCGAAACTTCACAGGATCGACAAACTGCAGTCGAACCTCTCCCTGAGGTATTCGTGACTTACAGTAGAGCCGTCCTTGTTTACGAAGGGACCTAGTTTGACCTCCCCATGAATACTTAATCACTCTACCCTTTTGCTTCTTCTGCACAGCAGCAAGTGTCGGGTCAGACTGTTGTTCTTGGACATCTTGACTACAAATCAGATCTTGTGGCGATGCAATGGTCACCGGGGTGACACAGTTCGGAGCCTTGGCCATGGCTCGTGTTACTGCAGCCGAAGTCTGAGTAGCATCATCTACGGTGCAACTATACTTGGCACCTGATATGTTGCCTATGATAAGGTCAAACAAAGGTTCTGGCAGGACAACTGCAAGTGCCGTACCAGTGTAAAATGAAGATGCCACCTGGATATGTGCCTCAGGGAACAATCTCACTGATCCTTCAATTAGCTGAGCTTGGATCTGTCGACTTGTGTATTCCTCAGCCCGAACTAGACTCTGCCTGACAGAGCAACCTGAGGAACCATTGTCTCTCAGGACCTTTACAGGAACACCTCCCACAAATCCTGGCTGAACAAGGAAGGCACTGTTACCTGTGGGAGGGGCCGGTGTAGGAAGCAGCCAGCCACTGATGAGGCTGCTGAATGAATGATGCAGCAAACATGATGCCCTGAGAATTAGATACCTGAGGGGTCGTACTCACTGTCTGGGGAGATGGAGCGTTGACCACCTGTGGAGGAGGGTTCACTGTCACTGGGGGACTAGTGAACTGTGGGGAAGCACCTGTGCTTCTAGGGACGACACCACTGTACGGCTGTTGAGGAAAGAAGGCTGCGTTTGCCTCCTGCCTCCGATACACTGGGGCTGATGCTGAAAAGGATAGTCCCTACGGTCGATTGCATGGCTGATACTGCTGCTGATTAGGGTACTTGTATCGCTTCCACTCAGGTTTCAGGGTATTTTGCCCCTAGTCCTTCTTCTGTGGTTTGTTAGGACCTTGGCCATTATTCTGAGAAAGGCCTTGATGCTGGGGTTCAGTCTGAGACGGTTTCCCAGATTTGTCAGCTTTCCTGTTCCAGGTGTGTTGTTAACGAGTTTGATACCCGTATGCAGTGAAGAATGCATCAGCCTTCTCCACCATTTGGCTGGCATCCCTTACCTGGCAGATCTTAAGCTGAGCCATAAGTTCAGCAGGCCATGACTTTTCTAGCTGCATGCACAGCATAAGGTCAATTATCCCCTCTCGTGTGGGAGGAGTTTCATCTTTCTCCATCCACTCATCTAAGTAAGCAGTAAGCTGATCAAGAAACTGAACAGCAGTCTCCTCTCCTTGTAGACAAGCCCTCATAAACTGACTCCTGGCATCGTCAACTGTGAGATCGTACGCTTTGATGAGTGCGGCCTTCATCATCTCATACATGAGATTGTCTCCATGAATTCTATGGAGAATATCGAGGGCAGGGCCCTCAAACAAGCTAAGAAACTGGATCTGCTTAGCTGCCTCATCCAGCTGGTACAGCTGAGCCATGTCTTCGAAACGAGCTATGAATGGCTCGATTCGCTCGCCTTCCTTGTACGGAAGAAGCTTGATGCGTGGGGTCGCCAGAACATGTGCAGGGAGAGCGCTCGTGGAGCTTGGGTTAGCTGCACCAGATGTGTCTGAAGCCAAGGAGTCTCACTTGAGCTTCAGCTTCTCAAGTTCATGTTTCTCACGTGCCTTGCGCTCGGCACTTTCGTGTTCACGTTCTCTCTCTCTCTCGTTGTTCTCGCTCATGTTCGCGTTCTCTCTCTCGTTGTTCTCGCTCATGTTCGCGTTCTCTCTCTCGTTATTCTCGCTCGTATTCACGTTCTCTCTCACGTTGTTCGCATTGTTTTTGCTGGTGTTCAGGCTGTTCTCGCTCATATTCACGTTGAATTCGACGCTCTTCACGGGCATCATTCTCACGTTGCTGCTCGAAACTAAACCGAGAGAGCACATATTCTTTTATCTGTTGGGGATCGGAAAGCCCCATATCTTTGGCTTCCTGTACATATGTATTAGTAGCCATGATGCTAACTCAACTAAGGTTGAGTAGACTAAAGACTGAGTACTGACTGCTATTTTGCAGAGAAATGCCAATAATCAAAAGTAAAGAATATAGGCACAGGTAGTTGGTGACCAGTTTTGTCTAGTTAAACTGGCAAAGAAAGAAAATTATAAAAAAAATGCAACTGACTGGGAAAACTATTACGTAAAATTAATAGAAATGAATCAATAATCACCAGTAAGATAATGCCTATAGTCTTTAATGATAAATACCTAGGTATGAGTGAGTGAGCATTATCTCGTTAATAACTTTAGAGCTAGGAGTTAATATCCTGGAATGAGGTCGCCAGATGTCACGGGTGGATGTAAATTTATGAGTAAATAATGCTGGATGTTACTTGAAAATAAAGACAAGGAATTAACTTGTGAAAATCTAGCAGTAAGTTTTACTTTATGCAGGCTTACTTCGCTGATTCTCTAAAAACGAGAATTTATAAACTTTCTCTTAGTACACAGCAGAGACTAATTACTCACGTGTGCTGTTTGTAGTACTGTTAGACTCGCGAGAAAGTGACTCCACCCCTGACAATCATTAACTAATGCTAAAAATAATAAACAGGTTCTTGCCGGTGCTTAACTCCTGGCTGGCACAACGGATTTAAGTTTGATACAAAAGAACTGGCCTAAGTACCAGTTAAGGATAATGTAAAGAATTTGTGCAAACTAGGAGCAGCAACTAAAGTAAGCTTAATGTGGAGAAATAAAACACGAGTCTAATTACATTAAGGTCAAAGAAAAGAACTGTAAATTTATTGATTACAATAAAATAAATTTACATTATATGAATCTCAAAATAAATTCAAAAGGGAAATTTCATGGTTGCTAGGGGACTCATGAATTCAAATAACAAGAGAATACACTCACTCACTCATTCAAAAGCTAATTAAACTTAAGCCTAGAAAAATGAACAGAAATACTGGTCAGTGGAGTGGAGCCGAAACGAAAGTCTGGGCGCCTGTGATGAACACCAGTGCCGCTATTCGCTCCAAGCCCGCTTCGCCAATCACCATCTAGGTGGAGATTCAAGAATTCGCGTTACAACAGAGACGCTGCTCTACGCTGGGAACAAAAAACGATCTTATCCTCGTGACGATCCCGAACTGACTGACTTCAAACTCGGATGGGAGGTACGAGCTGGCCATATTTGCAGGAAGTAGGCGTGGCCTAACTTCAACGGTCAACGGAAAGAAGGTGAACATTATAGGCTCAAATAAATCACTCAGTGAATGCACTAATGATGTGGATAAGAATGGTCACTTATGAAACACTGACAAATGTTCTGAAAACCATCCCGATCGAAGTGAATACGAGGACGATTGAAGTGAATGATGCCCAGTCGGAATTCCACTAGAGTTCGTGGTTTTCTTATTAAAGTACAATGTCACAAATTTATATAAATACGCTCGCGCGAATTCGTGATACCATCCATTAAGGCTGGAGAGTTGTATGTAACCTAGGTTACCCCCCTGAACACAAGGGGGTACCAACCTCTGCCCCGTGGCCCCAGGTAGACTAGGGAGGTCAGTTACCTCCCCCCTCCCATCTCCCAGTTGTTTAACTCTCATAATTCATTAACAAAACATTCCAGTGCCTCACGTCACTTCAGAGAGCATGATACTTAAAAACAGTCCCCGTTCTCCACTCCAGCACGAGGCAAAACTACAAACCTTAAGTCTCCTCTTTCTACCTCAGCACAGGCCCTCGGACGTAGGAACTCTTGTAGAGACTTTCCTTAGAAAGCAGTCACTGACTGGGCTCTTTTTTTTTTTTTTTTTTTTTTTTTTGCCCATTGCACTGCCATTCCTGACACAAAACGTTCATGAACAGTCCTCCACTCTCTGTCTCAGTCCACTGCTCCCCATCTCAGTGCATGGACATATTCAAAATCAGTCACCACCCTGTTTCTCCTGAGAGCACTAGGACATTATACACTTACACTCTTTGCTCTTCACTTCCTCCTGGGAGAGACCGAACCTTTCACTAGTAACTAACATACTGTATAGTCATTATTGTGCTAGAAACTGAACCCGGGACTCTTCAGACAAGAGCCAAGCAGATTTCCACCCTACCACAGCCAGGTAAAAGTCGTCTCTCCTTGCCACAATATGTTAGTTGATTTTTTTCCTGTGTTAGTATAGATTTCATTCATCTTTCATTATTAAGTCACCTCAACCCTTACCAGCAGGAGAGAGAGGGGACCAAAGTGTGGAAATAGCCCTTCTTCACCCTCCATCCTTACGGTGTGGGATGAGAAGAAAACAAGTGGAGGAAAGGGAAGGTTGCCCAGCCTGGACACCACATGCTGTTAGTGGTGCCTCACTTTCTACCATTGTTTCCTATATGTTAACTCTTTCCTCTCTTCTATATCATTATCTCTTCCTGTGGTAATCAGCTTTCAAGCTAGCTATGCCTGTATTAAAATTCAGGCTTTGACGTATGGAAAGCCCATTTTCGATATGAGTGTGCTATCATGACAAATCCAGCACTGCCCATTATAAGCTCCCATCCCTCTTTAAGAATCGGCGAATTTATTTGGAAATCGCATGAACAAGCACCAACGGCTAATGTTGCCCTTCAAATCTCCCACTGGAGAGTAACATACATTGCTGCCAGGTATGAAGTGCATCTGCCAGACTTTTGTTTGTATGCAACCCAGGGCTAGACGTGACGTGGAAAATTCATTACCAAACAATTGTGAAATGGTTCCCGAGGATTGCAAGGAATTAATTCAGTTTAGCTGTATTAGCGCCCACACTTGCATGCCCATATCAAAATCATACTTCAGAGCATGTATTTGTATTCAACCCGCCATTACTCCCTGCTAGGTACACTTAAGAAAATCTAGGTTAATGGAAAGACTGAAGTTTTTGAAACCATTTCGTTTTTAGTTACATAAAACTGGGTCGAAACAGGTGATGAAACACCGGCATTCAATTTTTTTCGAAATCGCCACACCAGTGACATAAAAGAAAAAAAAAAAAAAAGCACAATGTTAAGTGAGGTCTCTTCTAAACAGAATAAAACATCTCTGGGTAGCAGTAATATACAGAAAAAAAAAAAAAACTATCACCATACCAGAATTAAGCGAATGTGGCCTCACCATCTCAAGGTAATTCTCTGGGATAAATCACAGCATATCTCACCAGTGCAATTATTTCCTCTACAGCATAACTCCCAACATTATTGCACATTATTACTTTTTATCCTGAAGATGATTCAAAATAGGTCCACACACACACACACACACACACACACACACACACACACACACACACACACACACACACACACACACACACACACACACACTGAACAGAAAACACCAGTTCTTGCATCGCAGGACCGGATGTAACAGCTATTACGTAGTGTTGCAAGTGTATGTATATTAGGGTGTCCCAAGCACATAAGGGTAGGGGAAAAATACAGAGAGGCAATCTTGCTTGTGTTGTACCACGTTGGTGCTCCCCATCAGAAAACTTAAAGCAAAATTTTAGAAAGATTGAAAGATAATTAAAGGTCTAGACGATTGAATACTTCATTTCATACCTTCATTGTTAGCAAATTAAACAACTGATACTGACATATAAATAACACTTTACTCTATATCATGAGTTCTCCTTTAGCCAGACTTAATGGCACAACTGACACTCTCAAAAATTAATAAAATAAACAGAAGTCCTAAACATCCTCTTAGCATCAATGTATTTTACATAAACACTTGCTTCATGAGGTCCACCTTCATTCCCTTCTGCTTCACAGTCCGTCGGTAGAAGTGGACAGTCCGACGGATAATTAGAGACCTTCTTCGTCACGGAACAGAGGTTTGCTTGTGAATTTCTCAATGAGGGCGATGCCTCTCTCCGCTGCATCATTAACCACCTTCAAGGTTTCTGCTCGCTTCTTTTGCAAGACAAAAGTTATCATCTAGTGCCATCTTTAAGGGTCTCTGACAAGGAACGTGGGCTCAGCTTGGAGGAGACTGGAACATTTTGGTGGACTGGCTGATCACCCTTAGACTTAGACGGCCATTCACTTGGAACTCTTTGCTCTGGATCCGCTTGAGTCCTTTCCCTGGGTGCTTCTTCAGGCTGCCCGCCATTTCATGCATCTTATCGTCATAACTCTGTCGTCAAGCAGTGTAAGACAGATCAAGTCTTCTAAGATATACCACAGGTGACGGAACATAGCCTGATAAGCTATGTTACCAATCTCCTTGTCAGGATACCGACACAGTACTATACAAAGGCTGACGTCATATTTAAGCGCTTTGATGGCTAGTGGAGCTTCATGCCAGCGATGTGCATATATTAGACTCATAAAGATATATGGCACTTGCCACTCTTGGTGATTGAGCTTGCAGAACAGGCACTGAGGTAGTGCTATCTTCATGCAGTATATAGCTTTTGCCATCCACCTACACTACAAGCGAAAGCCTGTAGTATTCTAAGTCTCCTCCGACTTACAGGGGGCGCAATTGAAGTAGCTCTTCGTAATCCTCTCGAAAATAGTTTCCAGTTCTCAGGACATTGCGTAGAAAATCCATTACCTCGACTCACATTTGTGAGAAGTAGGCATCATCATTAATGAAGGCTTTAGTGACTGGGTCACCGTTAAACGAATCCAACTGATTGTAGTTTATTGATGGTCAAACCTCCTTGAATTTCATGAACGTGATGGCTGCTAACTAGCCACGGAAGAGATCGCCTCAACTCCTCTTTCAAACGCACCCCCCCCCCCCTAAACTAGCCCTGTGTTTGACACTGTTGTGCTGAACACCAGTCGTATGATCTGATCCTCAAAACACGCTGAGGTGAGAGCTTGATGGACTGCATTTACCACTTGCTGTGCTGTTCGTTTCTTTATTTTTGGTACTCTCAAAAGCTCTTCCACGCCATCCCCAGTCTTTAAAACAACAATCCGATTAACTGGGTTGCTGTCGCTTCCAACATCGGGAAGGAGTTTCAAGTCCCACTGGAGCTGTTGTTGAGGAAGAAGTTGATCGAGGCAGCCAATAATCTGACCGAGCCTTTTGGCAGAAGCAACAAATTGTGCTCTTTTATGGAACCTTGTCAAGATCGAGACCCACTGATATTGCAGTCGCAGCATAGGCTGCTGTTGCCAGCCGAACAGAAGGGCCCTCATGATCCCAAGTTGCTGCCAGGTCTAGGTCACTAATATTTTCTTTCAGGCTACCATTTAATGGAGCTTGTAGGAGGTTTGGTCCACAAGCAACGGTTTCGTCATCATCAGCCGATGATGTGCTACTGCTGTCACAGAAAGCCTCCCCTGTGACACCAACAACTAGGGCCTATTCTGCTTATTGCCGGTGAACTCACTTTAGAGAAATTTCCTTTTCATGCATCATTTGTGCAGCTAAATTGACTTTGCGATCCTCAGTGCCAATATAGCTCCCTTGTGGATCAGCCCTTTGAGAAATGAAAAATTCTTTGTCTTCACGAGGGATATGTTGCGGACTCAGAGCATCTGAGCAGGCAGTATCAAAAGTATCCACTGTATCAGCCAAGAATACCTCTCACTGCATATTATAGATAATCTTGTTTTTGTTTCTCTGTAAGTTTCGGTACCTCTTAACCAAAGATCTCAGGTTAGTTGAAGCATTAGCGAAGGTAGTTGCCACATTCGAGTTGACCCTAAACCACACTTCGAAGACAGTCATTATTACAGTCTTCATGTTTTGTCTTCTTCTGGAGGCAGTGATGATAAAAGGAGTTACACATCCATATTACTCTGTAAACGAGGTTTATCCAGTTCAGATATTGGAGACTTTTCAGGAACTCACACATTGGTATCTGATCTCGTCACTACTCGTATTTTCTGTAAATTAAAAAAGTGACTAAAGGTCGGGACCCCTGAATATCATCAGATCAACAGATCAAGCAGAATATCACACGGGAAATATGTTATCCATCACCTCCTTTGGGCAAGACACAAACAGGCGTGGCTCAGTCGGTAGAGAGGTGGCCTGCCATTCTAACGGACCCAGGTTCAAATCCCCGCTGCAGCAGGGAACAGTTTAAGGATTTGAATTTCATTAAATCAGGCTTTACTCATCTACCAGAAGACCCGCCGACATGTCGTAAAAATACCTCCGCTAATACCAATACACCAGTCCTGTATGAGACAGCCCTAGCATGTATTTAATATGGACAGTGGGTGTTAACGCCGAAGTGGTGACATGTAGAGGTGTATGGTATGTAGGAGGACTGCTGGGCCTTGATAGCAGGTTGTGAAGCCTATGCCCAGAGTCGGACACATAAAAAAAAAAAATCGCAAGCTTGGGATACTCCAATATATATATCTAGTTGTAGTATACAGGCTTTGAGCTAAGCTCACGTTTTCCAGTGTGTGTGTGTGTGTGTGTGTGTGTGTGTGTGTGTGTGTGTGAATAATTTAACTCAATTTCTATCGGATTAAAGGGAAATTAGTGACTGTGTTGAGGGTCAGCCACGGTGTTGACCTATTGTTTTTGAGAAGTCAGTTAACGGCCAAGGCCACAGGGTTAGCTAAACATTGACTTAGCAAAGGCAGAAACCATACTTGGTGAAAGGGCTGAAGGGATGGCAATAACAAAGCAATCAGTCAAAGGTCAGGATCAAAGGGCAAGGTTAAAGTTCGACCTGTGTGTCTGGTGTTAAGAGAGTAACTACTGTAAAGCAGCTTTTATATGATTTGGTCGAAACTTCTTGGTAATGCTGTGGATCAACCAAAGGGTTGCCTTTGTGGAAGTCAACTTAAGCAGTATTTTTAGATTATTTAAACCAAAGTTTTAGGAAGGGTTCAAGGCAACGCAAGGATAAGCCATAATATCATATGGTTGCAGAGAAACCGCAGCTCATCCCATTTGCTTCTTTATTTGTGAAGAAGATTTGGGAGCGTGGTGTTATGCTCTAGGCGTGTGGACGTTTTAGTCTGGGCTCATGTGATATTGCAAGTAACCACTCCCCTGTGGCACTGGATCTGCACCAGCAGCTGACTGTGTTATGCATTTTAGGCAACGAGTCAGTACACCATAAGCAGAATGTCATGGCCAAGCGACGCACAATACCACAAAACTCTACATACGAGTATGTAGATGTGGTCGCATATAAGGAGTTTATGTATGACAGGTGGTCGTTGGGGGCACACATCATCTACTCATTCAGTGTAGTGCTACTCCACACTAGAGTGACTCTACATTGAGTGACAAACCAAATGATTTCATGTAAGCCAGGAAATCATTTAATATGCTGGGTGAAAACATTATAACCTACCAAAACATGTTCCCTACGTACCAACAAGAGGTTGGGGGAGGGTTCGTTCCCCTCCCCGGAAAAAAAAAAAGAAAAAAAAAAGAAAAAAAAAAAATGCCTCGGAATCAATAGATGATGACCAGGACCATACAAAGGACATGGTACGGATTTCAGCGTGGAATGTGAGGGGTGCAAATGATGAGGTGAAAGGGAGATTGGCTGGGTCAGTGTTCTGCAAACTTTTTCACTTCATTCCCCACTTTTTTTTTTTTTATGTCCGACTCAGGCCATAGGGGTCACAGCCTGCTCTCAAAGCCCAGTAGTCCTCCAACATACCCAACACCTCCACATGTCACTTGCGGGGATCTTAACATCCTCGTGGCCCTCCTTCAGTTTTCTCTAAAGCCCCTCACAAATAGTGATGAAAAAAAACCGTTTTGGTGGTCTCCATTTATTTTAATGCTTACAGCTGTCAATCAGAATGCCTAGTTTCTTACATATCAAAAGGATAGATGACACAATTTGCTTTCAGTCAGCCGACAGATTCGAGGTTGAGTCACTGATAACGCACATATCATATCTGAGTCCACATCCAACCGGTTTCGGCTTGTTTTTATGTGGAGAAGGGTGGAGAAACCAGATTTACATAAATATGTTGTAGAAATTGGCAAGAGGGCTCTAAGTACAATTTCACTAACTTTTGGATATGACTGATACATGGAGCACCAGAACACAGTCAGAAATTATTCTTCAGAAAGGTCTCTGGCAGCAGAATCATTCTTGATGTCTAGGAATTCGTCCTGAACATCGTTGGGAATGGCAGGAATATCATTCGTGCCAGAGAAAAGATTCTTCGCCAATTTCCCTTTTCCCTCCTTGAATTCTGGGAATTATCTTTTGAGCTCACTTTCCAAGGATTTAAAGTCCTGAATTATTTCACTTTTGAGTGATGGATCAAATAGGTGATCCTCTTCAGTCTTGTCAAGAACAGTTGAAAGATTCTCAAACATCGCAACATTTTCTGCACTCACATTCCTTCGCCAGTTCTGGAGTTTACCGAGAAATGCACGCATGCAGTCCATGAGGTAAAGTACATTTCTTTCCTTGCCGTATAGTTTGAGAGGCAGCCTGTTTAGGTACTCAAAAATGTCGCCCGGATATACAAGACGCATGGTTGAAGGGACTGAATACATCATCCTTCCCTTTCATTGCCAGGAAAAGTATAAGTTCTCCCCGAAGCTCAAATACTCTGTTCACAACATAGCCTTTAGAGAGCCATCGCTCTCTGGAGTAAAAGAAAAGAGATTCATGATCTGAATCAATGTCTTCACAGAGTTTCTGGAAAAGGCTAAAGTTCAAATCTCCTGTTTTCACAAAGTTGACACATTTTACCACTGCCTCCAGGATCTTGCACAAGGCATCAGGGAGATTTTTTTTTTTACGCCAGCGCAAAACGATGGATCATACTGTGAACCAATTTCGCATTCGGAACTACTTCCTGGACCTGCTTCTGCAGCCCCGATTTTGATCCCACATCACCGGAGCCCCATCAGCACAGACTCCACAACGATTTTCCCAGGTTAATCCATTAGCTGTGAAGAAAGAAGTAAACGTTTCCATCACATTTAAAGCTTTTGTCTTAGTTTCAAGTTGTGCACGGAACAAATATCCATCTCTGATGTCATGCATGAATACCTAACAAACACGAGTAGATGTTCACAAGAACTCACATCCGTTGACTCATCCACCTCTACTACGAACATACCAGTTGGAGTCAATCACGTATTTCATGATATCAGCAGAGATTTCACTAATTCTCCGTTTCACTGTGTCTTTTGAGAAGGAAATCTGCTGAATCTTATGTGCGCTTGACTCTCCAAGAACAAGCTTGACCATCTTTGCAGCACTCGGCGTAATAAAAGTTGCACCTTTCGTGTGGGCCTTTTTCTTCCTTGTTATTCAAGGGAAACTTCATATAATGGTTCTACTATACTTAAATTCTGTTTCTGGCAAGCATCACTCCCATCCAGTTTCTGTTTTCCCAAAGTCTGCTCATGGTGCATGAAGAAACTGGGGTCTTTCTTCGCTTATTGAGGGCAAATTGTCGTCAGATGGTACTTCAGCTTACTAGGCCTCAAAGAATCATTCCCCAGCACTTTGAAACACAGCACACACTGAGGTTTCTCGATGCATCAGCGAGGATTGATATATGTCCATAGTTAATGTATTCATCATTGTACTTCAGCTTCTTAACAACACTGTCAGCCATCGGAAATCTATATACATATTTTTTTTTTAATAAGCCAAACAGACTGAAACACACTAATGATAAGGTCTAAAATTATGTGGCCATTTACAGTAAAGTGAATTAATTCACTACACTGATCAATGTCGAAAAAACATCACCAGCATTACACGGCTTTCACCAAACTACGAGTAACATGATTCATTTTTAACCACACCCAAGCGAATTAAATTTTATGCAGCATGAAGTCACTGGTATTCAGTATTTGACAATTTTGCAAACAATACTGCATTCATTTCTTCGTTATAATTTTGTTTTTAATAAGCTAGAATAAGTTTCACTGAAGTGACTTTCTAATCGATAACGTAGATGTTACCACTAGCGCAACAAAATTCGTCTGGCATCATAGTAGCTACTAAATTCTCCGAATTTTCCGCGTGTGACAGCTGGGTTCCGTAGTTACCTTTACTTATGCAAAGATTACGTAAAATCAAGGTTACACTGCACGGAAACAATGCGAAATATCGTGTGAAATTGCTAAATACAGCTTACGTATTGAATAAAAGAAAATCATTCGGGATCCGAATGCTTATCACCAGCCAATGCTGTTGTCGAAGTTACAAGCTGACCCCCCCCGGAGGGGGGCGGGGGCCGGCGCACCCGCCGGGGGGGAAACCCCCCGCCCCATAACCCCCCCGTGGGGGGCCGGGGGGCGGCGCCATCCCCGGGGGGGCTGGATGGCGGCGACTCCCCCGTGGGGAGGCCTGAGGGCGGCGCCCCTTCCCTAGGGGGTGGACTGGGGGTACCATTCCCGGACAGGGCCAGTGGGGGCCGGGGGGTGGCACCACCCCTAGGGGAGCTGGATGGCGGCGCCCCTCCCTGGGGGGACAGAGGGGCGCCACCTTGAAGGTTTCATGTTGATAGCTCAAGCCGTTCATTAGATATAATCGCAGGCTATAAAAACTAGTTGACCATTGGCAGCCATTTTCATGACCTTGACCTTGACCCCGGCTGCCCATTTTCGATTTCGTCCAAGATTTTGGCCATATCATGATACCCTGAATGTTTCATGTTGATAGCTCAAGCTGTTCAAGAAATATAATGGGCACACACACACACACACACACACACACACACACACACACAAAGAGAGAGAGAGAGAGAGAGAGAGAGAGAGAGAGAGAGAGAGAAGCGGGCAAAAACATTATCGCCCCGCCTTGGAAAAGACATGCGATAATAATCATAATTACTTAATACCGTACCACTTTCACACTGTCAGATTTTTACAGTTAACAGTAAATGGTGATGCAAAATAGTCAAAAAGGTGTCAAATGCCAAAAAAGATACTACTTATACACGCGTAATCATTGAAAAAACATCGATAATTATAAGAAAGTAGTAAAAAACAAATACTGTTTTAAATTTGTAGCCGACTCTACCCATCATTAAAATTACACATTGTTGATCATAACTGTCAAGTCACAGCTGCTAAATCTGCAGTGAAATCGGGCTTGGTGAAAGCCGTTTGTTTTAAATTCGACATAACACTGATTTTTTTTTTTTTTTCAGCATTGATTTAAATTCAGGTCGTTTGGTGAAAATAATCTGGCTGAACTTCGTCATAATTTATTTTAAATCAGTGTTTTTTTTTTTTTCTTTTTTGCGCGTGCCCAACGATAATAAAAAGAAATGAATGAATGAGAAAATGAACAGAAATGAGATTACTAAGAGATTATGTGAAAGCAATATCAAAGGTAGAGGTGCGACTGGGAGAACACCAGTGAGCTGGGAAGGCAATGTGAAAGAATACACTATAAAACTATATCTATATCTAAATATATCTATTGATAGATAGATAGACATACATAATTAGAGAGATAGATAGAAAAATATATGTCAAGTGCACAATACTAATATCAATTAAATATCTCACAGAAAAAAAGTAGAATACTGTAAAGAAAGCTGTAGCTATTCCTCAAAAACTTACATCTGTGGGCGCGAACTGGGGTAGTGGCCGAGAGGAAAGTTACAACTGAGAGTGAGACATACTTTCTTGCACCCTGTACACACTCCTGGGTAGTGGCCGAGAGGAAAGTTACAACTGAGAGTGAGACATACTTTCTTGCACCCTGTACACACTCCTAAGTCTGTTGGAAGAATCCTTTTTAAACAGGCAAGTAGGACTTTATATACGGTTTGCTCGACAAGTTCACTCCTGCATATTGCATACAAAGTGTTGCCACTTAGCCTTTTTTTTTTCTTGCCCGTTCATTGGTCCGGCGGTATCGAAATGTAGCAAGTATATGCTTGAGCGAGAGGGTGCAAGGCAACAAAGTTAAACATATGGCCTCCTTACCCGAGTGTAAGGAAGACACACTGTGATTTACCACTTGCACTAGCCCACCATGGCACCCATAAAATCCTACCGTGACCCCCTTGGGGGTCACGGCTTCCACTTTGAGAACCAGTGGCCCAAGTGCTTGAGAATGCAAAAGTAAAAGTTTATGGAGAGACAGACTGAATAAAGAGGTGAGACTATGGGGAGTGGAAGTATGTATTGGGTATATGTGTTGGAGTAGATGAGAATGAGAGGGTAGAGAACATTTTTGTAGGGAGGGGGTTTGTGATAGCCAATACCCTCTTTAGGCACAAAATGATTCAAAGGCGTATATGTCGAGTGATGAGAAGGATGGGTGGTGAACTGAATGAATGGAAGGCAGTGAGTGATGATGTGTGCATGGATGAGTGAATGAGAAGGAATGCACAGTATGCAAAAGTGTACAGAGGTTGGGAGAGTGGACTTTCTGACCACGGCTTGATGAGGGTAAAAGTCACTTGCAAATGGCATGGATAAACAGAAGACAAAGTCAAGAGGAAGTACTTCATACAAAGCCGGTAGAAAGGTTCCAAGAGGATGAAAGAGAGAGAGAGAGAGAGAGAGAGAGAGAGAGAGAGAGAGAGAGAGAGAGAGAGAGAGAGAGAGAGAGAGAGAGAGAGAGAGAGAATGAGAGAGAAATGGAGGAGCGATTGGGTAAATATGATTTGGAAGGGATGGTGGAGGTGGAAGGTGTGTGCAAGACATTCACAGGAGAAATCTGTGCATCATGTGAGGTGGTGTGATAGAGAAGAGAAGACAAAAGGGTGCAACGAACAGCATGGTGGAAATAAGAAGTTAGGCAAGCTGTGGCGCAAAAGAAGAAATCATACAGTGGGCCGATGGGTAGCAGAGATATGGAGGAAGTTAAGAGATGGAACAGAGAGTTATTTGTACAGAAGAAGAGAGAGAGGAAAAGATTAGTAAGTGAAGGTAACAAGAGAGTGGGTAAGTAATTTGAAAGAAATCTGAGGTTACTGTAAAGTGAAGGGAACGTAAGATAATGTTCTGGAAGGAGGTAAAGAGGGTTAGATAGGGTGATACAGAAAATAGTAGAGGAGTGAATGATAAATGGTAGACTGCTAGTGAAGAAGGGAAAAAACCGTGAGCAGATAGAGAGAATGCTTTAAGGAATTGTTAAACATGGTGAATGACAGTACTGCGAGTATAAATGGCTGAGAGGAGGAGGGGGATGAGAAGGGAGGAAGAGATCAGTAGGATGAAAGTAGGCTAGTGGAAACTATGAAGAAAATCAAAATGGGGAAAGCCCTAGGGATTGATGGAGTGTGTGGTGAAATACTGAAGCCAAAATCTCTGTTTGAATTAAGGATGGTAGTGGATTAGAAATCAGGTATAATTATTCCCCTGTATAAAGGAAAAGGGGAAAAAGAAGTGTGTGATAATCATAGGGGCATTTTCCTTAATGTAATAGGAAAAGTATACGGTAGGATACTTTATGACAGAGTTAGGGAAATAACAGAGGAATTGGTTGGAGAAGAACAGGGAGGTTTTGGGAGGGGAGGAGGTTGTGTAGATCACATATTCATCCTAAGACATGCAGTGGAAAAGTTTATAGAAAAAGGAAGGAAATTGTTTGCAGCCTCCATGGATCTGAAGACATGACAGAGTGAATAGACAAGGCATGTGGAAAATATTAAGAATTTATAGAATATGTAAGTTGTTGAACGCCATCACAAGTATGTACGAAGACACTAGGGATGGTGCGTGTGGATGGTGAATTGAGCGAATTTTTCTATCTGAATGTTGGATTTAAACAAGAATGTGTCATGTGTCCAATTCTGTTCAATATGCATATGGATGTTAAAGTGGCCTTAATGAAAGAGGGCAGCGTTTGGGAACGTTCTGTTCTGTTGTTTGTAAATGATACTAAGTAATTAAGTGAGGACGAAGGGGAACTGCACGGCTTGTTGAATGAGTTTGGGAGAGTGTGTAAGAAACGTAATCTAGAGGTGAATGTAGGGAAGAGTAAAGTTGTGGTCTTCGAGAGAAATGAAGTCACTGAATGCATCTTGAGGTTGACTGGTGAAAAAATGAAAAATGTGAGTACATTTATGTCCTCAGTTAGTGTGATGAGTAAGGACGGAGGTTTAGAGGATAAAGTCCATGAAAGGGTACAACAGGGAAGAAAGGTTGCAGGTTCTTTAAAAGCAGAGTTAAGGAATAGGAAAGTGAGCATGGAAGTAAAAAAAGACGATGCATAATAGTATTGTGATACCAACTGTAATGTATGGAAGAGAAGCTTGGACCTTGTTGGAAGGACACGAGAGTGAAAACATTGGAAATGAGATATTTGAGAGAAGTATGTGGAGTGACATAGAAAGACAGACTGACAAATGGGGAAGTGAAGGAGCATTGTGGTGTGGATGTGGATATGATGGAAAGCGTTAGGAGAAGTACATTAAGGAGATTTGGCCACCCGGACAGGATGGAGAGCGAGAGACTAACGAGGAGAGAGTATGTGGGTTAGGTGGAAGAGGCAGAGGGAGGGGAACACCGAAGATGAGATTGAGGGATAGAATGAAGAGGTATATGAAAGAGGGAGTGTGAGCTGGAGGAGGGAGGGGAAATGTCAGGGACAGGAAGACATGGCGGCGACTTGTTTGTGGCCATCTCTTACGGGCCTGAAGCGCCTGGCTATAGACTGATAGATGTGTTAGACGGTATAAAATAGCACAAAATACTAGTTCCAATGGGAAAGGCAAACAGGGAATGATCAATCATCAAGGTCGTAAGTATGCTCATTTCGGATAGTTCTGATTCGATCTGGTGAAAATGCTTAACCCATACTGCGATGGGGAAAAAAAAATGTTACACCTCTATGCCGGCCAATTTTGGATTTTTTTACTGGATAAATGGGCTTATTACAGCAATATAAGGTCCCTGGCACTAATAAAAGTACTCACCAAAGCCATTAAGTTGATTGAATCGAGTCGGGTTGATGCCACTCAACCGCTGAAATCTTCCAGGTAAAGTGCGCAGACTTTCACGTGGTCATTGACCCCGGCCAGCTCACTGTGTTTGTGGATGTGGCACTGGCTCATCATACCAGACATATACTTATGATGAATGGAAATTGTTGAGGACGCATATATCAAGGCACTGGACAGTTCATTGCTGTAGGACATAGATAAACTTCGCTGGTGTTTTAGATGGGGACGTGTATCTACGTCGTTTAAGTGCCAGATGTGAATGAAGTAATTCAATGTTCTAAACTTGGTGGAAGTGTAAAAGGTCAAGTAAGAATGAAATAATTCGGTTTTGAGGCCAAATAGTCGAAACTTAAGGTCACAGGGAAAAGTCTAATGCTCGGCAATTAAACCAACTGGAGGGCACCCTCAGTAAATGTATCACAGCTTTGGTAAATTATATTATCCATCTTTCACAACACTATTCCTCTCCAAATACTCTTATCCTTTGGAGTGAAATCTCTGCGTAATGAAACGATTGTTCTTTTTCTATTAAAATTATGAAGTTTTACTTAATTTCTGTATCCAGACTGTACTTGATATACATTATTTTACACTTCCACTTAACTAGTGAGCATTATTTTCATGGTCAAAACCATAAAGCTTCCATGAATAACTCAAGGATTGGGGTAACATTATTACATTAAAACCATCCCAGATTAAATATATTTAATGTTAATATACGAGAGCAGTTTCTTTTTTTTTTTTAATAATTGTTCCACACTCTATTTTCCTACATAATCTCTATGTACACTGGTGCATTTTCCCCAGTTCATAAGGAGATCTGCAATGCTCTGCTATAGTCGCATAGGATGTCAGTATAATATTCACTACCGTAGTTATTGTAGTACAACGAGGTAGGTAGTCAATATGGATGTCGCCTTGGATATCTTAGAGGATAGGGGCCATCATCTTGGTGGATCTTGACGTCTCGAATTTCTTGGTCCTCGGAGATACAAGTTGTTACCACACTAAAGGTTACCGTTTACAGATTACCATTCGAAGTGGAAATAATCGTGGTTTGGATTAAAATTGGTCAGGCGAGATCAGCTGATTGCCACCCTGGCCTCCTTCATTTTGTCCATAGGCATTCATTGACTCCATCTTACACAAACCTCGGACATGTTCAAATGATGATGGAGGATATTATTTAGTGTCACACATCCAAGCCAGTTCTCTGTTCTGTCCCAGCAATTTATATTCGCTTGTTTTCCCACGACCATTTGGTGTACTTTGTCCACATTTCCTCAGAAGTTGAAGCTAGTTACCGTTTACAGATTACCATTCGAAGTGGAAATAATCGTGGTTTGGATTAAAATTGGTCAGGCGAGATCAGCTGATTGCCACCCTGGCCTCCTTCATTTTGTCCATAGGCATTCATTGACTCCATCTTACACAAACCTCGGACATGTTCAAATGATGATGGAGGATATTATTTAGTGTCACACATGCCAAGCCAGTTCTCTGTTCTGTCCCAGCAATTTATATTCGCTTGTTTTCCCACGACCATTTGGTGTACTTTGTCCACATTTCCTCAGAAGTTGAAGCTACTGGCCTGCCTGGATTGGTGTCATCATCTAAATTTCTGACCCATCTCTTGTTAGTGGAATACAATGGGGTCGAGTCCCCATAGACTGCACACATAAGTTCATCGAGTCTTTGCCATGTTTCACCCTCAAAAGTCAAAAATTTAATTACAGTCCTGTACTCAGTTCTCTCCATTTCTGCTGAAAGTCGTGAGGACCAGTCTAACACCTAAGTTCTCTGACTCACGATTTTCAGTCACAGATGACGCTTTAATTGTTTTTTTTGGGAGACGGACGGAGTCAGGAAGTAGGAGATGCGAGAATCAAGAGATGAGGGGAGTTAGTGGGTGGAGCGCAGAGGGTCAGGTTCATTGCTTCGAGAATGTGTGTGTGTCGAGTGCAATGCAATGAATGACCGAAGAAACAAACAAAGAACAAACAAACAAACAAACAAATTGGGGTAGAGTAATCTATTAATGTTTGATGAGTTATATTTAAATCTTCTGTCGCTATATATATATATTGTTACGGAACAGAGAGAGATAATGAACACTTCAAGTGAGAATACTAAAATCACTACTGTCCCGCAAAGTTACAGGTTCAAAACAAAAGAGTTGGGTAAAATTACAAGTTAAAGTTTAATGCACAAACTAACAAGTAAACATTCAGGATTCATCAGGATAATGTAATAGCAAAACAGGTTATATATATGTTTAACTGCAATAGCCACTATTAACACGAATTTAGCAAGAACAAATTTATCTAAGTCAGCCCTGACAAATGAGAGAACCGAATAATGCTCAGTTAAAGTATATTATTATATTATTACAGATACAAAATATTACTAATACTGGCTGACATTAAAAACTCTACATAAATAACAAAAACTTTACCAGGCCTACGAATTAACGCCTTAGGCCATACAGTACAAGAAAAATGGTAACAACACTTATACTCAAATTATACAGCGGCTAGATGGCTGGAGACTTCCTGAGCACTCACAAAAATAATAATACACTATACAGGTGAGGACAGAGATGTAAACAAAATGAGAAGTAGATCTAAGTGGCAATTAATGCAGGGACTGAGCTCATTATATAGGGGCCAGCAGAGCTTGATACAACTTGTAAGAAGGACGCGCAAATGAAGCCATAGGGGACAAAGAGTTGACAATCCTGCTCTGAACAACAGAAAGAACGACTTACTCTACCATAAGGGGAAGAAGGGGGGAGTGAGGTAGAACACGCAAGCATGGTCACAATGGAAGCCACGAGGCGAATCGTGATCAAACATGCAGCATATTGTATGTTAGAATTATACAAAGGATGATGAAATCATAGGCTATGTAACACCTCCCCACAAAGAAAAAGAAATTTACAAAGGAAATTTCTTATTACTCTAAAACAACCTGTCTAAAGTCTAGATAAACAATCTGCAATAACATTTTCTTTCCCCTTGACATGTTGTATGTCTAATGAATACTCCTGAAGAAGTAGACTCCATCTTGTCAATCTCTGATTTTTATCTTTAAACTTACTAAGGAATTTCAGTGGGATATGATCGGTATAAATGACTATGGGGTCAAAACCAGGACACAAATAAAATGAAAAATGCTGTAAACCCAAAATCAAGGCCTAAAACTCTTTCTCAATAGTTGAGTAGTTCTTTTGAGGTGGAGTGAACTTCTTACTGTAATAAGATACAGGGTGTTCAATACCCTGATCATCCTCTTGCAGCAAAACAGCCCCAGCTCCTGTATCACTTGCGTCAACAGCCATCTTAAAAGGCTTAGCAAAATTTGGAGTAGCGAGCACTGGCTGACTTAATAGGATAGCTTTAAGTTTACTGAAAGAGGATTCACAGTTATCGGTCCAGACAAATTTAACTCCCTTTTTCAGTAGGTCTGTAAGTGGTGATACAAGAATTGAAAAGTTAAGAACAAATCTCCTGTAATAACCTACCATTCCCAAAAATCTTTGTAGCTCTTTCCTACTTTTATGTCTGGGAAGATCACTTATAACCTGAACCTTAGCTCCTGGTGGTGCAACATGTCCATCACCAATTACGTACCCAAGGTACTGAACTTTAGCTTGACCAAACTCACACTGTGATAAATTAGCTACAAGATTAGCCTGAACCAAACACTCAAGAAATTTACTGACATGGTTTAGGTGATCTTTCCAATTGTCACTGAAGATTAATACATCATCAGTCGGTAGAGAGGTGGCCTGCAGTCCTACCGGACCCAGGTTCAAATCCCGCTGGGGCAGGGAACAGTTTAAGGATTTGAATTTAAGAAAATCAGACTTTACTGATCTACCAGAAAACCCGCCGACATGTCGTAAAAATACCCCCGCTAATACCAATACACTAGTCCTGTATGAGACAGCCCTAGCATGTGTTCAATATGGACGGTGGGTGTTAGCGCCGAAGTGGTGACATGTAGAGAGGTGTATAGCATGCAGGAGGACTACTGGGCCTTGAGCGCAGGCTGTGAAGCCTATGCCCGGAGTCGGACACATAAAAAAAAAAAAAAAAAAAAAAACACCCTGACAAACCCTCTGTTACAACATTCATAAGCTTCTGAAAAGTGGCTGGTGCATTCTTCATACCATATGGCACTACAGAACATGCAAAAGTCTTTCCTAGTGTTACAAAGCATGAGATCTCCTTAGCACGTTCAGTCATAGGTACTTGCCAGTATCCCTTTAACAAATCAAACTTACTTATGTACCTAGCCTTTCCGATCTTGTCTATGCAATCTTCTACGAGAGGGAGAGGGTAAGTGTCTGTTTTGGTTATCTGATTAACACGTCTGTAGTCGATGCAAAGCCGCTGTGACCCACCTGGCTTAGGGACTAGAGTGACAGGAGAACTCCACTCGCTCTGACAGGGCTCAATCATCTTGTGGTCCAACAGGTAGCCAAGCTCCTTCTGGATGAGAGGAACTTTCACTAGGTTCACACGGTAAGGAGGCAGTTTAATTGGCTTTGCATCTCCAACATCGACATCATGCATCAACACAGTGGTTCTTCCTGGAGTGGCATGGAACACTTGCGGGTACTCCTGCAGTAATGCCGAAAACTCCTGCCTTTCCTCGGGAGGTAGATGAGAAAGCTTAATCTGGAGATCATTCATGATATCAGGATTCTTCCCCAAACTATCACTCAGGCTCATGCTGCATGGGAGAACTTCACTTGCAGACTCGGGTGGAACAGCTACAGTGCAGACTAGGTTATTTCCGTCCCGCCTGTGATATAACTTTAGCATGTTGATGTGACAAAATTGCTTGTTCTTTCTACGATCTGGTGTGGCGATGACATAGTTGACATCACTGAGTTTCTTCTCCACAAAATAAGGACCACTAAACTTGGCTTGAAGAGGTTGCCCATGCAGCAGTAGCAGAATCAAAACCTGATCTCCTGGCTGAAAGTGGCGTAGCATGGACTTCTTATTATGCCAAGCCTTCTTCTTCACCTGAGCAGCTCCTAAATTCTCTCTCGCCAGCTGTAAAGCAGTGGACAGCCGTTCTTTGAACTTCATCACATACTCCAGCAGGTTGACGTCATCTTCCTCCGACAGCCAGCATTCCTTGAGTAGCTTAAGCGGGTCCTCTTACTTCATGGCCAAACAGTAGATCAAAGGGTGAGAAGCCCACTGATTCATTTGGAGATTCTCTTGCGGCAAATACAACGAATGGAAGACCCTTATCCCAGTCTTTCTGATGTTCCAAACAGTATTTCCTGAGCATCGATTTGAGTGTTTGATGATATCTCTCCAACGCTCCTTGGGTCTGGGGATGGTAAGCTGAAGACGTGATTCAGGTGATGCCCAACTCTTTCAGAGACTGCTTGGAAACATTTGACATGAAATTACTTCCCCGGTCTGACATTACCTCCTTGGGCAGACCAAACCTGGTGAAGAACCCCAGCATTTCGTTATCCACGTTCTTTGCTGAGATATTTCTAAGTGGAATGGCTTCAGGATAACGAGTAGCCATATCAATCAGGGTCAACACATCAGAAAATCCTGAAGAAGTCTTAGGAAGAGGGCCCACAATATCCACCAACACACGGGTGACACGGGTGAAAGGCGCCTCAAAAGGAGGAATGGGAACTAGAGGTGCAACCTTTTCGGTCTGATTACAGTTCCCCACAACTTGATAGGTGTGACAAGACTTACAATACCAGGAAACATCTCTGAAGATACCTGGCCAGTAGAAGTGTTTCAAAATGCGTAGTCACAGTCTTCCTCACTCCAAGGTGTCCTGCCAAACTGGAATCATCAGGCACTCTAATGATATCCTGCCTACAAACACGAGGGATGACAACTTGATGTACAACCTCCCATTCACAGTCGACTGATGCTGTTGGGGGTCTCCACTTTCTCATAAGTACTCCTGACTTTATATAATAACAAGTGGAAGCACCAGCTGACTCTTCCTCACTGCAAGCAGAGTTAGCTAAACCTTTCAACTCAGGGTCAGCAACATGCAACTCAACCAACTCTTGACGAGACAAATTATCAACACTACGGGGTACTGCTTCATCTGGTGAGTGGTCCAAATTAGCAAGAAAAGTGTCAGCTAGGATAACATCATCATCATCATTATCCTCTAAGTCACCAGTAACCTTGGACTTAGCCCTAGTGACAGCACATGCAGAGAACACATCAGGGATATCACAATCCTGGGTCGCAGTCACTGGTTGACTAGACAACTGAGGAGCTGGACACACTTGACTTCCACCAATATCATTTCCAAGTAAGAAAGTTACACCTGACATTGGGAGTGTCTCATCCAACCCAACCATAACGGAACCATTAACAAAACCAGACTCTAAATTCACTCTGCACAGAGGGACAGAGAAGTAATTATTCCCTACACCTTGTAAGATTACAGTTTCATCAGAGGAATTAACATTAGAGCCTAGAACACTGGTCAGCATAAGGGATTGGCAAGCACCTGTATCACGATATATTTTAACTGATTTCCTGTCATTACTGTCCAGAGGACTGACAAAACCATCAGACAGGAAATTAGCATATGAACTCTTGAGAGTGTCACCCACGTTACTGCTCAAAAGAGGAGCTTCATCATGAGAATTTAATTTACCCCTCAAAGCAGGTTCAGTTAACTCGGCTAAAGAATTCTGGGAACTCTCGAGGGTGGACACTAGACCAATTGACTGAATAATTAAAGACTCCTTTTTGTTCACATCACGCTGTCTCCTGAAACATTTCTCCGTAGTATGACCAAGCTTACTACAATAAGTACATTTACTTTTCTGAAATCTAGAGGTGGAGCTGGTATTTACTTCCTGAGAAACATCATCTTTATTCTCTTTCCTTTTACCTGTACTCTGAGTAGAGGCAACGTACTTACTCTCAGCTTTCCTTTTTTCTTTAGAATATCTCTTGTGAGTGAGAACATATTCATCAGCTAAAACTGCAGCATCAGACAAATTATCTATTCTTTTCTCATCAAGATATAGGCTTACATCTTTATTAATACACCTTTTGAAGTCCTCCAGCAAAATCATCTGCTTAAATTTATCAAAATCAGAATTTACATTCTTAGAATTTAACCACTGCTCTAACAGATCTTCTTTGATTTTTGCATACTTAACATGGGATTGCTTATCTTGCTTATAAGATGTCCTAAATTTTACTCTATGGGCTTCAGCAACAAGCTCATAGGCCTTAAGAATCAAGCTCTTAACTACATCATAATTATCAGATTGATCCTGAGACAAAGATGCATAAGTTACTTGAGCTTTACCGGTGAGAACAGTTTGAAGGAGTACAGGCTAATACTTTTTGGGCCAATTAAAACCTGTAGCTACCCTCTCAAACAACTGAAAATACTTTCTTAAATCAGATGCATTAAAAGGAGGGACAAGTTTAACATTTTTAGCCACATCACAATCATCAGAGCTAGATGATCCAGTTCCACTTTGTTTCATGCGATACTCATGATCTGCCTGAATCCTAGCAATTTCAATTTGTGCCTGTGCCTCCTGAATACGAGCCTGAGACTCAGCCTCCTTAGCACGAGCCTCCTGCAGGACTAGCTGTAACTTAGCTATTTCAATCTGCGTTTGCTCATCTGAAGGAGTTACATTAAACAAGCTTTTGTTAATCATATCAACAATTTGATCTTTAGACTGATGAGAGCGAACAGCAATTCCCAATTGTTGAGCAACAAGCTTAAGTTCATTCTTTGTTCTGTTTTCTACATCACGCACTGTTTGCACATTTGACAAAAAATCTTTGGCTTCATCATGAGTAGTAATAGTAGACATCATGAATAAATCACAATCACAAAATATCAAGCAATATCCTTATGAAAATATCCTGAATATCCTGATAAGACGTCGCCAAATTTATGTTACAGAACAGAGAGAGATAATGAACATTTCAAGTGAGAATACTAAAATCACTACTGTCCCGCAAAGTTCCAGGTACAAAACAAAAGAGTTAGGTAAAATTACAAGTTAAAGTTTAATGCACAAACTAACAAGTAAACATTCAGGACTCATAACAATAATGTAAGAGCAAAACAGGTTACATATATGGTTAACTGCAATAGCCTCTATTAACACGAATTTAGCAAGAACAAATTTATCTAAGTCACCACTGATAAATGAGAGAATTGAATAATGCTCAGTTAAAGTAAGATATAATATTATTACAGATACAAAATATTACTAATACTGGCTGACATTAAAAACTTTACATGAATCACAAAAACCTTACCAGGCCTACGAATTAACGCCTTAGGCCATACAGAACAAGAAAAATGTTAACAATACTTATACTCAAATTATACAGCGGCTAGATGGCTGGAGACTTCCTGAGCACTCACAAAAATAATAATACACTATACAGGGGAGGACAAAGATGTGAACAAAATGAGTAGATCTAAGTGGCAATTAATGCAGAGACTGAGCTCATTATATAGGGGCCGGCAGAGCTTGATACAATTTGTAAGAAGGACGTGCAAATGAAGCCATAGGGGACAAAGAGTTGACAATCCTGCTCTGAACAACAGAAAGAACGACTTACTCTACTATAAGGGGGAGAAGGGGGGAGTGAGGTAGAACACGCAAGCCTGGTCACTATGGAAGCCAGGAGGCGAATCGTGATCAAACATGCAGCATATTGTACATTAGAATTATACAAAGGATGATGAAATCATAGGCTATGTAACAATATATATATATATATATATATATATATATATATATATATATATATATATATATACATATATATATATATATATATATATATATATATATATATATATATCCTTGATTGTCGTAATAGGCGACTAAAAGAGTTGGTGGAGGGTTAGGGCCCCTCCCGAGAAAACAACTAACTAAAAAAACAAACAAGAAGCCTCAGACAAGGACTGACCAAACGATAACGACCCAGGACCGGACAAAGGACTTGGTAATGGTTATGTGGAATGTAAGAGGAGCGAATGATGAGGTGAAAGAGAGAGAGATTGTCCAGGTGCTTGAGGGTGCAAAAGTGGATGTATGTGGAATGACTGAAACAAAATGGGAAGGAGAAAGTGTAAGAGAATGGGAGTATGGATGGTGTATATGTGCAGGAGCAGGTGAGAGTGAGAGGGCAAAGGAAGGAGTATGTATAGTTGTGAGTAAAAGATGGAAGAAGAGCGTAAGACAGTATGGATCAGTTGAGTCAAGGATTGTGTGGGTAAAGTTGAAAGTTGGGATACAAATGTGTGCAATTGTGTGTGTATGCCCCAATGCAAGATCGTGCTAGCAGAGCGAGAGAAGAGTTCTGGACAAATGTGGAAGTGTGCATGGAAAACTTTGGAAGGAATGAGAGAGTGTTTTTGATCGGTGATATGAATGGTAAAGTAGGGAATGTGAAGGTGGATGGAATAGTTGGTGAGTAGGGTGTGCCTGCTGCGATAGATGAGAATGGCAGTGTGTTAGTGGACATTTGTGCTGGGAGGGGGTTGGTGATAGCCAATACCCTCTTCAGGCATAAATGTATACTTGGCAAGGGATGAGAATGGTGGGTGGTGAACTGAATGAAATGAAGGCAATGATTGATTATGTGTGTGTGGATGAAAGGATGCAAAGATGTGTAATGGATGCAAGAGCTTATAGAGGTTGGGGGAGTGGACTTTCTGACCATTACTTGGTGGTGGCCAGAATTAGGATACAAGTAAGATGGAGGAATAGAAGAAGGGAAAGAAGAGAGGAAGGAGTACTTGCAAGGAAAGTGGAAAGGTTACAAGAGGATGAGAAAAAGGCAGAGTATAAGAGAGAAGTGGAGGAACGATTGGGCAAATATGAATTGGAGCAGATGGGGGACGTGGAAGGTGTGTGCAGGATATTTACAGAAGAAATATGTGCAGCATGTGATGTGCTGTGTGGGAGGAAGAGAAGACTGAGGGGGGTGCAAGGAACAGCGTGATGGACTGAAGAGGTGAGACAGGTTGTGGCACAAAAGAAGAAAGCATACGATGAATGGATGAGAAATAGGGGCGTGGAAGAAGTTGAGAGGCGGAAGAGAGAGTTATATGTAGAAAGAAAGAGAGAGGTGAAAATAGTAAGAGACAGTAAGAAGCGAGTGGATGAGGAATTTGGAAAGAATATGAGTGTAAAGTGGAGGGACTGTAAGAAGATGTTCTGGAAAGAGGTGAAGAGAGTAAGACAGGGTGGAAGTGGAGTTAGCAGGGGAGTGAAAGATAAAAATGGTAGATTACTAGTGGAGAAGGGAGAAAAAGTGAGCAGATGGAAAGAACACTTTAAGGAATTGTTGAAGATACAGGATGGAAGTAATGCGAGTATAAGTGGCTGGGGAATGGCTGGGAGAAGGAGAGAGGTGAGAAGACAGGAAGAAATCAGTAGGATAGAAGTTGTGGAAGCAATGAAGAAAGTTAAATTGGGGAAAGCCCCAGGAATTGATGGAGTGTGTGGTGAAATGCTGAAGCATGGGGGAGAGATAGTAGTAGAATGGATGTGGAAGATGTGTAGATTGGCCTGGGAGGAAGGTGGAGTCCCGGAGGATTGGAAGTCAGGTATAATTATTCCCTTATACAAAGGAAAAGGGGAAAAAGAAGTGTGTAGTAATCAGAGGGGCATTTGTCTCCTTAGAATAATAGGAAAAGTGTATGGTAGGTTACTTATTGACAGAGTTAGAGAAAGAACAGAGGAATTAGTTGGAGAAGAACAAGGCTTTAGGAAGGGAAGAGGTTGTGTAGATCAGATATTCATTCTTAGATCTTTAGTGGAAAAGTTTCTAGAGAAGGGAAAGAAGGTGTATGCGGCTTTCATGGATTTGGAGAAAGCATATGACAGGGTGGATAGACAAGGATTGTGGAAAGTGTTAAGAATATATGGAGGAGATGGAAAGTTGTTGAATGCTGTGAAGAGTATGTATGATGGTGCTAAGGCTGCAGTGCGTGTGGATGGTGAACTAAATGAATTTTTCTCTTTGGAGATTGGGTTGAAACAGGGATGTGTCTTGTCTCCATGGTTGTTCAATCTGCTCATGGATGGGGTAATAAAAGAGGTACAAGGTAGGGTAGTGGATGTTGGAGTGGCCCTGGTGAGAGAGGATAGTGTTTGGAAACTCCCTGTACTGTTGTTTGCAGATGATACTGTGTTGTTGAGTGAAGAAGAAGGAGAGCTGCAAGGCTTGGTGGATGAGTTTGGGAGAGTGTGTAAGAAACGGAATCTTAAAGTGAATGTAGGGAAGAGTAAAGTGATGGTCTTTGAGAGAGGCGAAGTCAGTGAATGTACAGCGAGGTTGGATGGTGAAGAATCGGAAAATGTGAGTACGTTTAAGTACTTGGGTAGTGTGATGAGTAAGGATGGAGGTTTGGAGGGTGAAGTGCTTGAAAGGGTACAGCAAGGAAGAAAGGTTGCTGGTTCTTTGAAAGCAGTGATAAGAAACAGGGAAGTGAGCATAGAAGTGAAAAAGTTACTACATGACAGTATTGTGATACCATCCCTAACGTATGGAAGTGAAGCTTGGACATTGTTGGAAAGACCCAAGTCAAGAGTGAGAGTAGTGGAAATGAGTTATTTAAGAGGAGCCTGTGGAGTCACATGGAGAGACAGGCTGACGAATGAGGACATAAAGGAGCGTTGTGGTGTGGATGTGGATGTGATAGGAAGTGTTATAAGGAACACACTGAGGTGGTTTGGCCATGTGAAGAGGATGGAGGATGAAAGACTGACGAAGAGAGTGCATGTGAGTGAGGTGGAGGGGGGAAGAGGGAAGAGGAGGCTGAGGATGAGATTGAGGGATGGGGTGGAGAGGTATATGAGAGAGGGGGGTGTGAGTTGGGAGCAGGGCAGTGAAACGGCTGGGGACAGGACGACGTGGAGACGATTTGTTTGTGGCCACCCCAAAAGGGATTGAGGCGTCTGGCAATAGATAGATAGATAGATTTATTTATTTATCTATTTTTTTATTTTTTTATTTTATGCGAGGAAGAAGGAACCAAAGGCAGCTAGCCGGCAATTATTGTCCCTTCCATATATATATATATATATATATATATATATATATATATATAGATATATATATATATATATATATATATATATATATATATACATAGAGAGAGAGAGAGAGAAAGCTTCTGTGGTACGGTGGTAAAGTGTGCATTTTCGCACACTGGTGAGCGAAGGTTCGCGCCCCGCCAGGGTAAATAACTTTGGGAGCGTTCTCCTGGCATCGTACTGCTTGGCGGACACAAAGGGTGCTGTGGTTGAGCCAGTGTCGCATGCTATAAAGTATGCTTGCACCCAGTCGGCTTGTGCGGGCCGATTACACTTAGTTCACAGACTGCACACACATCCAAAGCCACTCCAACACAACAGTTACACTTACAAGCACTTCACACCCTACACAGTCTCTACCAGACAGCCTAAGCCACTTGGTAGAGATACATTGGCTGTATCGTCCCCACTTCGGTTAGGATAGGCCGGTCCTTCAGTGGATACTCAAAACGGCTGATGATGATGATATATATATATATATATATATATATATATATATATATATATATATATATATATATATATATATATATATAGCCCGACGCCCTAATCCCGCAAAGGGTGGCCACAGACAAAACGCCTCCAAGTCACTCTGTCACCCACCATTTGACTACCCTCCCCCCAACTCACCCCCCCCTCCCTCATATACCTCTCAACTCCATCCCTCCACCTCATCCTTGGTCTACCCCACCCTCTCCCTCCCTCCACCTCATCTACATACACCCTCTTAGTCAGTCTTTCATTCTCCATTCTCTCCACATGTCCAAACCACCTCAGTGTATTTCTCCTAATCTTCTCACCGACATCCACATCTACCCCACAACGTTCCTTCACTTCTTCATTCGTCAACCTGTCCCTCCATGTCACTCCACATGCTCCTCTCAAGTAACTCATTTCCACTGCTCTCACTCTTGACTTGTTCCCCTCTTGCAAGGTCCATGCCTCGCTTCCATACGTCAGGGTAGGGATCACAATACTATCATGCAGTGACTTCTTAACTTCCATACTCACCTCCCTATTTCTCATCACTGCTTTCAGTGTACCAACAACCTTCCTTCCCTGCTGTACCCTTTCACGTACTTCATCCCCCAAAGTTCCATCCTTACTCATCACACTATCCAAGTACTTGAATGCACTCACATTCTCCATATCCTCACCATCCAACCTCACTGCACACTCTGTGACTTCATTCCTCTCAAACACCATAACTTTACTTTTGTTTACATTAACTTTCAGCTTCCTCCTCCTACACACTGTCCCAAATTCATTCACCAAACCTTGCAACTCCCATTCATCTTCACTCAACAATACTGCATCATCAGCAAACAGCAACACCGGAAGCTTCCAAATCTCACCCTCATTCATTAGGGCCAGCCCCACATCCACTGCCCTACCTTGCACCTCCTTTACAACCCCATCCATATATGTATTAAACAGCCATGGAGACATCACACACCCCTGTTTCAGTCCCATATTGAGATCAAAGAACTCACTCAGCTCATATATATAATAGTGTTACGTGTGGCCGATCAAATTGCTTGTACTCTCATGTATCATTTAGAGCAGTGGTTCTCAACTCGTTTCAGGCCATGGACCACCAGCCCAATTAAAAAAGACATCTTGGACCATTTCATTTTTGAGTAATGATAAATACAGTAAAGCATTGACAACAAACATTTTGGTTAGAAATATATTAATTACAAACAGAATTTCGAGAAATGATATAAAATAGTAGACAGCTGACATTTTGGTCTGAAATTCATTTCTTTCAAACATAATTTCCAGGAACTACATGAATACTTCTCGAACATTTTGCTGTGAAATTTATTTTTAACAAACAGAATTTTGAAATTATGTAGGAGTATACAACTAACATTTTTCTTTGCAACCAGACTATTGGATTCTCTTCTCACTGACAAGCTTTCCAATGTTAGGAGTGGTACTTGATAATGCACAATGAAAATCGCTTTCCACTGCAAGCCGATTCCTCTGTTTGGACTTTATGTGCAATAAACATGAAAATCTGCTCTCAAACATGGAAGCTGATGCAAATGGCAGAAGACATCTGACTGCATGTGTTGACAAGTTTGGGTAAGTACCAATCATACTGGAATAATCAATAGGAATAATACAATAAAATGAATGGCCAGTTATTTATTTTGATAAAATTTTTCACATTGAAATTTCAATAAATTAATAATTATATGCACCAATCTCCAGTTTATTACCAAATATAGTGAACGTCCTGTGGACCACCCAAAAACTCACCGTGTACCATCAGTGGTCCATGGACCACCAGTTGAGAACCACTGATTTAGAGCATTTATCAGTTGCTTATGTTGTTAACATGATGCTTAGCACGTGTGTGAACAGAAATGAGTTTTGTGAATATCAAACTGTGAGAGAGAGCAGTTGGCCTGGCTGCGTGTTGTCGCTTGTTGAAGCGTTATATCATGAGGTACAATTAACCAGAAGTAGTTTCTTTCACTGACTGAGATGTAACTTATGGGCCTTTCTGATGTGTAAAGTAATTTACACATCCGTTTCTGGAAACTCCGGAGTCGGTGTCATTAGAGTTATCTTCTCGTGTCTGCCTATGTTAGTTTCGACCTTGTTGTGAGTTTCTGTTATGCCCTTCATGCTTCAGTGGATTTGTGTATAAAGACTGGGCTGTCTGTTACATAGCAACCTCCGACCGGGCTAACATAGGGCCCGGTCCCCTGCTTTTTAGGGGTAAAACTCTAAAGAAGAAGAAGAAAGAATGTTACATAGCAGTCTTAGCAGCTGAAGTTATGTCGGTGTGTTGGTATGCTTTGCTTTGGGAGGGCTGACTTAGCAGCTGAAGTTATACTGGTGTGTTGGTGTGCTCTGCTCTGGGACATTTGTATACAATATAGTGGTATATCTGCCACACGTGACTGAAAATGTTCATTCTGCACATGACATGCTTACTAGGATGAACTTATTGATATTGCAATTATTTATAAGGACTGTTAATTTAGAGTCATTCCAATTACTCTTGCTCATGTCACCTATTTTATTCAAGTGTCAAGAGCCTTTTTAATTTTACTGTCCTTTTTGCTCCTCCGTCAGTTTCAAAACCAAAGTGTTCTGGTTTACCTTTATAATTGTTGTGTTTGGATCTTGAGGATAATTTCTGCAAGTTTTAGTCTGACAATCCTTTTCGAACCTGTTTGAGTGAGGAAATCGGTGGACACCAGAATTGAAGAGAGTGTACTGAGATGGTATGGTTATGTGGAGAGAATGGATAACAACAGAGTGATGAAAAAGTTATATCTGAACGAATTCGAAGGAGGCGGGGAGGCGAAGTAGGCCAAGGAGATGGTGGAGAGATATGATGGATGAATGTGTGAGGAAGAGAGGCTTGGAAATCGGTGAGGCTACGGAACTGACAGGAGATCGAGCTGGCTGGATGAATGTTGTAAAAAGAAGTGCATGATCAGGGATTTTGGTACCCCTTTTTAACACGGCAACGTCTGGATTGACTCTATCGGATACGATTATGTGAAGCTACAGAACGTGGTGAATGTTTTTGGCGTATCCAATAGAGCCAGGATTCCGGGGGCTTGAATGATGAGTGAATGGGAGCGTGGCCCATTGGATTGGGCAAATTTGGGCTGTCTGGACATTGCTACTCCTCACCCTGCCCTAGGGTGGGAAAGGAGGTCCGGATGATGGTGCTGATGATTGATTTACTTCTTGTAACTTTAAGTTACATAGTGCGGCCAGATTGTGTCCCCCCCCCTGTGGCGGGGGGGACACAACCTGGCCGCATTATGGGGTGGTACTACTACTCTGCGGCCAGGTTGTGTTAGGAAGAATACTGCCACCGTATTCCCTGCGTGTCGTAAAAGTCGACTAAAAGGGGCGGGGTGAGGGGACTAGGGATCCCCTCCTCTGTTTTTCAGTTCCTAAAAAGAGACAGGCCAGAGAAAGGGATGGGGGATGGAGTTATTCCCGTACCCTGAAGATTGGGTCTATGAATGTGCGTGGATGTAGTACGATTGAGGCTAAAAGGGAGGAGATTGGGAGAATGTTTGTGAGAAGAAAGTTGGATGTGTTAGCTTTGAGTGAAACGAAGATGAAAGGGAAGGGTGAGTCTATGTTTGGAAGTGTGAATGGAAGATTGTCAGGTGTTGATAGAGGAAGGGCAAGAGAAGGTGTGGCCTTGTTAGTGAGTCCGGAAGTACAGCAGTATGTAATTGAATGGAAGGAGGTGTCATCGAGACTGATGTGGGTGAAAGCGAAATTTGAACGTGAGTTGTGGGTGCTTGTGAGTGCATATGGGCCTGGTAGTGAAAGGGATGAAGAAGAGAGGGAGCATTTCTGGAATGATGTTGGTGAGTGTCTGCAGAGTTTTGGAGCGAATGTGAATGTGGTAATGATGGGAGATCTGAATGCTAGAGTGGGAAATGTAGCAGTTGAAGGTGTAGTTGGTATGCATGGTGTGCCTGGAAGAAATGAAAATGGGGAGCGAATGATAGCTATGTGTGTTGAGCGAGAAATGGTGATTGGAAATACGCTGTTTGAGAAGAAAGATATTTATAAGTATTCATGGGTGAGACAGGAGGGTGGAAGGGTTGTTGATAGAGCATTGATGGACTATGTGGTTGTGTCTAGGAATGTAATAGGAAGATTGTTGGATGTGAGAGTTCTGAGAGGGGAGGGTGAAGGTATGTCTGACCACTACCTGGTGGAGAGAAAGTTAAGAGTAGGTAAGAGATGGGTGAGAGCTAGGAGGGTTAGGTGTGGCAGGGAGGTTTTGAAAGTGAGTGAGTTGGATAAAAGAGAGAAAAAGATAGAGTATCAGGAGAAATTGAAAGATGAGTGGAACGCAGTGAAAGATCGGGAAAATGGCAGTGTGGAGAAGGAATGGCAGTTATTTAAGAGTGCTGTGGTGGGGCATGCAGAAGAGGTGTGTGGTGTGAGACGTGTGGGTGGTGGTGTAAGAAAAGGAAGTGAATGGTGGTGCGAGGAAGTAAGTATGGCTGTGGCTGAGAAGAGACGTGCATATGAAGTGTGGCTGCAGAGGAAGGATGAGATGTCATATGAGAGGTATAAGGAAAAGAGGAATAGGGCGAGAAGGGCTGTGCGTGATGCTAAAGTGGCAGCAGATGAGAGATGGGGTAGGCGGCTGACAGAGAATTTTCAACAGAATAAGAAAATGTTTTGGAAGGAGGTGAAAAGGGTGCGAAAGGGAGAGTCTGGGAAGGAAGAACGAGTAAAAGCAGAGGATGGAAGGATGTTAACTGAGATGGATGCAGTAAGGAAGAGATGGGCAGAGTATTTTGAAAGATTGTTAAATGTAGAGGAGGAAAGGGTGGCTGAGATTGTGGCGGATGGAAGGGTGTAAGGAATAAACGTGTTTGGAAAGTTGAATGATTCTTTGATCACGAAGGAGGAAGTGGAGAAGGCAGTAAAGGAGATGAAAACAGGGAAAGCTGCAGGTATGGATGGGTGTGCTGTGGAATGCCTGAAGGGTGGTGGAGTGACTATTGTTGACTGGTTAGTAAGATTGTTGAATGTGTACTTTGTGAAAGGTATGGTGCCAGTTGACTGGGCAAGTGCTTGTGTGGTCCCGTTGTATAAAGGCAAGGGTGATAAGTATGAATGTACTAGCTTTAGGGGTATAAGTCTGTTGAGTGTTGTAGGTAAGGTGTATGTTAGAGTGTTAATTATGAGAGTTAGAGAGAGTACAGAGGGAGTGATTGGTGATGAGCAGTGTGGCTTTAAGAGAGGGAGGGGATGCGTGGATCAGGTGTTTGCGGTGAGACAAGTGTGTGAAAAGTGTTTAGCGAAAGGCAAGGATGTGTTTTGGGCATTTATGGATTTAGAGAAAGCGTATGATAGAATTGATAGGGAGGCTTTGTGGACTGTTTTAAAATTGTATGGACTTGATGGTAAGTTACTAAAAGGGGTGAAAAGTTTTTATGTAAATAGTAGAGCGTGTGTAAGAGTGAGAAATGCTGTGAGTGATTGGTTTCCTGTGAGAGTGGGGCTGCGACAGGGATGTGTGATGTCGCCTTGGTTGTTTAATATTTACATGGATGGTGTTGTAAGGGAGGTGAATGCAAGAGTTTTAGGTGGAGGTCTGAGTCTGGTGAATGTTGATGGTGGAGAGCGGAATCTGAAGCAGCTGCTGTTTGCAGATGATACTGCACTGGTGGCTGATTCAGAGGAGAGACTGAGACAGTTGGTAGAGGAGTTTGGAAGGGTGTGTGAAATGAGGAAATTGAAAGTAAATGAGAATAAGAGTAAAGTGATGAAGTGTACGAGGTTGGTAGATGGTAGGGGGATGAATATAGTTTTGAATGGCGAGTTGCTCGAGGAGGTAGAGTGTTTTAAATATCTAGGGTCACATGTTGCTGTGGATGGAAGAATAGATGCAGAAGTGAAGTTTAGAATAAATGAAGTAGGAAAGGTGCTGGGAGGAATGAAAAAAGTGTTTAGATGTCGTTCGCTTAGAATGGATGTAAAGAAAAGGCTGTACGAGGGTGTTGTGGTACCAACTGCATTATGTGGGGCTGAAACATGGAATATGGGTGTAGCAGAGAGGAAAAGTTTGAATGTAATGGAGATGAGGTGTCTGAGGAGTATGTGTGGAGTAACGCATATGGATCGAGTGCGGAATGATGAAGTGCGAAGGAGAACTGGAGTTGTTCGGGAGATGGCTGGTAGAGTTGAGCAGAGAGTGTTGCGATGGTTTGGGCATATGGAGAGAATGGATAATGAGCGATTGGTGAAAAAGATAACTAGATCTGATGTGAGAGGTGCAAGGCTGAGAGGAAGACCACGAATAGGATGGATGGACAGTGTGAAGACAGCGCTGGATGCGAGAGGGATGTCTGTTGAGCAAGGAAGAGTGGCTGAGCGTGACAGAAATAAATGGAGAGAAACTGTGAATGAATAAGTCATGACGCAGCCCTGAGAGGATATTCTCCCGCATTTGGTCTGATCAGCTATTTCAGGTCAGGTGTGGGTAAGGGGATGAGTCTGTTATGATGTGGCAGGGGTAAACCAGCTTTGCTGTCGGGCCCTGCTGCGGATGTCACTGATTGCATTGCGCGGTTGACCCTTGTGCGGTGTGGTGCGGTGAGGATCTGTCCGTTCTCCCCTTTGGGGCTAAGATGCGAATGAATGTGTTTGAATGGATGAGTAGATGGGGAGTGTGTCGTCCTGTCTCGGCTACCTCCCTTTCCTTTGGGGAAGCAGCCTAGGTGTATAGATAGATAGATAGAACTTTAAGTTAGTGTTATTATTGTCTATTTCATTCCCTCTTTTTGGTTACTGCTATTTGTTTTATACTTTATTACCATTTTTCCCCTTTTTGATTTTGAGACTTGGTGTGGCTAGCCACCCTCTTTGAACCCTAAAATTCCTGCTACGCATTCTGACTTAATCTTCAGGCTGTCAGTTAGCCTTTTAGACCATCCTCGTTGTAACAGAGTGATGACCTCACCAGGATTGTCAATACTAGGCTTTGTAGCACCTCACCAGGATTGTCAATACTAGGCTTTGTAGAATTTATGCAAGTTTATGTAAACTGTCATATCCCCATAGTGCTGCATACTTACTTGGAGTGCAAAGCTTCAGCCGTCGTGGAGTGTGTAATCCCCAGCTCTTCCACTGCCTCTCTCTAAATTGTTTCAGAGGAGGATGCCCATACTCATGTAAATTCCTCACCTATGTAAAGTCAAAGCTTCATTACCCTTGCCCTACTCCAGAAGATCGGGGTTCCCCTCTCCCTAATGCATAATTCCAGGATGTCAGTTTTGAGCAAGCTCAGTGGGAACACGAGGCTCAGTTAGAGCGGATGAAGCTAGAGTTAGAGATGGCAAAGATAGAACAGGCAAAGTTAGAGCAGAGGCAAAAACAGAACAGGTGAATTTAGAGCAGCAGGCAAAGATAGAACAAAGAAAGAGCAGACAAAGACTGAGCAAGCTAGAGAGCAGGTCAGAGAACAGACAAAATTAGAACAATGGAAGTTGATCATGAGTGGATATGAGACCCTCAGAAGGACTGACAAATTCTTCCTATTCCTCCTTAGGTTCCAACTCAACTGATCCCACTAAATGCGTACCTCTTATTGGCTAACCTCTTGTTTTGGAGTTCATCTCACGTTTTGAAACAATTGCTGTTGGGAATAAGTGGCCTGAGACCGATGGCCTACCTTAGTTCATACTATACTTAAAGGCAAGGGCCTCAGAGTGATTGATAGGTAAAGTTTTGAAGAATACTTAGAGTATGAAGATCTGAATAGTTCAGTTTATATGCTTATGAATCATGACCTGAGGCATACAGTCAGTGGTTTAGGAATGGTAAGTGTCCCCAGGAGTCTTACTTTGAATTTATTAGGCATGCGACTAACACTTTCCAAATGAGGATTCGTAGCGAAAATGTGGCAAATTTTGACAACTCAAGCTGTAAATGGTTGAGGGATATTGTAATCCTTGAGAATTTCATGGATAAATTAGACAGTGAATTAAGGATTCATTTAGCAGACAAGAAAGTTAGAACAGTCTCTGACACAGCTGTCATTATTGATGATTATGTATTGCATAAATATGGTAAAAAACCTAAGGAATTCTCCGGGAATTTTCCCTCTAAGAAGTATACCCCTTTGCAGAGCAACCAACACTCGGGTAAGCCAGACTTAGCCATTAATTTCAAACCTAATCCTTCTTCTGCACCATCTAATATCTCCTGTAGTTCATTTACGCGCCCTTATCACTTTTGTACTTATTGTAGGCACCCAGGTCACAGTGTTGAAAGGTGTTTTAGGAAGGATGTTCCATCAAAGCCTATCAACCTTGTTGGAGGTGGACCAGTGGTGGCTCCTGTTTTCCCTCCAGGCTTAAAGGTGGCTGGAGAGTCTTTTGTTTCTTCCCCCCTCTCAGCTTGTTGCTTCAGAGGGTGGGAATAAGGAGCCTGCTGTTGAATTGCAGGTGGCAGGTGGTATGCCTTCACCCATTCCTGATGCCACATCACTTTCTGGAGATGTTGTCCAGACAGCAGTTAGCAGCATTGCCCCTGCCACTTCTTTTGCTCCATATTTGTTTTTTGGTGTAGTAGTGTTGGATGGAGCAGGATTTTCTGCGAGAATTCTATGTGACACTGGAGTTTCATTTTTATTGTGGGTAAGCCCTGAACTTAAAATCCCAACTAAGGAGTGTGTACTAATTCAAGGAGTAACTGGTGCAAAGGTGCTCCTTGTGGTGACTGGAGACTTGAAATGTACCTTGTTTGACAGGCCAGAGCTCCTCGGGCTAGTTCCCCTTCATGGGGTTGACCTGTTCCTGGGAAATGATTATGCAGGTAAGAGTAAGTGTATTCCCCCCGTACTGTCCGAGATGCCTGTGCCTGATGATCCCGCAGAGGTTGATAAAGAGGATGCAGATGTTTTTCCGGAGTGCTGTGACCAGATCCATGGCATGGGCAGAGCAGAGCTGAGACAATGTGCCACTTAGCGAAGGGGAGTCTGGTGATCCTGCGGCCATTGTGGAAACTCACCCAGAGACGACAACCAAGGACATCGACGATGGAGGCTTTGACGACTGCTATTCCCTGTAAGATATGTTCATGAATTTACCCGAAAATAACTCCTGTTCCAGTGGAGGAGGTGAGTGTTGTAAAATTGAAGGAGTTGCAGGCAGGTGACCCAGAAATTCAGTAGCTGAAGTTACCTGCAGTGGAGGATTGCGCTGTCGAGAAAGAAGTTGCTTTTCTGTGAAAGAATGAGTATTGTGGAGGCGCTGGCATTCCCTACATGTTAGTGTTGATGATGGAGTTTGGGACTCTCATCAAATTGTTGTGCCCCGTACTTCTAGAAAGAAATTGTTGGAGTTGGCTCATTGTACCCCCCTTTTCAGTCCACATGGGCATGAGGAAGACCCTGGAGCAGCTGCTTGCAGAGTTCTACTGGCTGCGCATGGCTGCAGATGTGGCCCAGTTCTTGCAGTGCTGCCATACTTGCCAGCTAGTGGGAAAACCTAATCAACCCACACCAAAGTCACCTCTCATTCCCGTTCCTGCCTTTTACTCTCCACTTACTCGTAATATATTTGATATGGTGGGACCCCTGCCTGATACATCCTCTGGTAAAAGTATCTCATAACCATAACTGATTCTTTCTCTACATACCCTGAGGCTATTCTTGTTCGTTCCCCGAACTGTAGAATAGTTGTTCAGGCATTGCTTGACTTCTTTACTGAGCTCAGGTTGCTGAGGGAGATTCAGTCTGATAGAGGGTCAAATTTTCTTTCAAATGCCTTACAACAGTCCATTGACCAGCTTGGTGTCGTCCATGTGAGGAGCAGTGCTTACCATCCTGAGCCAGGGTACCTTAGCGGGATAACACCGGACCCTTAAGATGATGATTCGGAAATACTGCATGGAACATTTGAAGGACTGGGATTGACAAGCATCATTCCTCTAGTTCACCATCTGTGAAGCTTCTCAAAAGCGTTTGGGTTTCTCCCCTAATGAGCTAGTATTCGCCCACAAGAGGCCTGTTATCCAACATTAAAGAGGCTTGGTCTAGTGATTCCACCACGAGCCATAGTGTATTTGAGTTTGTTAATGATTTTAAGAACAGGATGTTTGATTGCTTGGAAATGGCTAGAGAGAACTTGAAACAGGTTCAAGACAGCATGGAAAGGTGGTATGATAAGAAAGCTCCTTTGTGAGAATTTAAGACTATACTCCATTTTTTTTACTGAGGCGAAGATGCACTTGACAGGTTGATGATGATTGACTGAATGCAACATGTCCAAAAAATATTTACTAACCCAAATTTCCCCCTCAGATATTTGTTGTCGGTTAATAATGCTAGTTTATGAAGTAATGTTGCATTCAGCCAGTAATCACAAATCTGAAAAGTGCATCTTTGCCTCAATAAAAAAAAAAAAACGGAGTATAGTGATGAAGTGTTAGTGCTATTGCCTCTTCAAGGAGAGCCTCTTGCTGTTAAGTTTTGTGGCCCTTATCCTGTGGTGCATAAAGTGGGTAGTGCTGATTACTTAGTGGAGACCCCAGACAGGTTAAGAAACATCAACTTTGCCATGTTAACATGCTGAAACCTTATTACCATGCTCCAAGGGCCCCTCTACCTGTGCATCCAGTCTCGGTTGAACAGTGAGGAGGTCCCTGTGGTTTGATAACCCAGGAACAAAATGAGGAGGACTTTGACTTCGATACTGCAAGTGCCTGACAGAGCAATGCTGAGGCTGGATTGTCCCTTGGTGAGAAGGTTTTGCATAAGCCAGATCAGTCTCAACAATGTTTAACACAGCTTTCTTCATTTAAGGATGTTTTTGGTAGCTCCCCTGGACGGACAACCTGGATCAAGCATGATTTTGATGTGTGTGACGTGCTCCTTGTTAAGTTGCAGCCTTGTAGTGTCTGCCCCCAGTGCCTAGGAGTCCTCTGCCAGGTGTTGAAGTACAATCTAGACAAGGATCTTATCTCTCCCTGTGAGAGCCTGTGGAGATTCCCAGTGATCCTGCAGCCCAAACCAGATGGTACCACAAGATTCTGTATCATCTACAGCAGAGACAACGTTCTGACTAGGACTGACACATATCCCCTGCCTCGATTAGGGGACTGTGTTGACTGCAATGGTTTGTCCCACTACATTACTAAGCAGTACCTTAAGAAGGATATCTGGCAGGTGCCCTTGATGGAGCAGGTGAATGAAGTCTCATGTTTTGTTGCAGATAGTCACACTTATCATTGTGATGTGATGCCGTACAGATGAAAAATGCCCCAGCTACCTTTCTGAGACTTATGAACTGAGTGGTTTGTGGGCTTCCAAACTGTGAAATGTAGTTGGATGATATAGTGGTGTTCAGTGATACTTGGGAGACCACCTAGAACAGTTAAATAAGTTGCTTTCAAGGCTCTCAGAAGTTCACCTTGTTACCAACTTAAGGAAGTGTGAATTTGTGTAGGCACAAGTTCAGTACCTTGGTTAGGTTGTTGGTCACAGTCGTGTCTGCCTCCCTTCATCAAAGCTGAAGGCCATTAAGAACTTTGCCACACCTAAATCCAGGCATGAGCTTTGGAGGCTCTTGGACACTGTTGGTTATAACAGACGGTTTATTAAGAACTTTTCAAGTGTTGTGGCCCCACTGGCAGGCTTGTTAAAGAAAGAAAAAAAATTCTGTTGGACTGAAGATTGTGAAAGTGCTTCTAAGTCTGTAAAGGGAATTTTGGGTTGTTTCAAGGTCTTTCAAACTGGCCATAGATGTCAGCAATGTAGGAACAGGAGCTGTACTCGTACAGGATGACGATCTGGTAGAGCATCCTGCTTGCTAACTCAGTAAGAAGTTTTCTGAGGCCCAATGATTTATTCAGTTGCTGAGAAGGAACTACTTGCCCTGATCTTCGGCCTACAGAATTTTTTCGTATATAGTATATATCTGCTTTTGGGCTGACAGCCTCTGTTTAGACCAGTCATCACCATTTGATATTTTTAAACCAGTCCCAGAGTAAGAATCAGAGGCTGATCGACTGCAGCCTCTTTTTGAAAGAGTATTAATTGAACATAGAGCATATCAAGAGGGTTGATAACGTGATTGCTGATTCCCTACTGCGTCTCAAGAACGAATTTTCCTCTGAAAAATTCTTTCATAAGTGCAGGCATATTATGAGTTGAAAGTCATTAATTGCTTGTATTCTCATGTATCATGCAGGTCATTTATTATTCGCTTGTGTTGTTAACATCATGCTTAGCACATGTGTGAATAGGGAAGAGTTATGTGAATATCAAACCATGAGAGAGAGTAGCTGGCTTGGCTGCGAGTTGTTGCTTGTTGAAGTGTTATATCGTGAGGCGAAATTTACCAGGAGGAATTTCTATCACTGACTGAGATGTGACTTTGAGCCTTTACGATGTGTAAGCTAATGCGCACATCCGTTTCTGGAAACCTCCTATAGAGTCGTTGTTGCCGTTAGAGCTACCTTCTTGTGTCTGCCCATGTTAGTTTCGATCTTGTTAATGAGTTCTGTTACGCCTTTCGTGCTTATGTGGGTTTGTATATTGTAGGCTGGGCTGTCTGTTACCAAGCAGACTGTCATGAAATTCGCGACATTCTCCTTTTGTGAGAAACCACGAACTATTAGTGGAAAACTCACTGTGTATCGCTCAGTTAACCGTTTCTCTCTCCATTTCGGTGGTATACTTTTCAAAACATTCGTCACTGTTTCAAAAGTGACCGATCTAATGCACATCATTAAGTGCTCTACTGAGCGATACTATTGTTTCTTTATTGTTCGCCCCTGCTTGCCTCAACCATTAGCCACGCCTTTTTACGCTGGCCAGTCTATTACCCATACATTGTATTTGAATTTAGTCAGTCAAGTGTCTGTCATGACGGAGTGAGGTTCTATGCTCCAGCAGTGAGAGGTCAGCTACACCCAGACTCCACTAGACTACAGTTCTCCAGGCTCCCACCCTTCTTCGGTGATACACCACATTCATTGACCAGTATTTTCTTTTCGTTTTCCTAGACTTAAGAGTTTAGTTAAGGTGCTTTTCCTAGGCGTAAGAATTTAGCTTTTGAGTGAGTGAGTGAGTACGATCTCTTTATTTGAATTCATTTGAAATGTAACGTTAAATTTATTTCTCTGTAATCAATAAATTTAACAGTTCTTTTTCTTGAGCTTAATGTAATGTAAACTCGTGTTTCATTTCTCCACAATTAAGCTTATTTCCCTTATAGCTCCTAGCTTGCATAAACGTTTTGCCATTCATAACTGGTACTTAGGCCAGTCTTGTTGTATTAAGCTTAAAATCCGTTGTGCCTCCTAGGAGTTACGCATCAGCAAGAACCTGATATTATTAATAGTATTAGTTATTTATTGTCAGGGGTGAAGTAACTTTCTCCAGAGGCTAACAGTACTAATAAACAGCAATTGAGTAATTAGTCTCTGCTGTGTACTGTTGAGAAAGTTTATAAATTCTCGTTCTTAGAGAATCGTGCGAAGCAAGCCAGCGTAAAGTAATCATTGCTTGATTTAGCAAGACAATTCTTGTTCCTGCTGTTCAATATTATTGAACACTATCATTTAATAATTTTGCATTTATTTTAAAAACCCCGTGACAATTGGCGACCTCATTCCATGATATTAACTCCTAGCTCTAAAGCTATTCACGAGATAATACTCACTCGCTCATATTTAGGTATTTTTCATTAAAGTTTATAGGCACAAGTTTACTGGTGTTTACCGTTAATTTAGCAAGTGAATTTCTGCTTTATTAATCCATAGAGTACTTAACTCTATTTAGTACTTTATTCTTGGTAACGCCAGACGATTTTATTCGCTCCTGGGAAGTCGCCGTACCCATTGTGTTAATTATTGAGTCTTCCCAGTCATTTGCATTTTTGCTTTATTCTTTTCCAGTTAACTAGATAAGACTGGTCACCACTAGTTTGTGTCTGTATTCTTTACTTGTGTTATTAGCATTCGTTTGCGAAGCAGCAGTCAGTACTCAGTTTCGGCTTGTTTAGTAAATTAGCGGCATGGCTACCACTGTATTTTTACAAGAAGCCAAAGACATGGGGCTTACTGAGCCCCAGGATATTAAAGAGTACATACTCTCACGGCATAATCAGGAGCAGCAGCGCGAGAATGATGCCCGCGAAGAGCGTAAGATACAGCGCGAACACGAGCGAGAACAGCACGAACACGAACAAAAACAACGCGAACTCGAGTTAGAACATGAGCGAGAACAGCGTGAGGAACGAGAGAGAGAAAGTCAGTACGAGTTACAACAACGTGAATATGAACGTGCCGAACGTGAGGCACGAGAAAAACATGAGCTTGAGGTTTTGAAGCTCAAGCGAGTTTCCTTGGCTTCAGGCACATCTGCTGCAGGCAACCCAAGCTCCACGAGCCTTCTCCTTGCACATTTCCTGGCGACCCCTCACATCAAGCTTCCTTCATACAAGGAAGGCGAGCGAATCGAGCCGTACATAGCTCGTTTTGAGGACATGGCAGACATGTATCAACTGGATGAGGCAGCTAAGCGGATCCAATTTCTAAGTTTATTTGAGGGCCCTGCCCTCGATATTCTCCACAGAATTCGTGGAGACAATCTCACGTATGAGATGATGAAAGCTGCACTCATTAAGGCGTATGGTCTCACAGTAGACGACGCCAAAGTTCAGTTCATGCGAGCTCGTCTCCAAGACAAGGAGACAGCTGTTCAGTTCCTCGACCGTCTCACTGCGTACTTAAATGAGTGGATGGAGAAAGATGAAACTCCTTCCACGCGTGAGGGGATAACTGACCTTATGCTGCGTACACAGCTAGAGAGGTCGTGGCCTACTGAGCTCATAGCACAGCTTAAGATCTGCCAGGTGAAAGATGCCAGCCAAATGGTAGAAAAGGCTGAAGCATTCTTTACTGCATACGGGTATCAAACTCGTAAGCAAAACACCTGGAACAGAAAACCTGATAAATCTGGGAAACCGTCTCAGATTGAACCCCACCAACAAGGCCATTCTCAGAATAATTGCCAAGGTCCAAAACCGCAGTGGAAGGACCAGGGGCAAAACACTCAGAAACCTGGGTGGAAGAGGTACAACAAGTACCCTAACCAGCAGCAGTATCAGCCACACAACCGACCGTCGGGACAAATTTTTTCACCACCAGCTCAAAAGAGGCAGGAAGCGAACGCAGCCTTCATTCCTCAGCAGCGGCATGGTGGTCACGTCCCTACCAGTATGGGTACTCCCCCACAGTTCACTAGTCCCACAGTGACAGTGAACCCCCCTCCACAGATGGCCAATGTTCCATCTCCACAGGCAGTGAGTACGACCCCTCAAGTATCAAATTCTCAGGGCACTATGTTTGCCGTATCAATTCAGCAGCCTCATGAATGGCTAGCTGCTTCCCCCACAGGCCCTCCCACAGGTGACAGTACCTTCCTTGTTCAGCCAGGGTTTGTGGGAGGCATCCCTGTGAAGGTCCTGAGAGATAATGGATCCTCAGGTTGCTCTGGTAAGCAGTGTTTAGTTCAGCCTGAGCAGTACACAGGTCGACAGATCCATGCAAACCTTATTGATGGATCAGTGAGATTGTTCCCTGAGGCATGTATCCAGGTGGCATATCCATTTTATACTGGTACGACACTTGCAGTTGCCATGCCAGAACCCTTATTTGACCTAATAATAGGCAATATTTCCGGTGTCAAGGATAGTTGCACTGAACATGACACTACTCAGACTTCGGCTGCTGCGGTAACACGAGCCATGGCTGAGGCTCCAGACTGTGTCACCCCAGTGACCATTGAATCACCGCAAGATCTGATGTGTAGCCAACTTGTTGTTCAAGAACAACATTCTGACCTGACACTTGCTGCCGTGTGGAACAAACAAAAGGGTAGAGTGATAAAGTATTCATGGGGAGGTCGAACCAAGTTCCTTCGTAAACAAGGATGGCTCTACCGTGAGTCACGAACACCCGAGGGCGAGGTTCGACTGCAGTTTGTCGTTCCCGCCAAGTACCGCCTAGCAGTGTTACAATGGGGTCATTGTTCAGTCTCAGGAGGTCACATGGGTAAAAGGAAGACCCAGGGCCGTATCCGAGCTGACTTTTTCTGGCCAGGGATGGGGCGAGACATAGATAGTTTTGTGCGTTCCTGCAATGTGTGTCCATGTAACACCAATCAGGGACATGTCCTTCCTGTGCCGTTTGTAACCACACCTGTAATCTCTGAGTCAGTTGAGAGACAGGGTAGTGGTAATGTGGGTGTAGATCTGATGTCTCACCTACCAACTGCTTACTAACTAGCAACTGTTGTATGCTGGGTTCCGTAAGATAGGCGGCCTCAGAGATTTGTGTAATCCAAGGACCAGCTTGGTTCCCAGTTAAAAGTGTAGACCTGACGTCTCACTTGTTGGCCCCACAGGACACAGTATGTCCAGGGCCTGTACATACATATTATGTACCATAAGTTAAGGGGGAAGTTCGAGAGAGAACCCTGCAGAGGCGACTCGAGGCTGTGTCTGCGGACACATGAGCCCGAGTTTGCACAAGGATTCTCAGCTCCCCAATATTAATATAAGTACTGTAGGTTAACCCCTTAACCGCGGGGTGTCACTTTCGTGACGCTTGGGAGCAAGGGATCATACCGCGGGGCGTCGCTTTTGTGATTCTGTGTTATTTTGAATTCACCTGGGCTTCCAAGTTGGGGCTTGTATCATCTATCAGTACTGCCAATGTCCAAAACTAGTCAGCACTCCTAATCTCACCTGTACTCCCATCCATTGTTGACAATTTAGCCATTTCTCCTCGTTCTTGACTCCCCTCCCTACCCCCCCTCCATTACCCTATCCTCTCGCCTGCCTGGCTGTGCTACCTGGAATTTTTCACTGATTTCATCCATTGAAATAAGCCCTATGCCCTATTCTTATACCAAATAATATATACAAGAAAGAAATAAGGTAGGTGAGAGTGCCATACACCTGGAATTGGCTAATTATCACCTGACAACACCTCACGTGCACTCGTTCGCTAATTTTCGCTGTTTATTTCCCCTTGAAATATGCCATATAATCTATTTTCGTAATAAATATACATATAAGGAGGGAAGGGAGAAGCCTAAGTGGTATTTACATTCACCTGGAACTACCTAATTTATAATGTATTGACTAGATTTCCTGCCAATCATTTCACTGCTATAAATTAGCTGTTTCAAGAGGCTAACATTGGCAGTACTGATTTCCCTAGGTAGGCCACCACCCCGGCCCACCCTTATCAGTTCACTCTCATCTTCCGAAGTGGAGGTACGTCTGTTCGCTCTTGCTGACTTCAGGGACTTTTCACCCCCATGCAAGGGCCTTGTGACCTTTACCCCCTAATAAACCTCGTGTGGAAAGAGGTAAAGGGCTGACAATTGATAAAAGAGTGACAACGATCTTTCTATTGAGTAAAACAGTGCAAGTGGAATTGTAAATAATGTGTAAATAATGTGCAAACAGCAAGTGAAAGTAATGAATGTAAATATACGTGAACAGTGGAAAATAGTTTTATAAATTACTTCAGGTGACAGTGCATAACACAGTGTAAATAAAATAGAAACGTAAATAACGTAAATAAAATAGAGAACGTAAATAGAAATGTAAATGAGTAGTATTATATGAATACGAGTATATACCCTAGGAGTAATGAAAGTGAAAGTTTCACTCTAGCATGTCTGAATACTATGAGTTATGAGAATGAAGTTGAAAGTGACAATCACTCTCAATGCTAGTATACAGGACGAGAAAGTGAATGCTATGTATTTTACTGAAAGAAATTGAATCCCTACAGTGACAATAAACTAATACTACTGAAGGAAACTTATGGATAAAGACTGTAGATATATATAAGTGTTATATAGTAATAGAACTATAAAGTGTGAGGGGTTTTATGAATAATAAATGACAGAGTACCAAGAGCGAACTAGCGCAAGTGCGACGGTCAGACGCGCTCGTAATTTTCATTGCTTTCACAGTGTTTTTTTTTTTTTTGGAGTCTGGATCCTAAACTACTTGAAAATCATAGAGTAGTGTTTATAGTGTTAATATCTGGCTGTGGTAATCATATTACGGGTTGTCGGGAAGTGTAAAGTGGAGACTTCGTTACCCAACTTCAGAGGTCTCCACAAGTCCTACGGTAACCGACGAAGGCTCAACAAACATTCCAGGAGAATGCTGAAGGTATGTGCCATAAGCATATATAATTTTAATATTCTAGGACTAATTGATTTTTGGCAAATATTTTCTGAGAGTCTGTCGGAGCCAGAATAACCCCGCGGCACACGCAAAACATTGGTAAACATGCCCGCGGTGTAGGGGTTAAGGGGGAAGTTCGAGAGAGAACTCCGCAGAGGCGACTCGAGGCTACGTGAGCCCAAGTTTGCACAAGGATTCTCAGCTCCCCGATATTAATATAAGTACTGTAGGTTAAGAGGGGAAGTTCAGTAGAGAACCCCGCAGAGGCGACTCGAGGCTGTGTCTGCGGACACACGAGCCCAAGTTTGCACAAGGATTTTCAGCTCCCCGATATTAATATAAGTACTGTAGGTTAAGGGGGAAGTTCGAGAAGAGAACCCCGCAGAGGCGACTCGAGGATATGTCTGCGGACACACAAGCCCGAGTTTGCACAAGGATTCTCAGCTCCTCGATATTAATATAGGCACTAGGTTAAGGCACAGGTTGAGGACCCGTGTGCAGTTCAAGGCTAAGTGAGCCCGAGTTTGCATAAGGATTCTCAACTTGTCGACACTAATCGTAAGTGTAGAGTTAAGTTTAACCAGTAAACTACACGAGTCCTCTATCTAATAAATTAATGGCGACCTCGAATGTACGAAGCTTAGGCTGTCACTCGTATTTTTCAGCTAGAGCGTACCTTTCGTAGCATGTACTGACTGGTAGGCAGAGAGAGTAATTGTAACGTAATAAGAATTTTTGTCTCATTGACACTTTTGATGCTTCACCTTAATTGATTTTGCAGGTACAGCAATGGGTGTAGCAGTTTTGCTGTGTGGGCCAGCTGATCGTCTGCCGCACGCAGCTGCCTCTTCTCCTCTGCCTTCATCGTCACCATATTATTAATATTACTGTGTCATTTTACACGTAGGTACAGTTACACTACAACTGTCACACCTACACCATGTATTACATACACCACGCTACACAACAATTAGTTGTCAGTGTTAATGTAGCGAACTTTTGCTCAGTTTGACCTGAGTACAGGATTTTCACCTTCGTCACGGAGTTTTTTCCCTCAAGCTTGCCTCTATCTATCTATCTATCTATTGCCAGACGCCTCAATCCCGTTTGGGGTGGCCACAAACAAATCGCCTCCAAGTCGCCCTGTCCCCCGCCATTTCACTCCCCTGCTCCCAACTCACACCCCCCTCTCTCATATACTTCTCCACCCCATCTCTCCATCTCATCCTCGGCCTCCCCCTCCCTCTTTCCCCCTCCACCTCACTCACATACACTCTCTTCGTCAGTCTTTCACCCTCCATCCTCTCCACATGGCCAAACCACCTCAGTGTGTTCCTAATAACGCTTCCTATCACATCCACATCAACACCACAACGCTCCTTTATATCCTCATTCGTCAGCCTGTCTCTACATGTGACTCCACAGGCTCCTCTTAAATAACTCATTTCCACGGCTCTCACTCTTGACTTGTGTCCTTCCAACAATGTCCAAGCTTCACTTCCGTACGTTAGAGTTGGTAAATACGAGGTTTTTACGCTCATTGGCGATAGTGATTGTCTCCTGTAGCAGGATAGCACACACACCAAAGTGTGAATCTTGTGTGACTGAGTTAGGATGTGTACATATAAATATATATATCCACAAATTTTTTCCCATAAGGAAAAAATTCATTTTGTAGGGGGGTAATGTCACGAATCAAATTCGCAACATTTTCCTTTTGTGAGAAACCACGAACTATTAGTGGAAAACTCACTATGAATCGCTCAGTTAACCGTTTCTCTCTCTATTTCGGTGGTATACTTTTCAAAACATTCGTCACTGTTTCAAAAGTGACCGATCTAATGCACGTCATTAAGTGCTCTACTGAGCAATACTATTGTTTCTTTTTTGTTCGCCCCTGCTTGCCTCAACCGTTAGCCACGCCTTTTTACGCTGGCCAGTCTATTACCCATACATCGTATTTGAATTTAGTCATTCAAGTGTCTGTCGTGACGGAGTGAGGTTCTGTGCTCCAGCAGTGAGAGGTCAGCTATCACCCAGACTCCACTAGACTACAGTTCTCCAGGCTCCCACCCTTCTTCGGTGATACACCACATTCATTGACCAGTATTTTCTTTTCGTTTTCCTAGACTTAAGAGTTTAGTTAAGGTGCTTTTCCTAGGCGTAAGAATTTAGCTTTTGAGTGAGTGAGTGAGTACGATCTCTTTATTTGAATTCATTTGAAATGTAACGTTAAATTTATTTCTCTGTAATCAATAAATTTAACAGTTCTTTTTCTTGAGCTTAATGTAATGTAAACTCGTGTTTCATTTCTCCACAATTAAGCTTATTTCCCTTATAGCTCCTAGCTTGCATAAACGTTTTGCCATTCATAACTGGTACTTAGGCCAGTCTTGTTGTATTAAGCTTAAAATCCGTTGTGCCTCCTAGGAGTTACGCATCAGCAAGAACCTGATATTATTAATAGTATTAGTTATTTATTGTCAGGGGTGAAGTAACTTTCTCCAGAGGCTAACAGTACTAATAAACAGCAATTGAGTAATTAGTCTCTGCTGTGTACTGTTGAGAAAGTTTATAAATTCTCGTTCTTAGAGAATCGTGCGAAGCAAGCCAATGTAAAGTAATCATTGCTTGATTTAGCAAAACAATTCTCGTTCCTGCTGTTCAGTATTATTGAACACTATCATTTAATAATTTTACATTTTTTTTTTTTTAAACCTGTGACACTGACTTAGTGGCTGGAGTTACACTAGTGTGTTGGTGTGCTCCGTTTTAGGACATTTTGTATATAGTAGCCTAGTATATCTGTCACAAATGGGTTAATGTATTATAATTAAGAATGTCAGCACATAATCCACTTATTAGGTTATCTATCTATTCCCAGACGCCTTAATTCCGTAACAGGTGGCCACAAACAAATCGCCTCCATGTCTCCCTGTCCCCCGCCATTTCACTTCCCCCCTCCCAGCTCACACCCACATACCTCATATACCTCTCCAGTCCATCCCTCCATCTCGTCCTTGGCCTCCCCCTCCCTCTCCCCCCCTCTACCTCACTCACATACACTTTCCTCGTCAGTCTGTCGCTCTCCATCCTCTCCACATGGCCAAACCACCTAAAAATATTTCTCCTAATGCTTCCAATCACATCCACATCCACACCACAACTCTCCTTCACTTCATCATTTGTCAGTCTGTCTCACCATGTGACTGCACCTACTCCCATCAAAAGACTCATTTTCACTGCCATCTTTCTTGACTTGTGTCCCTCCAACAAGGTCCAAGCTTCACTTCCATACATTTGAGTTGGTATCACAATAGTGTCATGCAGTAACTTTTTCACCTCATTGCTCACTTCACTGTTTCTTATCACTGCTTTCAAACAACCAGCAACCTTTCTTCCTTGCTGTACCCTTTCAAGCACTGCATTCTCTAAACTTCCAGTCTTACTCATCACACTATCCAACTACTTAAACGCAGTCACATTTTCCATTTCCTCCTCATTCAACTTCACTGTACATACACTGACTTCATTTCTCTCGAAGACCATAATTTTACTCTTCCCTGCATTCACTTTTAGATTCCGTTTCTTACACACTCTCCCAAACTTAATCACCAAACCTTGCAGCTCTCCTTCGTCTTCACGTAACAACACAGTATCATCTACAAACAACAGTACAGGGAGTTTCCAAACACTGCCCTCTCTCAATAGGGCCGCTCCAACATCCATTGCCCTACCTTGTGTCTCGTTTATAACCCCATCCATATACAGATTGAATAACCATGGAGACATGACACATCCTTTTTTCAATCCAACCTCCAAATAGATAAATTCACTCAGTTCACTGTCCACACGCACTGCAGTCTTAGCACTCTCATACATACTCCTCACAGCATTCAACAACTTCCCATCTACTCCATATATTCTTAATACTTTCCACAATCCTTGTCTATCCACCCCGTCACATACTTTCTCCAAATCCATGAAGGCCGCATACAACTTCTTTCCCTTCTCTAGAAACTTTTCCACTAAAGACCAAAGAATATTTGATCTACACAACCTCTTCCCTTCCCAAAACCTCTCTGTTCTTTTCCAACTAATTCCTCTGTTATTTCCCTAACTCTGTCAATAAGTATCCTACCATATACTTTTCCTATTACACTAAGAAGACAAATGTCCCTGTGATTACCACACACTTCTTTTTCCCTTTTTCTTTTGTACGGGGGAATAATTATACCTAACTTCCAATCCTCAGGCACTTTACTTTCTCTCCCTGGCCAATCTGCACATCTTGCACATCCATTTTACCAGTATCTCTCCCCCATGGTTCAGCATTTCACCACACACTCCATCCATTCCTGGAACTTTCCTCATTTTGACTTTCTTCATTGCTTCCACAACTTCCATCCTACTGGTTTCTTCCTCTCTTCTTCCATCCCTCCGTCTCCCAGCCATTCCCCAGCCACTTACACTCGCATTACTTTATGTTCAACAATTCCTTAAAGTGTTCTTTCCATCTCACTTTTTCTCCTTGCTCCAATAGTAATCTACCAGTTTCATCTTTCACAACCCACCTAAATTCTTTGGCACCCTGTCTAACACTCTTTACCTCATTCTAGAACATTTTTTACATTTTTTACACTTTACACTCAAATTCCTTTCAAATTCCTCATCCACCCTCTTCTTTCTCTTACTAATCTTTTCACCTCTCTCTTCCTCTCTACATATAACTCTCTCTTCCGTCTCTTAACTTCTTCCACGCCCCTGTTTCTCATCCACTCACTATATGTTCTCTTCTTTTGTGCTATGGCTTCTCTCACCTCTTCAGTCCACAATGCTGTTCCCTGCACCCCATTTCGTCTTCTCTTCAGCCTACACACCACTTCACATGCTGCACAGATTTCTTGTGTGAATATCTTGCACACACCTTCCACGTCCCCCATCTGCTCCAAATCATATTTCCCCAATCGGTCCTCCACTTCTCTCTTATATTCTCCTCTGTTTCTATCCTCTTGTAACCTTTCCGCCTTGCTTATTAAAACTACTTCCTCCTGCCCTTCCCTTCCTCTATTCCTCGACTTCATTTCGACCTTGACTTTCACCATCACCAAGTGGTGGTCAGAAAGTCCATTCCCCCAGCCTCTTTATGCTCTTGCATCCATTACACACTTTCTCATCCTTTCATTCACACACACATTATCAATCATTGTCTTACGTTCATTCAGTTCACCACCCACACTTCTCATCACTCGCCACGAATATCTGTGGATCATTTTGTGCCTGAAGAGGGTATTAGCTATCACTAACCCCCTCCTGGCACAAATGTCCACTAGAGCACTGCCATTCTCATCCATTTCTGGTTGTACTTGTTCATACTGAAAGTATTTATTAGAACTGTTAAGTCAGAGTCATTCCAATTGCTCTTGCTCGTGTCACCTATATTATTCAAGTGTCAAGAGTCTGTATCTTTAATTTTACAGTCTTTATTGCACCTCCAGCGGTTTCACAACAAAAGGGCTACTTTCAGTGTTCTGGTTTACCTTCATTATTGTTGTGTTTGGAACTTTAGGATAATTTCTGCAAGTCTCAGTTTGACAATTCTTTTCGAACCTGTTTTTGTTCTTGTAACTTTAAGTTAATTTTAAGTAAATTATTGCCTATTTCATTCTCTCTTCTTTGTCACTGCTATTTGTTTTATACTATATTACCACTTTCCCCCCTTTTAAGCTTGCTACTTCGTGTGGCTAGCCGCCCCTTTTGAACTCTAAAATTCCCGTTGTTCACTTTGACTTAATCTTCAGGAAGTCAGTTAGACGTTTGGCTCCACCACGTGTTAACAATTTATATATCTATCTATCTCTCTATCTATCTATATATTTATAGATAGATAGATAGATAGATATCGTGGTAGGTGGGGGCGCTCACCATCCACTCACTTGATGTAATGCTGCTCCCAAGTGTCTGCGCTTTCCTTTCCTCCATCCTTATTTCCTTCCATCCTCTTCTGTCATTATTTCCTTTATTTTTTCCTCGTCCATCTGCCTACGAGTGACTTTACACTCCCCCTTCTGTCTTTCTTTCCTTCATTCTTTCTTCTTCCTTCTACCTGTGGGTGACTCTACACTGAGTGACAAGCCAAATGGTTTCCTGTACACCAGGAAACCATTGGGTGGTAACCATATAAGGATATTTTGGCGCCTGGCAGTTTAGTGGGTAATTACGGCGCTCCAATCGGATTGAGCCGGTGAAGGTTTATATCCAAGGGATTGTTGGGGTTTATTGGTCACGTAATGCCACTCAGGGATGAGTGAGGCTGGTCACTCTCATCTTAAATGTCAGGACCAACTTGTCTAGCCCTTGGCTTCTACGCACCTCATAAGGCAACGTAGGATTGGATGATGGATATATATATATACAGTATATATATATATATATATATATATATATATATATATATATATATATATATATAATAGTACATTATTCTGTTATAAAAGAAACTTAATCACATCCATTTTTAAACTGCTTTACTTAGATGAAATCAAAGACAGTCCGAATTAAACCTAGTTAATCTTGGATCTCTCTCTCTCTCTCTCTCTCTCTCTCTCTCTCTCTCTCTCTCTCACACACACACACACACACACACACACACACACACACACACACACACACACACACACACACACACACACACACACACACACACACACACCACATCCTTGCCGATTGCCGTGTGAAGTGAATGCAGCAATCGTCTGCTATCTACATCTGCCCGAGTCCATCTGTCTATAACCAGAAGCCTCAATCCCGTAAATCACTTCCATGTCGCTTTTCCTCTGCCATTTGGTTGCTCTCCCTTCAGTTCGCACCTCCTCTCATATATGAGTCTCCCCTTTGTCCTTTTCTCATACTTAGTCTTCCCCTTCCCCTTTTACTCTCAATGACACAGTCTCCTAGATAGTTTTTCATTCTCCATCCCCTCTCATGACAGTTTTTTTTATTTTTCATCCCCTCTCATGACAGTTTTTCATTCTTCATCCCCTTTCATGACCACCCCACCTCAAAGTATTCATCTTACTGTTTTCAGTGACACTCACATCACCACCACAACCTTCCTTCAGTTCCTCATTTGTTTCTTTTTCCATCTGGCCACGTAACGTCACATGCTCCTCTCATATAACTTATCTGGCGTGCAGGCGTTAAAACAGCTATTTCAGACTAGCTGTAACTAGGAATCCCTTACATTGTAAGACGATTTAAATCAATACTAGATGTAATGAGCCAGGTCTAAAGATCTATTTACCTTACTCATTTACCCTTACTTGGAGGAAGACAGAACAGTGTTCAGGCAGTTTTAAAAATCTTTGACAGTGGCTATGGTTCAGACGAGTCATAAATTAATATTTCAGTTCGTTCTTGCGACGAATCTCGGAAATTATTTTTAGCCTCTTCTCAAATTGGATCGCGGCGAGTCGCCATATCATTCTTCTGCTGTTCTTATGGTAGTTCAAAAAGTCGTGAACTGTGGTAGGCAAGGATGGAAAGCTGATGACAGGGAGTGCTGGAGCTCCCGTTTCATCAGCCCTCAGGACTAGTTCCTGACCATCCCCCTTTGCTGAACTTTTTCAGTGTCTCAGTTACACAGAGAGTAGGCCAGCATGCTCTCCAGTACAAATTTCTCTATCTATCTTCACCAAACTACATGCACAGTACACACTACACTTCCTATTCAAAATTTACCAAAATGGCGTCAATTCACCCAGCCTCGGAGTCCCCAGGGGGGGGGACCATAAATGCCCCCGCCATCTGCCCCTCTCCCGGTGACGACTCGAGGTGCCTGGAACCACTGTCTGACTCTCTTCTTCTTCATTTCTGCAACATTCGCGGCCTTTCATCTAACTTTCGCTCTGTTGAGCACCACCTCTCCTCCTCTAAACCTCACCTTCTTTTTCTAACGGAGACTCAGCTGTCTGAGGCAACTGACAGCAAACCCTTCTCTGTATCCTCCTACTTTCTATACTCATTTCAAAGCCAAAGGTGGCTGTTGTGTATACATACGCAACGACTTATCTTGCTCTCGTGTTCCTGAACTTGATTCTTCTGAATTCTCCACTCTCTGGCTTCGGCTTTCCTGTCATTCTCTGACTAAATATATCTGTGCTGTTTACTTATCCCCTAATTCTACTGACTATCAAAAATTCTTCGACTATCTTACTTCTACGATGGAACACATTCTGTCCATTTCTCCTTTCTCTGAAATCTCCATTCTTGGAGATTTCAATGTTCACCACCACCTTTGGCTCTCCTCTCCTTTCACGGATCCTCCTGGTGAACAAGCCTACATCTTTTCTATCCTTAATGACCTAGAGCAGCTTGTACAGCACCCTACCCGTATCCCTGACCGCCTTGGAGAGAGCTCCAACATACTTGACCTCTTCCTCACAACTAATCCTTCTGCTTACTCTGTTAATCTTTTCTCTCCGTTGGGCTCCTCTGATCACAACCTTATTACCTTAACCTGTCCTATCGCTCCAGTACGGCCTGCGGACCCTCCAGGGAAACGTCGTCTCTGGCATTTTGGAGCTGCGGACTGGGAGGCCCTCAGGCAGTACTTCTTTGATTTTCCCTGGAATGATTATTGCTTCCATGGCCGTGAGCCATCTGAGTGTGCCCTGCATGACACGGAGGTTATTCTCTCGGGCATGGAAGCATACATTCCTTTCTCATATCCTTTGACTAACGCAAGAAAGCCTTGGTTTAATCACGCTTGTTCTAATGCTGTCCGCAACAAGGAGAAGGCCTACAAAAGGTACCGGAGCCAACCCACCCCTGAATCACATAATCTTTACGTTTCTGCCCGGAATCGTGCTAAGTCTGTTCTTCGCTCTACTAAAAATAATTTCATCCATACTAAATGCTCTCAACTCTCCAACTCGAATTCTTCCCGCTCCTTCTGGCACCTTGCCAAAAATCTTTCTAACAACTTTACCTCATCATCCTTCCCTCCTCTTTTCTACTCTGATGGTTCTGTAGCTATTTCTTCTACTGATAAAGCAGATCTCTTCGCACAGACTTTCTCCTCCAATTCCACCTTAGACGATTCCGGTGCTGTTCCTCCATCACTTCCCCCTCTGACTTCCTCATGGCTGACATTAAAATTTCTTCAGTTGATGTATTTTCTGCCATTACTGGCCTCAGTACTAACAAGGCATATGGGCCTGATGGGGTCCCTCCTGTTGTTCTCAAAAACTGTGCTTCTGTGCTTACACCCTGCCTAGGCAAACTATTTCGCCTTTGTCTGTCAACTTGTACCTTTCCTTCTTGCTGGAAGTTTGCTCTCATTCAGCCAGTCCCAAAGAAGGGTGACCATTCCCAACCCTCCAACTATCGTCCAATTGCTTTAACGTCCTGTATTTCAAAAGTTTTCGAGTCAATTCTTAATAAAAAATTTTAAGGCATCTTTCCTATCACAACCTTCTTTCCGATCGTCAGTATGGGTTCCGTCAGGGACGCTCCACTGGCGATCTTCTCACCTACCTTTCAGACTCCTGGTCATCCTCCTTTCGGGACTTTGGCGAAAGCTTTGCCATTGCACTTGACATCTCAAAGGCTTTCGATCGAGTCTGGCATAAATCTTTAATTTCCAAACTGCCCTCCTACGGTTTCTATCCTTCTATCTGTACCTTCATCGCTAGCTTCCTTTCTGGTCGTTCTATAGCTGCTGTCGTAGACGGCCATCGTTCTTCTCCTAGATCTATCAACAGTGGTGTTCCTCAGGGCTCTGTCCTATCACCAACTCTTCCTTTATTCATCAATGATCTTCTAAGCTGTACATCTAACCCTATCCACTCATACGCTGATGACTCCACCCTTCACCTTTCCATTCGGTTCCCGCAACGCCCATCTCAACAGTTACTTCAAGAAACAAGGGATGAGGCTATGGCACACCTAATGTCTGACTTGGCTCATATCTCTGACTGGGGTAAAAATAATATGGTTGTCTTTAATGCTTCTAAGACTCAGTTCTTACACCTATCAACCCGACAAAATCTTCCACAGGTATACCCACTAATGTTTAATAATATTCAGATTAATCCTGCATCATCCTTGAACATGCTTGGGGTTTCATTTACTCGGGACTTATCTTGGAAAGATCATATTACATCTCTTGTAAAATCTGCTTCCAAGAGATTGGGTGTGCTAAGCCGACTCCGCTCTTTCTTTACCCCTGCACAATTGTTGACTCTATACAGGGGTTTTATCCGCCCCTGTGTGGAGTACAACTCTCATGTGTGGGGAGGCTCCCCACATACAGCTCTTCTCAATAGGGTGGAGTCAAAGGCTTTTCGTCTCATTAACTCTCCTCCTCTTACTGACTCCCTTCAACCTCTGTCTCTTCGCCGCACTGTTGCATCTTTATCTCTTTTCTATCGCTACTTTAATGGTCACTGCTCCTCTGAACTGTCTGCTTGCATTCCTCCACCTCTACGACGGGCGCGTAGCACCCGTCTGGCAGCAAACTCTCATCCCTTTTCTGTCCAACTCTCTAATGCAAGAGTTAACCGTTACTCCCAGTCTTTCATTCATGCAACAGGTCAGCTCTGGAACTGTCTCCCTCTGTCTGTATTTCCTCCTGCCTATGATCTCCAGTCTTTCAAACGCAGTGTGTCCAGGCATCTCAAAATGATCGGATCTTGAATTTGGCTCTCTCTTGTATTTTGTTTTTCTCTTGGAGGGAACTGTTACTGCGGGCTCATGGCCTTTGGTTCCTTCTTCCTCGCATAAAAAAAAAAAAAAAAAAAAAAAAAAAAAGTCCTACATTGGGAAATATTATGGTATTTTATTTCTCTCTAAACCCTTTATGATTAAAGTTCGTTCACCATGAAATGTAGTTTTTCGTACTGAGGCACTTGGTACCACGCAGCTCAACAACAGAATACAAATCAGAATGTCGTAGACACTATCTAAAGCTATGCCATCGACGCGCCCATGTCTTAAAGTATATAATCATTCGCAACTCTCAGAAACGGAGTTGTTAAATTGCTTTTATGCAACAATCCTTAGTTTTCATGCTTTTTATAAGGAAAACATCCCCTAAAGTAGCTAGAACATAGCAATGACAAGCTGAAAAATCATCAACATTATTCTTAACCTGGGGTCCATGGATCCCTTGGGGGTCCATGGATGGGATACAGGGGGTCCGTGAAGGTCAGAATAATTGAGAACAATTAGCGAGATTGCGTGATGACGTTTGGCATCATTAACTTTAAAAAAAAAAAAAAAAACTCGAAGTCTTGAAGAATTCTTGTGTTCGTTGACACAAGCCTACCCTCGTCTGGCAAAGCGACCTATGGGTGTTCTGATTCCGTTTGCTACTACATACCTTTGTGAGTCAGGGATTTCAGCGCTTGTTTCTATCAAAATGAAAAGTCGAAATCAACTGGATGTCAGTGATGACATGCGTGTTGCCTTGTCAAAGAACACTCCACAATTTCATCTTATTCAATTCAAACAGCAACAACTCTCTCACTGAAATGAACTTTTGAGCAGACTTAAAGTTTTGTTTTGTTTAATTTGCTCAAGTTGGATATATTTCATTTTTTTGAGTGGCCATTGGTTTTTGCATGAAAAAGAGTGAGAAATATAATTCTTTGTAAAGACTGTTTTATACTTTGTGATGCACTGCGTGAGGTAGTTTTCAATAAAAATAATGTATATTCATTGCATGCAAAATGCTGCATTTGTGCTTATGTGCATTTTTGTAGGGAAGGGGTTCATAGCGTTCACCAGATTCTCGAAGTGGTCCGTGACTCAAAAAAGATTAAGAACCACTGCTCTAGTTCAGTACTGGCAAAAACGGTCATTCTCCAGCAGGTCGGCGCACGGTCGATATTGCCTGAGAAATTCTCGAAGATAATAATCTGGGAATTAAGCAACGTTTACAGTCTTAATCTGATTAGACAAAACTTGACAGAAGGGTAACGGTGAGGAAATGGCGGTGTTCCAAATTTGAGAACAATCGGTCAGAATTTTTTTGTGCACTTATGCTTTCGATCGAGTCTGGCATAAATCTTTAATTTCCAAACTGCCCTGTTATGGTTTCTATCCTATATGTGCCTTCACCAATAGCTTCCTTTCTGGTCGTTCTTTAGCTGCTGTTGTTAACGGCCATAGTTCTTCTCTAGATCTATCAACAGTGGTGTTCTTCAGGGCTCTGTCCTATCACCAACTCTCTCCCTTTTATTCATCAATGACCTTCTAAGCTGTACATCTAACCCTAACCACTCGGACGCTGATGATTCCACCCTTCACCTTTCCATTCGGCTCCCGCAACGTTCTTCTCAGCAGTTACTTCAACAAACACGGGATGAGGCTATGGCACACCTAATGTCTGACTTGGCTCGGATCTTTGACTGGGGTAAAAATAATTTTGTTTTTAATGCATCAAAAACTCAGTTTTTACACCTATCAACCGGACACAATCTTCCACAGGAGTACCCTCTAACGTTTAATAATATCCAGCTCAATCCTGCATCATCCTTGAACATGTTTGGGGTTTCATTCACTTGGGACTTATCTTGGAAAAATCATATTGAATTTCTTGTAAAATCTGCTTCCAAGAGATTAGGTGTACTAAGCTGACTCCGTACCTTCTTTACCCCTGAACAGTTATTGACTTTATACACGTGTTTTATTCGCCCCTGTTTAGAGTACAACTCTCAGGTGTGGGGAGGCTCCCTTCATAAAGCTCTTCTCAATAGGGTGGAGTCAAAGTCTTTTCATTTAATCAACTCTCCTCTTCTTACTGGCTCCCTTCAACCTCTGTCTCTTTGCCGCACTGTTGCATCTTAATCTCTTTTCTATCGCTACTTCAATGGTCACTGCTCCTCTGAACTGTCTGCTTGCATCCAGCCGCTTCTACGACGGGTGCGTAGCACCCGTCTAGCAACAAATTTTCATCCCTTTTCTGTCCAACTCTCTAATGCAAGAGTTAACCGTTACTCCCAGTCTTTCATTTATGCAACAGGTCAGCTATGGAACTGTCTCCCTCTGTCTGTATTTCCTACTTCCTATGATCTCCAGTCTTTTAAACACAGTGCGTCCAGGAATCTCGAAATAAACGGGTCTTAAACTTGGCTCTTATTTGTATTGCTTTTATTTTTTTCTTGGAAGGAACTGTTTGAGGGCTCCTGGCCTTTGGTTCCTTTTTTCTTGCATTAAAAAAATAATAATAATAATAATAATAATAATGGCATACTGAAGTGAGAAAAATGTAGGGTTGGGATGAGATTAGATTTTGCTTCCTCGCCTTTGCTCCAGTATATCTATATCTATATCCCTAGAGTGAGAAGGGATGTCCAGATGATGATTATGATATATATATATATATATATATATATATATATATATATATATATATATATATATATATATATATATATATATATATATATATATATATATATGTTGTTACTGGGGTAGTTAACCCCAGTAGCGAATGGGTGAAATAGAAAATAAGTGATAACGTAAGGAAACAGACGAGCCACCAAGAATATAAATTCTTTTCCTTATCAGTTTTGTTGGTCGTAAGGGTAACCCTCGTCCCCAGGGAGTTTACTTAGCGGTCACTGGACTAATAACACACCAGATGTTTTTCTCAGAAATTAGGCAGAAAATCCCTCTTGTCCTGGAATTGTGGGTGTAACTTATAGTGTGGAAGGAGCTAAAACAGAGTATATGCCAATAGAAGCCTAAATAACGTTTCCTGTGCCTTCTTAATGGCACGTCAGTGGTCTTGTATAATTTGTGTAACTTCGTCATTGGCTCCCCTTCATAGCAGGTGCCTCTACACTTAGTGTGTGGCTGTAGATATTCCATAAGACAACCTAGTGGTTAATTAGCTGAGAAAGGCGGAGTAAGTTTGCTTTATTAGCTCAAGGAAAATGTGAAGAGACACATTTTGTCTCATTTTGTACACACATCCCTGTACACATAGTCTCATTTTTTGTACACACATTCCTGTACACATTTTGTCATTTGTACACATTTGTTCACAATTACTGTCACGTTACACTTTTGTCACATTGTGTTGCACTTTTCCCATATCTTCTCACATTACTCAATACGTGACTTTGATTACAAGCACACTGTTTGTGCACCATTTCCCATTTCTGGTTCACTCCACCATTTACACTAGTGTGTGAATTATATCTGGATTTAACCTTCGAAGTCTACACGTTTCCTCGAGCTTTGGGAGAGCCTTCACTGAATATATTCTGGTATGGTAGGAAATAACTGTTTTATATTTCTATTCTGAGACCTATATGAATCCTCCTTTTGTAAAACGAACCCTGGTTTCTTCTTTGGTTGTGTATTTTTTTTTTTTTAATAACAGAACAGAGGAAGGAAAAACAAATGAATAAAAAAAAATACATACTCCAGATTACTTGTGTCCTCTGTTCATAAAATATCTGTAACAGACTTGAACAGCTGTGGGTTGAAATTTGGAGGGAAACATCTCTGTGGAAGCGAGTTCCTGAGAGATGCAGTTTGGGGAATGAAAGAATTCTGATAGGCAGAAGTTCTGCAATATGACTGAGTGACATCCCAGGCATGACCACTGCCAGATGCCCGTGTAGAACGAGGGAAGGCATGGAGAGGTGGCACAATGGACGCAACTTCGTCTGAGTATTTGCCAAAAAAATATCTGTAAAATAATGCAAGGGGGGGCAACATTCCTTCTTACTTGCAGGGGAGGTAGTTTATTTGTAGTGGCAGGGTTGTTAATAATTCTACCAGCTTTGTTCTGAATTTTGTCTAGTTGTTTTGATGCAACCTCTCCACATCCATTCCACAAGAGTGAGCAATATTCAAGATGAGAGCACACATGACTCTTATAAATTGTAGCTAACTCCTCATCAGCGAAGAAGTTACGGACTCTGTACAATAATCCAAGTTGCTTCGAGGCAGTTTTAGCAAGTGATGTGACATGAGAGGTCCAGCTGATGGCATTGTTAAGTGAGATGCCAAGAATTTCAATACTTTTGGAGATGGGAATATTAGTAGCACTGAAGGTAATGTACGAATCTGGCAATATTTGTCTATTAGTAAATTGTATTTTTTTAGTTTTACTAGCATTAAAAGAGACAAGGTTGTTTTGTCCCCATTCACTGATCATAGATAGGTCTTGATTTATGGAGCTGGCTGTACTGAGTTGAGAGGTAAAGACGTTGGACTTTGTAAATGGGTGACTGAGTGTGAATGAACTATGTAGTGTTGTCATCTGCGTATGAGTGGATGGGATTGTGGGTGACAGATAAGAGATCATTAATATGAACAAGGAATAGCGTTGGCACCAGAACTGACCCCTGCGGCACGCAAGCGTTAATTGAGTGGAAATTGGAATATACATTATCTACTTTTACTCTTATTTTCCTGTCACTAAGATATGAAGAAATCAAAGGAACAAAATATGTTAGTCCATAGCAAGGGAGTTTGGACAGCAGGGAACGGTGCCACACTCTGTCGAAAGCTTTAGAAATATCAAGAGCTACTGCATGAGTTTCTCCATGTAGATCAATTGATTGATGGATGGTATGAATAAGGAGAGCGAGTATGTCAATGGTGGATCTTTCATGGCGAAAACCATATTGTCTATCACTAATTAAGTTGTTGGATTCAAGATGTTTAACAATGTGCTTATTAATTAAAGTTTCAAATATCTTACCAAGAGAAGATGTGACAACTATTGGTCTGTAATCAGAGGGGTCAGAGGAACTTCCTTTCTTCGGAATTGGGTGGATACTGGCTTCTTTCCATGAATTAGGGAATGAAGAAGTACGTATGCAGTCTGAATACTTTAGCTAGAACAGGGGGAAGTTCAGGGGAACACTTTTTCAAAACAATTGGCGGAATTCCATCTGGGCCTGGAGCTTTGTTGGAAGGTAAACTGTCTAGGATGGATTTTATGTATCCTGTCTGTATTTTAAGTGGAGCAATTTCGGGAGAGTCAAGTTCTAGTACTGGGACATTCTGGCTGGTATCCTCTACGGTAGAGTTTCTGGCAAATGTGCTGGCAAAAATATCCACTTTCCTACGCGGGTCATTTGTAATGTTGCCATCTGATGATTTTAGTGGGGGAATGGAAGATGACTTGTTAAAGTTATTATTGAAAGAATTAAGAGTCGACCAGAATATTCTATTGTCATTAGGGTTGTTAAGTAGTTTTGATGCTTGCTTTTGAAGAAAGTTTGATTTAGCTAGATTTAATACAGCTTTTGCCTGATTTCTAGCAATTTTAAATTGAGAGAGTGATTCAGATGTTTTTTATTTTAAGTAGGAGATATATGTTAATGAATTTTGGGCTGCCACAGTTGCCATCAAACCATTTTGGAGAGTTCGATCTTTTAGTGAACTGTTGACTTGGTATGAATAAATCCATACCAGCTAGTATTAAGTCGCAAATGTGGGACTGGGTAGAATTGGGATCACCAGAAAAGAAAGTCTGCCATGGAATGTAAGCAAGATAATTTCTGAATCCATCCCAGTTTGCCCTGTCAAAGTCCCATTGGGTCACCCTGACAGGTTCAGAACAGGCAGGTGTGGGGGGGGTTAACTAATGAGGCTTTGATGAGATTGTGGTCAGAGGATCCAAGTGGTGACAGTACCTCTATCCTGTATTGATCTGGATATTTTGTCAAGAATGAATCCAAGAGATGGGCATTATGGTCAGGATTATCAGGTATTCTGGTTGGTTGCTTTACCAGCTGGGTGAGATTAAACGATTCTGCGAACAGCTTGCACTCTAGACCAGCGTCGTCAGTCCTGGCAGAATGCAATAACCATTCAACATTATGTATGTTAAAATCACCTCAAATGGTAATTTCTGTGCTAAGGGCAAGGTTAAGGTTACTCAACAGTGTGGATATGGAATCAAATACATTGGGTTCCGAAGAAGCATTGGGGGAGCAATAAACTACACAAATATATTTGGTAATATTTTGACAATTAAGTTAATATAATGAGTAATCAAACTGGATGAAGTGAAGTTTAAAATAGTGTCAACTGCATATTGGGATTTGATATAACAAGAGGTGCTGCCCTTGTTACGGAAGTTTGTAAGGAGATGGTAACCGGGAAAACAAAATGGGGATATATCAGGAGAGGGTGAGATTTGTGGTTCTGAGAGGAAAAGGGCCAAAGGGGATATGGACTGAAGGAAAAAATGAACTGAGTTTAAATTTGTGGTAAGGCCACGGATGTTAGTGAAGAATAAGGCCACACTTTCACTTCTTCACTGACGAGCATTACCGGAAATAGCAACAGTCGCTGCCGGCACAGTCGCTTGATGGCGACCGGGAGGACCCTGTGCCGCCAGCCCTACCTTGCCGGTGGTGGCAATCCGAGGTACCACCTGAGTTGATAGTAACATTGCAGCGACCATTACTAAAGACAGTGAATTGAAGGTGTGATTATGCGCGTGTAGTGTGGTGTAGGCAGTTGAAGGTAGAGGTATTATGAGTGTATGCTGGCCTACTCTCTGTGTAAATGAATGCACTGAAAATGCTCAGCAAAGGGAGATGGTCAGGATCAAGTCCTAAGGGCTGGTGAAACGGGAGTTCCAGCTCTTCCTATCAACACCTTGCCATCCACCTCGGGAGTACTGCTCTGTTTGACTGGTACTACAGTCTACTCCTCACGAATACTGTACAGTATGTTATAGTGTTATAGTGTACCTGGCCCTAGTGTACAGTATATTATAGTGTACTGTAAAGTTAAGTTAGTTTTCTTGTAAGCTTTACATTATCCCTTTTGGTGATTAATTATGGGCTAAGAGTGCACTGTAATACACATTCCCAAATCAATGTGGCGACCTCCTGGCCAGGATAGCTCTGTGACATAATATTAGCAACCTTGGCCACATACACAGTGCTTCCTCTTACCTACTTAACTATAATCAGTAATCATGTCCCCAATGAGTGACAGTGATGTGAAAGCATTTTTGTATTCTAAACCTTCCCCAACCGGAGTGAAAACACTTGCAAAACACGAGCTCATATTGCTTGCCCAGGCTTTACAGTTGAGATTTCCTGCTTCAATCATCAAGATTAAGTTACTTGATTTAATATTGGACACCATGTTTGAGCAAAGTGAGTCCTCTATAGCTAGTTCTGAGCCATTTGATACTGCACAAGGTGTTGACCCTAAGCCTTTGGCATCGGAGATACCTGGCCCTAGTGATTTTTCTGCTCATGATACTGGTGACAACATGCAACTTGAGTTAGCCAGAATTAAGCTGAGGGAACTAGAAGTGAGAGAAGAGTTCTGGACATATGTGGAAGTGTGCATGGAAAGTTTTGGAAGGAATGAGAGTGTTTTTGATCGGTGATATGAATGGTAAAGTAGGGAATGTGAAGGTGGATGGAATAGTTGGTGAGTGGGGTGTGCCTGCTGAGATAGATGAGAATGGCAGTGCGTTAGTGGACATTTGTGCTGGGAGGGGGTTGGTGATAGCCAATACCCTCTTCAGGCATAAAATGATCCACAGGTATACATGGCAAGTGATGAGAATGGTGGGTGGTGAACTGAATGAAAGGAAGGCAATGATTGAGTATGTGTGTGTGAATGAAAGGATGAGAGGATGTGTAATGGATGCAAGAGCTTATAGAGGTTGGGGGAGTGGACTTTCTGACCACTATTTGGCAGTGGCCAGAATTAGGATACAAGTAAGATGGAGGAATAGAAGAAGGGAAAGACGAGAAGAAGGAGTACTTGCAAGGAGAGTGGAAAGGTTACAAGAGGATCAGAAAAAAGCAGAGTATAAGAGAGAAGTGGAGGAACGATTGGGCAAATATGAATTGGAGCAGATGGGAGACGTGGAAGGTGTGTGCAGGATATTTACAGAAGAAATATGTGCAGCATGTGATGTGGTGTGTGGGAGGAAGAGAAGACGGAGGGGGGGGTGCAAGGAACAGCGTGGTGGACTGAAGAGGTGAGACAGGCTGTGGTACAAAAGAAGAAAGCATACAATGAATGGATAAGAAATAGGAGCGTGGAAGAAGTTGAGAGGTGGAAGAGAGAGTTATATGTAGAAAGAGAGAGGTGAAAAGATTAGTAAGAGAGAGTAAGAAGAGAGTGGATGAGGAATTTGGAAGGAATTTGAGTGTAAAATGGAGGGACTGTAAGAAAATGTTCTGGAAAGAGGTGAAGAGAGTAAGACAGGGTGGAAGTGAGCTTAGCAGGGGAGTGAAAGATAAAAATGGTAGATTTCTAGAGGAGAAGGGAGGAAAAGTGAGCAGAAGGAGAGAACACTTTATGGAATTGTTGAACATAGAGGATGGAAGTAATGCGAGTATAAGTGGCTGGGGAATGGCTGGGAGAAGGAGGGAGGTGAGAAGACAGGAAGAAATCAGTAGGATAGAAGTTGTGGAAGCAATGAAGAAAGTTAAATTGAGGAAAGCCCCAGGAATTGATGGAGTGTGTGGTGAAATGCTGAAGCATGGGGGAGAGATAGTAGTAGAATGGATGTGGAAGATGTGCAGATTGGCCTGAGAGGAAGGTAGAGTCCCAGAGGATTGGAAGTCAGGTATAATTATTCCCTTGTACAAAGGAAAAGGGGAAAAAGAAGTGTGTGGTAATCATAGGGGCATTTGTCTTCTTAGTATAATAGGAAAAGTGTATGGTAGGATACTTATTGACAGAGTTAGAGAAAGAACAGAGGAATTAGTTGGAGAAGAACAGGGAGGCTTTAGGAAGGGAAGAGGTTGTGTAGATCAGATATTCATTCTTAGATCTTTAGTGGAAAAGTTTCTAGAGAAGGGAAAGAAGTTGTATGCGGCTTTCATGGATTTAGAGAAAGAATATGACAGGGTGGATAGACAAGGATTGTGGAAAGTATTAAGAATATATGGAGTAGATGGGAAGTTGTTGAATGCTGTGAAGAGTATGTATGATGATGCTAAGGCTGCAGTGCGTGTGGATGGTGAACTAAGTGAATTTTTCTCTTTGAAGGTTCGGTCGAAACAGGGATGTGTCATGTCTCCATGGTTGTTCAATCTGTACATGGATGGGGTAATAAAAGAGGTACAAGGTAGGGTAGTGGATGTTGGAGTGGCCCTGGTGAGAGAGGATAGTGTTTGGAAACTCCCTGTACTGTTGTTTGCAGATGATACTGTGTTGTTGAGTGAAGACGAAGGGGAGCTGCAAGGCTTGGTGGATGAGTTTGGGAGAGTATGTGTGAAACGGAATCTAAAGGTGAATGTAAGGAAGAGTAAAGTGATGGTCTTTGAGAGAGGTGAAGTCAGTGAATGTACAGCGAGGTTGGATGGTGAGGAATTGGAAAATGTGAGTACGTTTAAGTACTTGGGTAGTGTGATGAGTAAGGATGGAGGTTTGGAGGGTGAAGTGCTTGAAAGGGTACACCAGGGAAGAAAGGTTGCTGGTTCTTTGAAAGCAGTGATAAGAAACAGGGAAGTGCGCATGGAAGTGAAAAAGTTACTATATGACAGTATTGTGATACCAACTCAAACGTATGGAAGTGAAGCTTGGACGTTGTTGGAAGGACACAAGTCAAGAGTGAGAGTAGTGGAAATGAGTTATTTAAGAGGAGCTTGTGGAGTCACATGGAGAGACAGGCTGACGAATGAGGATATAAAGGAGCGTTGTGGTGTGGATGTGGATGTGATAGGAAGCGTTATGAGGAACATACTGAGGTGGTTTGGCCATGTGGAGAGGATGGAGGGTGAGAGACTGACGAAGAGAGTGTGTGTGAGCGAGGTGAAGGGAGGGAAGAGGGAGGGGGAGGCCAAGGATGAGATGGGGGGATGGGGTGGAGAGGTAAATGAGAGAGGGGGGTGTGAGTTGGGAGCAGGGCAGTGAAATGACAGGGGACAGGGCGACGTGGAGGAGATTTGTTTGTGGCCACCCCAAAAGGGATTGAGGCGTCTGGCAATAGATAGATAGATAGAACTAGAAGTGCAAGCAAGAATGAGAGAACAAGAATGAAATGCTAAAATGAGGGAAATAGAATTACAGGCTCAAATGAGACAAAAGGTAATGGATCACGAATTCAGACTGAAGCACCCTGATAGTTTACCTAGAGCTGGTAGTTCATTTGCCAGGGAATCTCTTGATGTTGCTAGGAACATTAAGCTAGTACTCCCTTTAATGAGCAAGATATCACTAAGTACTTCCATATCTTTGAAAAGGTGGCAGGTCGTCTCTCGTGACCGAAAGACTCTTGGACAGTACTGCTGCAGAGTGTTTTGAAAGGAAAGGCTCAAGAGGCTTATATTTCTTTATCTGTTGATCAAAGTGCTAACTATGATTGTTTAAAAGATGCCATTTTAAAAACATATGAACTCGTGCCAGAGGCATATAGGCTTAAATTTAGATCTACCTTTAAACAGAAAGATCAGACTCATGTGGAATATGCTAGAGTACTCACAGACTTATTTGATCAATGGTTGCATTCTAAGCAAGTTGATGATTTCTGTAAACTTAAAGAATTAATGATCTTGGAGAGCTTCACTGGTAAGATAGAGACGGATGTGGCTACATACCTAGTGGAGAAAGATTTAGATACCTTAGCTGAGGCTGCTGTTGTAGCAGATAACTATGATATAATTCATAAGCATGAACGTAAGCTTCAGTCATTTATTAAGGGTAGGAGAGTGAACCAATCAGGTTTTGTGAATCCTTCTTCTGGTAAAGGCAAGTTAATGTCATGTGACACTAGTGGGAACACCGCAACCCCAGAGCATGTTAGTTCTACGAAAGTAAGGACAATGTTGCCAGAGTGTCAAGAAAAAGTGTCAGGTTTTGCCAGTATTGCCAGAAAATGGAGCACTTGGAGGATTGGTGCTGGAAAAAACGAGGGAAAAGTTCCTCTGTAAAACCTATTTCTTTTGTAAACTCTTCGGGATCTTTTGACACCAACAGAGAGCAGCCACCCACAGATATTGTTAGCGGTAGTCAGACACAACCCCAGCAGGTGCATATTTGTGATAAGGCCAGAGTGGAGCCATCAATAGTGGATAGACAGACTCCTGTTGAGCCATTGTTAGACACTAGTAAGACTGGAGCAGTGCAGCGATCAGGTTCAGGTGAGAGTGGTAATAAGACTCGATCAGAGTGTCCTCCCCCAAGCAGTACTCAAAGTGATACCTCCCCACATCATTTATTTACTAACTTCATACCTAAGGGGTCAGTTTCACTTGATGGAAAAGGTGGTGAGGAAGTCACTATACTGAGACACAGGAGCTTCACAGTCACTAATGCTGAAAGGGATTGTTGATGTAGCTGACCCTAATGAATGTGTCTTGTTGCAAGGTATAGCTGAGTTCGTATCTACTCCCCTAGTTGAGGTGAAGCTCCAGTCAGAGTTAGTTACTGGTTCAGTTCGTGTGGGGGTTGTTGACCAGTTTCCTGTACAAGGGGTCACTTTCCTTTTGGGTAATGACTTGGCGGGAGGACAGGTGAGTGCTGTTCCCTGCGTGTCAAAAACTCCTCTGAGTGAGGATAGGACTAAAGAGTTGGGTCCTAAATTGTTTCCTGCATGTGCTGTAACTAGAGCTATGATGGCAAAAGTCAGCCATGAGAATGCTGACAGTAATGGCACTGGCAATGCCGATGATGATATTGGGCTTGATAATACCTTTTTTGCCCAGTTAAATGACTCTGAGGTTGATGATTCTCCCCAGACTGATGCAAGTGCAAAGTTAGCTGATATGCAAAAATCTGATCCAGAGATTGCCACTTTAATTGACTCAGCAGTTAGGGAAGATGAATGTGAGTCTGATATGACAGGGTGTTATTATTAATGGCCAAATAACGTGTTAATGAGAAGATAGAAACCTCCTAGTATTGCTCATGATAACGAGTGGGAGACTGTACATCAGGTGGTGGTTCCAAGGCCCTACAGGCAAAAAATTATGTTCATTGCTCATGACTTCTTTAGCAGGTCACTTAATGGTGAGGAAGACTCTCTCCCGCATCTGGCAGCATTTTCACTGGCCTGGAATCCGTCGAGATGTCTCCCGGTTCTGCAGGTCATGTCACACCTGTCAGCTATTCGGTAAGAACAATAAGCCCATCCCTGCAGCTCCTTTGATTCCTCTACCTGTGTTTGAGGCCCCATTCACTAGAGTCCTTGTGGACATTGTTGGCCCTTTGCCTAAGACCTCTTCAGGCCACCAGCATAACCTCACAATGTTAGACATGGCCACTAGATATCCTGAAGCCATTGCCTTGAGAAATATTTCAGCTAAATTGGTTGTAAAAGAGATGCTAACCTTCTTTACCCGTTTTGGACTCCCTAAGGAAGTGCAGTCAGATCAAGGCAGTAATATTAATTCCAAACTGAGCAGACAAACCCTTACGGAGTTAGGAATCTCACAGATCACTTCCTCAGCATATCATCCTCAGAGTCAGGGTGCATTTGAGAGGTATCACCAAACTTTGAAGAATATGCTCAGGAAACTATGTGTTGATGAAAAGGAATGGAACAAGTGTTTGCCTCTCCTACTTTTTGCAACCAGAGAGGCACCGAGCGAGTCCTTGGGCTATTCCCCATTTCGGTTAATCTTTGGCCATGAAGTAAGATGTCCTCTTAAACTCCTCAAAGAACAATGGGTCAAGGATGATGACCAAATTAACTTGCTAGATTACGTGTCAAAATTTAAATAAAGACTGGCCTATAGTATAGAAGTAGCCAGGGCACACTTGGAGTCATCTCAGGAGAAGATGAAGAGGTGGTATGACCACAAGTTAGGCACAGAATGTTTCACCCAGGTGATCAAGTTCACGTCTTGCTTCCCATTCATGGTCAGCCTCTGAAGGCAAGATTTTCAGGCCCTTATGTAGAAGAGAAGGACAGAAGTGGCACAGCACGACGTGGACGTTGGAGATGCCAACCCTGTAAAGCAGTCCCACTATCGGGCTAGTCCTCAGAAGCAGGCCATCATCCAAGAGGAACTGAACTACATGTTGCAGCAGGGGTTAATCAAGTCCTGTCAAAGTGAGTGGTGCTCCCTGGTCATAGTGGTTCCAAAACCCGACGGGTCACATCGCTTTTGTATTGATTATCGTAAAGTCAACTCCCTTACCAAGACTGATACTTACCCACGTCCTAGGGTAGATGATTGTGTGGACGCAATAGGCAGTGCTAAGTTTATCATAAAATTAGATTTGATGAAGGGATATTGGCAAGTCCCACTCACAGAAAGGGCCCAAGAAATTTCCTGTTTTGTGGTCAGTGGCAAGACTTATAAATGTAAGGTCATGCCCTATGGTATGAAGAATACTCCTGCCACCTTCCAAAGACTGATGAATGATCTTACCAAGGATGTTAAATGTTGTGTTACTTACATTGATGATGTTATTTTTAGTGACACCTGGGAACAACACGAGCCAACTAGATGCCTTGCTGCACAGACTGTCCTCTGCTAATTTAATGCTTAATTTAACTAAATGTGAATTTGTGAGGGCTCGAATGCAGTACCTAGGTTATGTGGTCGGTTTAGGCCAAGTGAGTCCACCTGATATTAAAGTTCAGGCCATTGTCAATTCCCCCCAACCCAAAAATAAGAGAGAGTTGCAAAGATTCTTGGGTATGGTAGGGTACTACAGACTTTTTGTCCTGAACTTCTCTGATCTTGTAGCTCCCCTCATTGATTTGTTAAGAAAAGGAGTTAAGTATGAGTGGAAGCCAGAATGTGAGGAAGCCTATTCTAAAGTCAAAGCCATCCTGTCAAGTCACCCAGTGCTTCAAGCTCCAAATTTTGATAAACCCTTTAAATTCGCTGTTGATGCCAGTGGCCTAGGGGCTGGCGCAGTTTTGCTTCAGGATAATGATCAAAGGTTTGAGATGCCTGTGTGCTATTTTAGCAAAAAATTCAATAAGACCCAGAGAAATTATTCAGCTATTGAAAAAGAACTCCTTGCACTCATACTTGCCCGTCAACACTTCTCTGTGTCCAGGGTCAGGCGATGTTGTAGTGTACACTGATTACAACCCTCTGAAATTTTTGTCCTGATTTAACAAAACTTTTAGATTGGCCTACTGGGCCCTATTTTTGCAAGAATACTCCCTTGTGTAAGACATGTAAAAGGTGTTAGTAATGTTTTAGCAGATTCCTTGTCCAGAACTCGAGTTGTACAGTATCCAGAAATTTCCCCTTGGGAAATTTCTTTTCTCAGGAAGGGAGGTGTTACTGGCGTAGTTAACCCCAGTAGCGAATGGGTTAAATAGAAAATAAGTGATAACGTAAGGAGACAGACAAGCCATCAAAAAGATAAATTCTTTTCCTTATCAGTTTTGTGGTCTGTATGGGTAACCCTCGGCCCCAGCTCCGTTTACTTAGCAGTTACTGGATTGATAACACACCAGATGTTTTTCTCACAAATTATGCAGAAAATCCCTCTTGTCCTTGAACTGTGGGTTTAACTCTTAATGTGCGAGGAGCTAAAATAGAGTATATGGCAATAGAAGCCTAAATAACGTTTCCTCTGCCTTCTTAATGGCACGTCGTGGTCTTGTGTAATTTATGTAACTTCGCCATTGGCTCCCCTTCATAGCAGGTGCCTCTACACTTGGTGTGTGGCTGTAGATATTCCTTAAGACAACCTAGTGGTTAATTAACTGAGAAAGGCGGAGTAAGTTTGCTTTATTAGCTCAAGGAAAATGTGAAGAGACACATTTTGTCTCATTTTGTACACACATCCCTGTACACATTTTCTCATTTTTTGTACACACATTCTTGCACACATTTTGTCATCTGTACACATTTGTTCACAATTACTGTCACGTTACACTTTTGTCACATTGTGTTGCACTTTTCCCATATCTTCTCACATTACTCAATACGTGACTCTGATTACAAAACACACTGTTTGTGCACTATTTCTCATTTTTGGTTCACTCCTCCATTTACACTAGTGTGTGAATTATACCTGGATTTAACCTTCCAAGTCTCCACGTTTCCTCAAGCTTTGTGAGTACTTAGCTTTCCTTTAGTGTATTTTGGTTAGGTAAGAAATAACTAGTATATTTTTGTATTCTGAAGCCTATATGTATCTTCCTTTTGTAAAACGAACCCTGATTTCTTCTTTAGTTGTGTATGTTATAGTGTACAGTAAAGTTAAGTTAGTTTTCTTGTAAGCTTTACCTTATCCCTTTTGGTGATCAATTATGGGCTTAGAGTGCACCGTAATATACATCCCCATAACTCTCTCTCTCTCTCTCTCTCTCTCTCTCTCTCTCTCTCTCTCTATATATATATATATATATATATATATATATATATATATGTGTGTGTGTGTGTGTGTGTGTGTGTGTGTATGTATGTATGTATATATGTCTACAGTGGCGTACCCAGAGAGTTGAAAAGGGGGGGCCTTTTATTACTTTTATCTTTTTAACTGTGCAGCCCATGACTTTGGAGAGACCAGCGAGCCTGTACAGCTGGGGGGTTCAGGGGGGCACTGTAAACCCCCGTTTCCCGGAGAAAATTTTGCATTTTGACCAATTTTATAATCATTTTGATACCATATTGAATGGGTATATGACATAAATATAGCATATTTTAAAGTCATTATTAAGTACTCTGTGCCACTGAGTTATGATTCACGCTCTCCAATAACCTTATACCACTTAAATTCAAATGCTCACATTTTTTTTAAAGAACTTCAGCAGAATAGACAGGAATACTGGACAGTATGACCAAATATACAGTGTATATATATATATATATATATATATATATATATATATATATATATATATATATATATATATATATATATATATATATATATTTATATATTGCAAAAGGGGAGGCCATGGGCGCATGGTCTCTGCCCTCGGTACACCACTGTGTATCTATCCATCTATCTATCTATCTATCTATCTATCTATCTTTCTATATATATATATATATATATATATATATATATATATATATATATATATATATATATATACACTATAACTTCACATCCAGACCATATCACTTCCTCCTAACTACAGTAGACTCATATTCAAATACTGATTTCCTATTACAACTCAGCGTTCAAGACTAATAGGCGCCTGTTACTGACCAATTTCGCATTCTCTGTGCGAGAGAGGGTGTTATGTTTTATCCACGTGTGTGTGTGTGTGTGTGTGTGTGTGTGTGTGTGACTGTATCTTCCTGTTATTGTCTGTTTAGATGTTTTGTATATGAAAAACATGAATATTATGACTGGTTGCTTAAAAGCAACTTAATAATTCCGTGTTTGAAAGTTACGAATGATTATATACTTTAAGACATGGGTGCGTAGATGGCATCACTTATTGTCAACCAACATTCTGATTCGTATTCTGATGTTGAACTGCCTGGTACTGAATATGACAGAACGAACATCTTCATTTCATGGTGGACGAACAATAATCAGAGTGGGTTTAGAGATAAATAAAATGCCATAATATTTCCCAATGTAGGACTGTAAATATAACCGAATACAGTCCGTGTTTACCACAGTTTATGATTATTCTCAACCACAATAAAAACAGCGGTAGAATAATATGGCGACTCGCCGCGATCCAATTTGAGAAGAGGCTTAAAAAAAAAAAAAAAATCTGTGATTTGTCGTAAGAACAAACTGAAATATTAATTTATGACTCGTCTGAACAATAGCTTCTGTCAGAGATTTTTAAAATTGTCTGAACACTGTTCTGTTTTCATTCAAGTAAAGGTAGATGAGTAAGGTAAATAGATCTTTAAACCTGGTTCATTACTTCTAGTATTGAATTATATCGCTCTTACAATGTGAGGGATTCCTAGTTACAGCTACGAGTAGTCTGAAATAGCTGTTTTTAACACCTTCATGCCAGATAAGTTATTTGAGAGATGCATGTGAATTTATGTGGTGAGATAGAAAAAGAAACATATGAGGAACAGAAGAAGAGCTGTGGTGGTGATGTGGCTGGCACTGAAAACATTATGATAATTACTCTGAGGTGGGGTGGTCATGAGAGGGGATGGAGAATGAAAAACTGTCTAGGAGAGTGTGTCATTGAGGTGGGAAAAGGAGAAGAGAAGGCTAAGGATAAGAAGGTAGGACAAGCTAGAGATACTCGTATATGAGAGAAGAATATGTGAATTGGAGGAAGGGCAGCCAAATGGCAGAGGAAAAACAACATGGAGGCGACTTCTTTCTGGCCATCATTTACGGGATTGAGGTGTTTGGTTATATATAGACAGATGAACAGGAAGTTAAACATAGCAGATGATAGCTGATTCACTTAAAGCGGTAATCGGCAGGGATGTGGTGTGTGTGTGTGTGTGTGTGTGTCTGTGTGTGTGTCTGTGTGTGTGTGAGAGAGAGAGAGAGAGAGAGAGAGAGAGAGAGAGAGAGAGAGAGCCAAGATTAAATAGATTTAGTTTGGATTATTTGATCTCATCTAAGTAAAGCAGTATCTTTCATATCATAATATTATATATATATATATATATATATATATATATATATATATATATATATATATATATATATATATATATTTTATACATTGGCCCATTGGACTGGGCAAATCTGGGCTGTCTGGACATTGCTACTCTTCACCCTGTCCTAGGATGGGAGAGGAGGTCCGGATGATGGTGATGACGATTGTATATATATATATATATATATATATATATATATACCCTTCCAGGCACGTTGACACAATTCACATTCTTTGTGGTTTGGCACATAAATGCGTAGTGAGGCGAATTGTGTAATAAAGCAGAAAAGCGCCATCAAAAAGAAAGTTTTCAGCCGATTTGCGTCTAATTTTGGTGCATTCTACCGGGCACATCCCACTTCTGAGGTAAACACTTCGCAACACTTTAGAGCCTCCTCGGATCCTGTCCATAGCGATAAACCTCAGTACCTCACAAGGAGTCGGCTGTAGGGCTGTGCTGCATATGTTGTCCCTTTAACCACCATTACTTCTCCCCCGCCTACCCTAGCCGAAGTCCCTACAGACTGAGTGTGACAATATATTATTATTGAGCGTATTTTGATTTGATTTTGTCGACTGAACATAGATGTATATCGTGAAAATAAATGGTGCCTGTTATTTGTCATTAGGCCTAGGGGGAAGACTCGTGTTCACTGTAGTGGGGTTTCGGCACTCTGTCTTGCCTAGACCCTATGCTGTGAGAACATTTACGTATATAGTGAAGCCAGTGCCTAAAATGTATTTTGTGTGAAAGATATAGTGGCTGGCTTTGTGATATACTGGAACTAGCATGCATTACGTACACCATAACCATAGTGTGGAATGGGGCAGGCGTTACCTGTACGCCATAGTCAGGAAGGGATTATTAGAGGCGTTTAGGCATGGAATTTGATAGTGATATTGTATATACGTATGAATTTGTGTGAAATATACATTAAACATGCTGCGAGTGTTTGTGAAGAAGTGTGGTGTGTGCCAATATAGCGGTGCATTGTAAATCTTGAGGCGAAGATGCTGTATCACGGTCACGCTGTACCGTAGTAAGGAACGGAGTAATTGCAGAGGTAGGAGTGGAATCATTGTGGTAGTCATGTATTTGCGTATGATTTAGTGTGAAGTGTACCTGAATTGCTCATGAATGGATAATTCAGGCTGCATTGAGTAGGTTAGTGATACCTTAGCGGTGGCTGTGCAGGGGACGTAAGGACGCTTAGGAACCACGGACGTCATTGAACAGGTACTGTACCTTGCTCAGACATTTAGTGAGAAATTATACTTTATGTAGAATGTACGTGAAATATGCTTTGAGTGTTCATGTAGGAATATTGTGGGTGCGTAGTGTATGTTAGCGATACCTTAGAGGCAGGTGTGTGGGGGACGTAAGGACGTCTAGGAACCGTCATTGAACAGGTACTGCACCTTGCTCAGACATTTAGTGAGAACTTATACTTTATGTAGAATGTACGTGAAATGTACCACGAGTGTTTGTGAAGGGATATTGTGGGTGCATAACGTAGGTTGGCGATACCTTAGCGGCAGGTGTGTGGGGACGTAAGGATGCCTAACAACCACATGCGTCATTGAACAGGTACTGTACCTTGCTCAGACATTTAATGAGAACTTATATTTTATGCAGAATGTATGTGAAATGTGCTGCGAGTGTTCGTGAAGGAATATTGTGGATGAGTAGCATATGTTAGCGATACCTTAGCCGCAGGTGTGCAGGGGATGTAAGGACACCTAGGAATCACGGACTCATTGAACAGGTACCGTACCTTGCTCAGACATTTAGTGAGACTTATACTTTATGTAGAATGTACGTGAAATGTGCTGCGAGTGATTGTGAAGGGATATTGTGCATGCGTAGCATATGTTAGCAATACCCTAGTGGCAGGTGTGTGGGGACTTAAGGACACCAAGGAATCACGGACGTCATTGAACAGGTACTGTACTTTGCTCTGACATTTAGTGAGAGCTTAAACTTTATGAACAATGTACATGAAATGTGCTGCGAGTGTTTGTGAAGGGATAATTTAGGGTGTGTAGCGTAGGTTAGAGATACCTTAGCGGCAGGTGTGCAGGGGACGTAAGAACGCTAGGCAACCATGGACGTCAGTGGACAGGTACTGTACCTTGCTAAGACACTTGTTCAGAATTATGACTTATATAAAATGTTAGTGATATGTGTCACGAGTGTTCGTGGAGATATGGTATCATGTGCTGGGGGAACCATAGGGGAAGGAGGAATAATATAGAGAGAGAGAGAGAGAGAGAGAGAGAGAGAGAGAGAGAGCATACCCACGGTCGCCTGTGGACAGATATATACTGTACCTTGTTAAGACATTGGTTGATAACTTACGATTATATGAAATGTTTGTGATGTGTGCCACGAGTGTTCGTGCAGATATTGTTAGGGAGTATATCATGTGTGGGGGGAACCTTAGGGGAAGGAGGGCAGAAAATATATATATATATATATATATATATATACATATATATATATATATATATATATATATATATATATATATATATATATATATATATATATATATATATTTGGCACACACCCATGGACGCCAGTGGACAGATATGACACCATGCAAAGACACTGACAAGTTATCGTTTACAGTATGTGAACTGTTCGTAAATGGTGCAGCGATTGCTCATATGGAAAGATATAACATCACTTGTGTAATGCTACTCTCAATGGAAGGTGTTACGTGACAGTGAATAATATCTCTTGTTTTCAGCAGAGAACCTATAGCTCATAATAGACTTTAGTGCGTCAGTGCTTGCCATGATGGAGAAGGAGAGTTTGTCTTCTGAGGAGTGGCAGAAGGTTTTCTTTGAGAAGATCAAGAACGAGGAGGAGGTGCTGCTGAGTGACGCTTCAAGTGGGGAGGACTGGTGTAACTTGCAATACTTTGGTGATAGAAACTCCGTGTACAAACAGCTAGATAAGGAGTTTATTACAAGCTCACAGTAAAATAGTCTGCCCGGCTAGGCTGTCTGCTAAGAACTGATGCAATAACGCCGTCTTCAGGCGTGGGAAAGGGTGCTGACCTAGCAAGATTAGTGGGGGCATGTATGCACTGGGGGGGGGACATATATACATCGGGGGTAGACATATTGTGGAGGGGGTACACTACTCCCCCGGGTGGCTGAGACGGTGTCTCCTGACACCGGGAGGTAAATGGTGTTTGATTATAGGAGTAAGGCAGGACCGGGAGGTTTGTACAAGGGATAAGTATGATACAGGGGCAGTAGGGGAGACATGGCCATGTTGAGGGGAGGGAATTAGAAGGATATATACATATAAGATATACAAGGAATAATAGGGACAAATCCAGTAAGGGTCGAAGGGATATATAAACATAATGGGAATTACACAATAATAGTTTGATACATGACAAACAAGGAATAGATATGAGAGTTCTATTTTTGTTCTTCCTTCATTTTTTTTTTTTTTTTTTTTGTATTTTCTGTAGGATACACTGTCACTCAGTAATGCGTGAAAGAAATACCATCATTTTCTAGTAGGCAGAGTGCTGTTCACAGTTTGGATAAATGTTAGATGGCAATGGTAGTCACTGAATGTGAGGGCACTAAGTACGGGGAGTTTCTACGTCGTGTGTAGGGCGTACTGTGCCTGTAGCGACTCTGATTTCCTGGAGTCGACGTTCCATTTGTCTGACACAACAATGCACTGCACAGATGATGAGTAGAAAACCTATGAAAGCGATAACCACAGGGGGAAACACAACTGTTGGATGAACCCATGAACGGCTGAAGGCCAGAGAAAATTGATCCATAATGAAATCACTGTCATTGAGGAAGGTGAGCATGCGCAAGTGAGTGGAGGTGATGGTAATGTTGGCAGAAGGTAGGGTGGAAGGCATGTCGATTGGTTGAATGATCTCATAGGAGTGTTTACGAACAGCTTGGTGATAGCGAGTGGCGTAAGTGATGACGGACTCTGATTTGACGGTACAATAGTCAGGTGCTTTGTAGAGACCACTAGCGGGGACGGAGCGAACGGAAGAACCAGGACACATGATTGTGACAGAGATGGGAACAGCAAAGAAGAAATACTGGACATGGTTGAGGTGAGCATGGTGGACCGGGAGGTCAGGAGCTGGGACAAAAGAACAGGCCGAGTAGATGGAATGGTTGCGAACTAAAGCAGACTCACAGGGTGTAGCACTGCTAGGGAAGATAGCGAAAAGGTGGGCAGCACAGAGATGAGAGGTCGGAGTAAGGGAGGAACATTGCTGGAGGTCTGTGGAAGAAAGGAAGGCAACGGAAAGATGATCATGGGAGAGGAGGAAATATTCTGAAGGAACAGATACCTGTAACAAGGAGTTGTTGAGGCGGAAAGGGAAGGGAATGATGTGGAAAAGGTTAAAGGGTATGGCAGAACGGAGAGGAATATGGACGACGACGGATGTGGTGAGAAGAGTGGCTTCGAGAACAGGATAATAATATTCAAGGGAGGAGTAAGGGAGGACTGGGGAGAGACCGAAGGTGGAGTGAGCCCATTCCAGGACAGAACGGAGAGCTGAGACAGGTACTAAGTCGGCAGTGACACGTCCATTGATAGCATCAACCAGGATACGAACCAAGGTAGAGACTTGAGACAGGAGAGAGTCAACGGCCAGTTGGAGATTATCCATGTTGAGTTTGAGGTAGAAGAACTGAGAGATAACGTTGAGATCTGAAAGGTGGCGTTGTAAGATATCGGTGAAATTGTTTAGAGTGGACGTGACTTCATTGACTTGGGTTGTGAGCTTCTGTAACATAGTGTATTGGATTTTAAGGACTCGGCGTTGTGATTCTAGGGCTGAAGCTAAATGAGTGAGATCAGATTTGAAGCCAGAAATGTCACGGGCTGTAGCAACGCCAAACAAGCCACTCAGAATCTCACCGCCGAAGTCGAAGAGACCTCGTTTCACACGAGAACGACCCACGGGTGTCTGAATGGAAAATGTGTCATTGAGCTCAGTGAATCTGTTACTTATGTATTGCAATTGCCAGGAGAGTGGGAGGAAAAGGTTATAGAGATACTCATTCGGGTTGTGTGTCCCCATGAGGGCCGTGAGATGGTTCCTGATTCCGTGGAGCTGGTGTGCGTAGGCAGGTAGGGCAATGGCTACGTCGGCCAGGGACGCAAGATCGTAGCGCAAAGAGGCGATGTCGTCGATAAGCATTACCTCGCCTCCCGAGCCGACCAAGGCCCCGGGACGTACTCCACCATCGTCCTGACCTGACCCAGACCCCAGGAGGGTCAGCACTGCCAGCAGGGAGATCGCTAACATCGTACCTAGAAAATCAGGGTAGAGTTAATGGGGGAGGTCGTGAAGAGGTTGATGGGCAGAGTGCAGTTTGGACCGATATTGATTGATTGATGAATGAGCAGGTGGAGATGGAGAGGAAGGAGACTGAGGGATAGGTGGAGACAAAGTAGACTGAGGGATGGGAGGAGGGGAAGAGGGGGCAGGAGGTTGTGTAAGTGACTCTTCCAACACGAGGCCACGGGGTGCTCGCTTTAAGTCATCGACGTGGACCCATCTGGTGTCCCTAGTGGACAGGTCCTGGAGGTGAAATTTGTTGCCTTGTTGAGTGAGGACGCGGTAGGGCCCTGTAAATTTGTCATCCAACTTAGAGGAACGCATATGGGAATGAGCAAAGACAAGATCGCCTACACTGATAGTGATAGGAGGGGCGGACTTATTTTGGCGCTGCAGCATGTCCTCCTGAGAGGAAGCCAAAGTGGATTGGACATACTGGTGGATTGTCTGGAAGTTGGCCAATTTTAGTTTAACATAATCATCCATGTTGTAGATGGGTTCTGGCTTTGAGGATAAGAGAGAGTATGGGAGGTCCTCGTCAAAGCCAAAGAGGATGAAGAAGGGAGATTCAGCAATGGATGCATTGATGGAACTATTGATGGAGGATGCCACTTGGGGAATCCAGTCATCCCAGGACGAACTATGGGAGCTTAGATGTCTGAGGCACTCTAAGAGTTTTCGGTTGTGGCGTTCTACAAGGCCATTGGAAGCCGGATGGTTAGGCACGACATTGCACTTACTGATATGAAAGTGGCGACAGATCTCATCTAGAAGGCTATTGTTGAATTCTGTACCGTAGTCAGTAAGAATGGTATGAGGGGTACTGAATGGGCAAATTACGTGATCTACAAAGGCACGGGCAACGCTCTTCGCGGTCTTGTTGGAGAGGGGAACGAGGACACAGTAGCGGGAGAAGTGGTCGACCGCTACGAACAAGTACTCAGCACCAGATTCTGTGAGAGGTAGTTTTAAGAGATCGATTGAGACAGTTTCCCATGGTCGTGATGGGATTGGGTATTGTAAGAGAGGTGCTGGTAAGCCGGTTCATCCTTTGTGGCGGTGGCAGGAGAGGCAAGAGTCACAGTGGGCATTGATATCGCGGCGCATGGTTGGCCAATAGAATTTGAGCCGTGCATGGCGCAAGCATCGGTCTTTACCTGGATGGGAAGCTTGAGGAGTATTATGAACAATATGAAGAACCTTTGGTACCAGGGCAGAGGGGACAACAAGTTGGCGTACTTCGCGATTGGGCATATCTTTGCCTGTTAGCAGTGTTTTCCTGTACAAGAGATCATCATCTAGCATGAACTCATCTAGTGATACTGGCAGAGTAGGTAAGGTCGAGGCATCGCCAGATTCTAGGAAATAAATGACTTTGGACCACATGGGGTCTTGGCGCTGAAAGTTTCGAACAACTTCTGACGTTAGTGTAGTGTTTTCAGTTACTTCAGGCTGCAGTGATGTTATAGCTGCTGCTACGTGACGTGAGAGTGCGTCTGCGACTACATTAAACTTGCCTGGTACATATTGAAAAGTGGGATTAAAGTCCTGGATGATGACAGACCATCTAGCTAACCTACCTGTTAGGTTGCGATTTTTGAACAAATCACATAGTGGAAGGTGGTCTGTTTGGATATGCACTGGATAACCATAGACGATATCTCTGAAATGTTTCAAGGACCAGATTACTGCTAGCGCTTCAAGATCTGTGACACTGTAGTTACGTTCAGCGGTTGTAAGGGTGCGACTAGCATACGCTATTACGCGCTTCCTTGATGCTTCATCGAGTTGCATCAAAACGGCACCAAGTCCAGTGCCTGAGGCGTCTGTGCAGAGAAGGAAGGGTGTGGTATAATCAGGGAACACTAGAATAGGGGCATTTACAAGAGCTGTCTTTAGCTTTTGGAAAGCCTGTGACTGGTCGTTAGTCCAAACAAAGGGCACATTCTGCTTGAGTAAGTGGGTCAGAGGAGCGGCGATCTGCGCATAATTCCGGATGTAGCGACGATAATAGCCACTGAGGCCCAGGAAACTTCGTACAGCGTCGGTAGTGGTATGTTCTGGGAAGTTAATGATCACCTTAGTTTTATCCTCATTAGTATGAATGCCTTGTGCATCTACGACATGGCCTAGGAATTTGATTTTCTTTCGCAGGAAGTCACATTTACTGAGATTGATTTTCAGGCCTGCGAGCTGGAGGCGTTCAAAGACTTGTTGGAGTTTGGTAAAATGATCAGGGATGGATTTACTCACAACAATGATATCATCTAGGTAAGCAAAAAGAGAGTGTCCCATCATACCGCTGAAGACTGAAAGGATAAGTCGCATGAACACGGAAGGAGCATTTCTCAGACCAAAAGGGAGTCTCTTAAACTGAAAATGTCCAGAAGGGGTGCTAAAGGCTGTAACTGGGCGAGAGGACTCCTCCATTTCGACCTGCCAGTACCCGCTGAGGAGGTCTAAAGATGAAAAGACTACGTTATTTTCACGAAGGGATTCTAGCAAATCAGTGAGGACAGGTAATGGGAAACGGTCTGGAACGGTGACAGAATTGACCTTACGATAGACGACTACTGGTCTAAAGTTGCCGTCCTTCTTTGGTACTAAGAAAAGTGGGCTATTCCATGGACTGACGAAGGGTTCAATAATGTCCTGGTCTAACATGTTCTGTACCATTTGATCTGTTTGCTTTCTCTGGCTGTGAAGCAATCGATACGCTGGTATGTAAATCGGCTGAGTTCCTGGGAGTAGTTCAATCGTATGTCTGACAAGGTCTGTTCTACCCATCAGTTCACCGGGTAAGGCAACCACGTTTCTGTACAAGGTCAGAAGGTCGAGGAGTTGAGGTGTATGTTCTGGGAAATCTGTGCAAGTGAGATGTGAGAGCATATCGGGTGAATATGTCGGCGCAGATCCCGTAGAGTTAATAGTACATACACCGATTGGCGTATCATCAGTCTGAATAGTAGGAATTGAGGAATCCTGGCACACCTTTACGGCCGCTGGGTATACTAGGAAGTCTCCAATCTTTACACCACTTTTAAGGTTTAGTGGAGCATTTGTGACATTGAGCAAGTACAGGTAGCATAAACTGTCCTCTAAGACTGTACACCACGCTGACTCATAAGTCAAGCCATTCACACAACACGTCTCAGGTAGTGTTAGTACATCCACTCCTTCTTTCGCACCGGCAACACAAACAGAGACTTTGGTGAACTCATGCGGTAACAAAATTGTGCACGTATTCGTTACTGCACGTTTCGTCTCTGCGTGTTGGAGAAGATCATGCAGACTGTGTGAGGTAGGTAACTGAGACATGTCTGAGTCAGCGATAGTGTTGTCGGGAGAGGATATAAGGGCCATGTTCGAAGGCTGAGATGATGTATCAGGAGACATTGAGGAATTTATGTCCTTGCTCGCAGTCAGTAAAGGAATGACTCTGTATTCTCAGATGATGATAGTGGTGGTTTGGGCTGGGTTGGACTTTTTGGTAGTGAGAGGGACAGAGGTAATTGAAGGACTGATTTGATCGTAAGAACAGGACGGGGACATTCCATAGTGGAAACCGGGAATCCAGAAATGTCTATACTACCACAAGCAGGTAATAATGCAATGGAATGTTGTGCCATGGTGGAGAAACCAATAAGGGCATCTGCGGGATACTGCAAGTCATTAGTGACATGAAATTCAATGGCGATAGGGGGCAAATCTCTGTGGAGTTTGACCTCAAGGGTGACTCTTCCCTTAACCTTAAACTCTGAGCCGTTAACACCACATAGGCGAATGTCTGGTGGTTCTAGGAAACTGACGTGGCTGTGATGGCGATGAATAATTTGTAAGGAATTTTCGGAGATGAGATTTACTATAGATCCTGTGTCCAAGAAGAATGACGTTGGTATGTCATGACTGCTTCCGAGAATGACTAAACCCGAGGATGTTATGGGACCTACATGGCGGATGGGGAGTTGGGTTTCTGTTTCTACGTGATATTGGTCTGATACGGGCGCGGCGCTTCCCCCGACTGTGGGCGGTTGAGGTAGCGACATTCCTCAGTGGTGTGAGTCGTGCTTGATTTGTGCAGTGTGGACGACGTGAGCGGGAAGGCATACGCTGTCTGGTTTGGGAGTGAGGACGTCTGTATGTACAGTCGCAACTGGATGCTCGATGTCCAGGATGACCACAGTACCAGAAAAGAATCGAAGATTGTCTGTTCCGTCGGGCGCTAGATTGATCACGACCTGCGATAGGAGAGCGATGTGTGGCAGGTCTGCCGCGTGTGGTGGGATGGGAGCGAGATTGATCTGGGGTAGTGGAGGTGTGACAGACTGAGGAGGCCAAGGGTTGGGTGGTGCCCTGACGCGTGTAGTTCGAATCTGTTCTTTCATGAATGGCTTTAGTGACCTGAATAATTTTATCTCCTGGATTGAAACCGATTTCCAAGGCTAGCTCTCGCTGTTTAGGAGTAAGCCAGTGAAGGAATCTGAGGTAACCAATTAAGTCAGCAAAGCTGGTGAGTGAAAGCATTGGAACACCATTCTTGTCTTCTAACCATTTCGTGCCTACCAGTAATTGGAGCATCTCGCTACTAGTTGCTTTCATGGCGGTGGCAGCTTTGCGGAGCTTGGCATATTGCGCTGGGACGCGCAAGTCCTCATCTAGTTGGTTTAGGAGATTAATGAATCCCATGAGAGACGCAGTATTTTAATACTGGCAACAAAGACTGATGAGTTCCGTACGAAAATCAGCAAAGGTACGAATGCTATCGAAATGTCCTGCACGGATCGCGGATCCGATGTCCGATTTACCGTGGTGCAAGCGACCGAGGAGGTAAGCTACTTTGAGCGATTCCTCGGTAATTTGTCTATTGTTTATTTCTGTGTCGACTTCTTTGAGGAAATCATAGACAGACCAAGGTGGGTCCTGGCCGGTAAATTTGGGACGATTGGCATCGTCGAGATAGATAGACTGTGGAGGGTTGGCCATGGCTGGAAGTGCAGAAGTGGCGGCAGGAGAGGTGTGGGAGAGAGAGAAGGTGGTGGAACTTAAGGGCGAGCAAGACGGGGTATGAAGGGAGGCAGGAGAGGGAACGACAGGGGAAGGAGTAGAGGAAGAAGAAGGGAGTGTAGAGGCAGGAGTAGAGGAGGAGGTATCTGGATTTACGAGGGTAGGACGGGTAGTAAGTGATTCTGCGGGAAGTGAAACGGGAGTCTCAGGTACAGGGCGGTGGTACTCTTTGCCACTTCGTAAATGAGTGATTATGTTAGAGTCGGCAGACGAGGTATGAGCAGGTGATGTTTCCGGGTCGAGAGGGCTGGTGGTAAGTGGTTGACGTGGAAAGTATGACATTTAATGCAGCAATGGAAGATGAAAGGATGAAGATGGATACATAGGTGGAAATGTATAAATAACAATGAGAGAATGGAATACACGAGGTGTGAAAATGAATGAAGGTGCGGGCATGGATGGTTTAAATAAAATGCGAAGGATGAGATGGATAATAAATAACGTAGGTGAAGATGAAAACCGGGTAATGGAAATGAGATGGAATATTTACAATAACCAATCTGTAGAGAAAATCGAGGGTAATCTCTAGAGAAAGGAAAGATATACTATAGTTACACAGTAGAAACGGGAGTGTCGAGATGTATGACATGCAGGGTGGCTGGGCGGAGCTGGGCTGGGGCGGGGCGGGGCGACAGGGCGGGGCGGGTGGGGCGGCGGTGGAGAAACAACTGGGCGGAGAGGAGAAGAGACGCCGCGATGAATCACCGGCAGGGAGTGGCAGTCTTAGGAGGCTCCGAAATGCAGACCAGATGAGGCGACGGCGGGGGCCGGTGGTGGGTGGTGAGGCAGATGTCGGCGCAAGGCAGGTGTAGAGCTGATGAGTAGCAAATGCAGAGAATGGTGGTGGGCAGGCATCGGACAGACAGTGATAAGTGGCACCGTGGGGGCAGGAGCTATGATGAGTCCGGAGCAGGTGCTGGAAACAGATGCAACAGGTGCGTAGGTCGGCGACGGCGACACGTGCGGTCAGGAACAAGGCATATAGGTGCGGTGGTTTGAGAGGTGAGCACTGGTGAGAAAAATGGTACACTCGAAAAGCACAGCCAAGGTATAGAGGCACGGAGGAGGGGCGAGGCTGGCAGATGCGAGTCGTCGTGTATCTTGTTGTATCAGTAAAAATCCAAGGAGGCGGTCAGAATGTGATGATTCGAAACACCGCTGCTACCAAATGTAACTTGCAATACTTTGGTGATAGAAACTCTGTGTACAAACAGCTAGATAAGGAGTTTATTACAAGCTCACAGTAAAATAGTCTGCCTGGCTAGGCTGTCTGATATGAACTGATGCAATAACGCCGTCTTCAGGCGTGGGAAAGGGTGCTGACCTAGCAAGATTAGTGGGGGCATGTATGCATTGGGGGGGGACATATATACATCGGGGGTAGACATATTGTGGAGGGGGTACACTGGGATGACGTCACACGCCATTCCTGCCGGGAGGCTTTGCACCAACATCTACCACCACGGGAGCAGACACCACCACCAGCATCGGGACCATCAGCCCAGCCATCATCTTCACTTCGATGTCAGGCATCGCCTTCACCTGGACCTCTTGTTCCAGCAGCCTTTGCAGTCTCTCCACCTCTAGCCTCCAGTTCCCCCTTGGCTGAACCCATGTCACCAGTTGCAGGGCCTAGTTACGTGACACTGGCACCTGCATGCGGCACAGTGTCTGCGGCGCAACTGGTGCAGGATGCGACTGTGTTGTTGTCCCCTGCCCGGTCGACAAGGGAGCTGTCTCTGACAGCATTCATCCCCCCCGACGTTTTGCAGCATCAGGAGACAGCCTTGTCGTCCTCATCCTTGGAGCTGTCACCACCTCGATGAGGCCATTGTGGTCCACAGCCCGGCTACGGGGGGGCGGCCAAGGGGGGGCCGAGGAGGAGGACCCATTGCCACCACTGTGGGAGGTGTTGCCACAGAGGATCCAGGGTGGATCAGTGGCCTGTTCACACCACGTAATGGGCCCTTCACAGGATCCCTAAGAATGAGGGTGGATCCACCAACAACGCCACTACAGTTCTTCCAGCTGGTTTTCACCAGAGGGTTGTTGACCTATTTCACACACGAGACCAACAGCTACGCATCATTCCTGGGGACTGTGTTGGATGCATGGTTCATCTGTATTGAAGAGGAGATGGCCAAGTTCCTGGGTTGTACTTTTTCTTGGGGGTGGTCAATATGCCGACCATCAGGCATTACTGGAGAAGTTCCTGTCTCCACAACTACCCTCTTTTCCAGCGAGTAATGAGTGGGAGGCATTTCATGGCCATCCTGAAACACCTCCATGCCTTCAAATCAATCGCTACTCCCCAGGACAATTGCGATCAGCTCATCAGGGTTCGCATGGTGATGGAGTACCTCCTTCAGCGGTTCCAGGACACCTACCTACCCGAGGAGCACTGCAGCCTGGACGAGGGCTCGCTGGCGTGGAAAGGGTGCCTCAGCTTCCGCGTCTACAACCCCATGAAGCCCTCAAAGTACTCCATCAAGTTCTACATCCTGGCTGAGGCTTCTTCAAGATACATCTGGAACTTTGAGGTGTATACAGGGCAGAAGAAGGCACTGGAGAACACCGTTTGGGGCCTCGTAGAACCACTGAAGGACCAGGGATACAAAGTTTACATGGACAACTATTATAACTCTGTATCCCTGTGCGAACGCCTCTTCAGTGCAGGAACCTATGTGTGTGGGACCCTACCCCTGGCAAGAGGAGCACCAAAGCAGCTGCAGGACATTGCCAAGGCCAAGAGCCTGCCAGAGGGGGGCATGGCAGCAAGGCACAAGGACAATGTGATGGTGTTGCTTTGGAAGGACAAGCGCATCGTCAAAATGGTCTATACTATCCACAGCACAAGCACCGTCAAAAAGCAGGTTCAAGGGAAGACCAGGGGTCCTGACGGGAGGACAACCTATATCCAGAAGACCGTGGAAAAGCCCTTCATGGTGGAGGACTACAGTAAACACATGGGTGGGGTGGACCACTTCGACCAGATGGCCCAGTATTACCCCATCCAGTGGCGAACCGTGAAATGGACCAAGACCAAGTTTTACTTCATCCAGTTGGCCATGTTCAACACGTTTGCCCTGTATAAGAAGTGCTCGCACAGGTCAGTCACTCTGTTGGAAGTTGTGGAGGAGATAGTGGACAAGCTCCTCCACTTTGATGAAGCAGAGCGGCCTGCATCAGGGCACGTCATCCACCATGCCCCTGACCTTCCAACCCGATGGCCAGCAGGATCTCCGGCACTTGCAGCACCTGCAGCAGCACCAGCAAAGGTGCCAGCACCACTGTCTCCTGGGTCAGCACCATCTCCTGGACCAGCACCACCACAGGAGCCAACACCACCATCTCCAGGAGCAGGACCAGCACAGGAGCTAGCGCCACCATCACCTGCAGGACCAGCACGGGTGCCCAGACCACCATCTCCAGCAGTTCCTGGTCTGTCTGTCAGGAGAACCTGCCACCACTGCCTTGCCCGGCACTGCAGCTGCACCTCCAGGACGACAGGACCAGGGAAGACCAGGAGGAATCCAACCAAGCACTGGAGAGTCATCAATGACAGAGTGTGGTTGAATCACACACTGGGCCATCAATGGGAAAGAATCCTCAACTGGACGAGGCTATGGTGCACCCTGTGTGCCCTGGCGAAGATGAGGAGGGACACAAGTCACATGTGTCCTGTTTGTGATGTGCCGCTTTGCATGGGTGATTGCTTCGAATGGTACCGTGCCAAGCAAAGTATTCCTTAGTGGAGCGTACACACACACACACACACACACACACACACACACACACACACACACACACACACACACACACACACACACACACACACACACACACACACACACACACACACACACACACACACACACACACACACACACACACACACACACACACACACTACATAACTCCTCATCTTCAAACCCCACAAGGTCCTGCAAGCAGCTCAACACCCCTGGAGGAAGTGAGTTTTCCGAATTTTGTTGATTTGTATATTGACCTGTTTCAATACCTCTATATTTTTCACACAAAAATAACCATTTTCTTCTACATATTACACGTATGACAGAAAGTACAACTTCATTATCAGTAACCAGGAAAAGGAGTAGTGGTCATGTCGAGTAGGTTACAGCACTATAAAAACAACCTTGGAGATTTTACAGTCTGTACATGAAAAAAAAAAAAAAAAAAAAAGGTCTTTGGGAGTATATTCTTTAGGTGAGGGTGGGGGGAGAGGCTTTTTTTTTTTTCTCGCTTGCGGTAAAACTAGGCAGCTCTCGGAGGACTATTCTAACTTTGTCGTCCAGTTACTCGAAAACTATTGGAAGTATCGATTTCCTGTAAGAACCATGATAAAGATCAGTGAATTCTATGTACGTTCATCACCAAAACTATAAGCCTTTGGGAGCATATTATTTAGGGAAAAGCGGGGAAAGAGTGTTGTTTTTATCGGTTGCGGTAAACCTAGGCAGCTCTCGGAGAAGTATTCTAACTTTGTCGTCCAATTACTCGAAAACTATTAGACGTATTGATTTCCTGTAAGAACCATGATAAAGATCAGCGAATTCTACGTATGTACAGGACATAACAATGCTATATCTCTGATAAAAAGTCGTTGTTACGTAGGCAGGAATATAACGGTGGTTGTGCGCGCATGACAAAAGTGCAGCACAGCCGTGAGTACCCAGTAGTTTTTTGCGATTTACTCGGAAACTATGAGGCGTATAAAAAATCTGCGGGTACCATGAGAAAACTCATGAAATTCTACACAATATTATGAAATTAAAACATAAGGTGTGCGTGAGAACTTTTGCGGTAGAGCTCCCTGAACAAAAATCAGTTTTAGAAAATGGGTTTCAGTTTTTGTCTATTTTCTCGATAACAGCAAATTATATCACAAACGGACAAAGCTCATTGGAAAGTTAATGAAATTTTCAATTAAAACTTCTAATAACATTTTTCTGTATGATGGAAAACATTCGAATTGTGATGTTCGGAAGTGAGATTGACATTCCGAAATATTTATTAACGCCGGCCTAATGTACTTTTATTCGTGTTGTTTTTTGTGTGTGCTTATCAGCTAGAACAAACATTGAATAAGATGATGTATGTTTCATGGTAGTATATTGAGGTTTGGGTGGTGAAAATAAGGCGAGAATACCTGTTTTCAGCAGCGCGCAGGTTGACTTGCCAGGTGGGAGGTCGGATAAAATCGTGTCCCGTAAAAGTTATAAAACTTATGCGTGCGTGAGAGGATATATATAAATATATATATATATATATATATATATATATATATATATATATATATATATAGGCATGGCGACATACAATTTGAATATAACTCTGTAACTCATCAGACATTAATATATTACGCCACCCCAATTTGTTTGTTTTCGTTTCAATATTTCTTCATGTTATTCACTGCATTGCACTCGACACACACACACACAATTTCTTGGAGCAATGACCCTAACTGCCAGCGCTCCACCTGCTAATTCCCCTCACCTCCTCATTCTCGCATCTCTTACTTCCTGACTTCGTCCATCTTTCCAAAAAACGATTAAAGCGTCATCTGTGGCTGAAAATCGTAAGTTGAGTCTTAGAAATTATGTGTTAGACTGTTCCCCACGACTTTCAGCAGAAATGGAGAGAACTGAGTACAGGACTGTGATTAAGTTTTTGACTCTTGAGGGTGAAACGCGACAAAAAATCGATGACCGTATGTGTGCAGTCTATGGGAACTCGGCTTCATTGTATGTCACAATAAAAAAAATGGGTCAAAATTTAAGCACGTCTGAGAAAGTTTGGATGATGACACCCATCTAGGTAATCCAGTAACTTCAAATCCATATTGACTACCTACCACGTCTTACTACAATGAAAATGTGGACAAAGTGCACCAAATGGTCTTGGGAAAACATACTAATATCAGTTGCTGAGACAGAATGGAGAACTGGCTTGTCATGTGGGGACAATGAAAATATCCTCCATCATCATTTGAACATGTCCGAGGCTTGTGTAAGTTGGATGCAAAGCATGCCTATGGACGAAATGGAGACCAGGGCGACAATCAGCTGATCTCTCCTGACCAGTTGTAATTCCCACCCTGATTATTTCCACTTCATAACGATAATCTGCAAACAGGAATCTCTAGAGTATTAACAATTTGTTTGTCCGAAGACCAAGAAATTCAAAACTTCAAGATCCACCAAAACCATGGCCATTCTCATGTAAGATATCCAATGTAAAATCCATATTGACTACCTACCACGTCTCATTACAATGAATAATGATTATTATGCTGACATCCACCTATGTGGTGTCAGTCTGTCGAGATGCACAGGAGCAATATCCGTCATAGCATTCACTTCCACCAAGACAAGGCGTCATTTCACACCAGACAAACTGCCATGGCAGCTATACAAGAGTGTTGGTATGAACTGTTGCTATACCCATCATTTTCACCTGACGTGGCTCCCAGTGACTACCAACTGTTTGTAGATCTAAAGATGTGCTCTCGTGGACGGAGATTTGATGATGTTGAGTTTAAAGCAGCTGTGGACAGATGATCTTAGGGTCAGACTTCTGGCTTTTAACAGCAGTGTATTGCAGACCTCCTTGAGAGTTGGGGAAAAACCATCACTGGATGTTGAGATTATGTTGGAAAATATAGCATGGAAGAAATTTTTTTCGAGTATTCGGTTACTATGAATAAAAAAAAAATGACCTGCCCTAGTATATTAACATGAAATATATTTAATTTAGGATGTTTTTAATGTAATATTGGTACCCCAATCCTTGAGTTATTCGAGGAAGTTTTATGGTTTTCACCATGAAAATAATGCTCACTCGTCAAGTGAAATAATTTTCATTTAGTACAGTCTGGATACAGAGTAAGATAACACTTCATAATTATAATAAACAACGATAGAACAATCGTTTGACTGTGCAGAGATTTCACTCCAAAGGTTAAGAGTATTTGGAGAGGAACAGTATTGTGAAAGATGGATAATATAATTTATCAGTACTGTGAAAAGGTTACTTTTACTGAGAGTGCAACACCTGTGCCCTCCCGTTGGTTTAGTCGTCAAACATTAGACTTATCCCTGTGACCTTAAGTTTCGACTGATTGCCCTCAAACATTAGACTTATCCCTGTGACCTTAAGTTTCGACTGATTGCCCTCAGAATCGAATTCTTTCATTCTAACTTGACCCTTTACACTTCCACCAAGTTTTGAACATTGAATTACTTCATTCACACCTGGCGCTTAACTCTTTTGTGCAGATCAAATCAGAACTGTCCGAGTTGAGCTTACTTGTTACTCTGACGTTTGATCATTTCCTGTTTGCTTTTCCTGTTGTAACTAGTATTTTGTACTATTTTATACTCTCTAACATATCCAACATATCCCTCTATCTATGGCCAGACGCTTCTGTCCCGTAAGAGAGGGCCACAGACAAATCGCATCCATGTCGCCCTGTCCCCTGACATTTCGCTGTCCTTTCCCCAGCTCACACCCCTCTCTCATATACCTCTCCACTGTATCCCTCAGTCTCACCCTAGGTCTCCCCCTCCCTCTCACCCCCTCCACCTCACTCATATACACTCTCCTCGTTAGTCACTCGCTTTCCATCCTGTCCGCGTGGCTAAATCTCCCCAGTGTACTTCTCTTAACGCTTTTTATCACATCCACACCACAACTCTCCTTCATTTCCTCATTTGTCAGTCTGTCTCTCCATGTAACTCCACATACTTCTCTCAAATATCTCATTTCCACTGCTTTTAACTCCTAATGTGAGTCCTTCCAACAAGGTCCAATTTAGAGTAGGTATCACAATACTATCATGCGGAGTCTTTTTTTACTGCCATGCTCACTTCCCTATACCTTATCACTGCTTTCAAAGAACCAGCAACTCTTCTTCCCTGTTGTGCCCTTTCATGGACTTCATTCTCTAAAACTCCGTCCTTACTCATCACACTCCTCGAGGACTTAAATGCACTCACAGTTTTCATTTCCTCATCATCCACCCACAACGTGCATTCAGCGACTTCATTTCTCTAGAAGGCCACAACTTTCCTCTTCCCCACATTTACCTTTAGATCACGTTTCTTACATTACCAAACTCATTCAACAAGGCGTGCAGTTCCCCTTCGTCCTCAATAACATAGTATCATCTACAAACAATGGAAAGGAAGTTTCCCAGTGGTGCCCGCCAATTAAGGCCTCTTCAACATGCCAATACTGTCCATATTGAACAATCATGGAGACATGACACTTTCTTGTTTAAATCCAACATTCAGATACGAAAATTCACACAACTCACCATCCACTCGCACTACAGCCCTAGCACCCTCGTACATACTCTTCGTGGCATTCATCGCTTCCCACTTACTCCATATATTCTTAATATTTTCCACATTCCTTGTCTATTTACTCTGCCATATGCTTTCTCCAAATCCATGGAGGCTGCATTTAACTTTTTCCTTTTCTAGAAACTTATCCACTAAATACGTTAGGACAAATATCTGATTAATACAACCTCTTCCCTTCCTGAACCTCCCTGTTCTTCTCAAACCAATTCCTCTGCTACTTTCCCTAACTCGGTCATTAAGTATCCTACCGTATACTTTTCCAGCTATAAGAAAAGTACTCCTGTGATTACCACACACTTCTTTTTCCCCTTTTCCATTATAGAGAGGAGTAATTATGACTTCTAATACTATGGGACTCTACTCTCCTTTAAGGCCAAGTTGCATATCATCCATGTCCACTCCACTACTATCTCTCCCCCGTGCTTCAGCAATTCACTACACATTCCATCAACTCCTAAGGTTTTCTCCATTTTGATTTTTTTCTTGCTTCCATTACTTCCATCCTACTGATTTGTTCCTCCCTTGTCATCCCTTTCCTCCTTCCAACCATTCCCCAGCCACTTATACCCGCACTTCTTTCATTCTCTATGTTTAACAGTTCCTTAAAGTGTTCTCTCTATCTGCTCACGTTTATTTTTCCCCTTCTTCACTAGCAATCTACCATTTTTATCTTTCATTCCCCTACTATCTTTATCACCCTATCAAGCCTAACTCTCTTTGTCTCCTTCCAGAACATTTTCTTACATTACCTCCACTTTACACTGGGGAGCAGGATGGCTTAGTAGTAGAGCAAATTACACGTGTCTGCAAGGTCGAGAGTTCGCTCCACGCCTAGGTAGCTGCCTCGTTGGGAAGGGTAGTGCTCTCCCGCCACCCTAGCAGGGCTACAAGATCTATCGAGGTCTACCTAGGGAGATTATTCCTCTTTCCTCCACTTTACAGTCAAATTCCTTCCAACGTCCACATCCACTCTCATCTTACCCTCTCAAACTAATCTTTTCACCTCTCTCTTCTTCTCTCAACTTCCTCCGTGTCTCTGCTACCCATCCACTCACTATGTGCATTCTCCTTTTGTGCCACAGCTTACCTTACTTCTTAATTCCACCATACTGTTCCTCTGTCTTCTCTTTGCCCCTCACACTACCTCGCATGCAGCACAGATTTCTCCTATGAATATCGTACACACACCTACTGTCTAATATTTCACCTAACTTGTATGATGATACTGGTAATACAGAATTGTGGTATAATTGTAGACTTATAATATTGTACTAACATTGTGGTAATACATAATTGTAACATTGTGAATTGTTACATAATTGTATTGTAATTGTTACATTGTAGTAACATTGTAGTAATACATAATTGTAACATTTTATGAATTGTTACATAATATTGTGGTAATGCATAATTGTGTTGGCCTTATAATTGTAGTTACATTTTAAGGCAACTGTTACATAATTGTGTTGGCCTTATAATTGTAGTTAAGGTTACATAAAAGTTACATCTTGTTAATGCAACTGTAACATAATTGTTACATATTGTTTGTAGTTACATAATTGTAGTTAACGTTACATAAAAGTTACATCTTGTTAATGCAACTGTTACAATTGTTACATATTGTTTGTAGTTACATAATTGTAGTTAAAGTTACATAAAAGTTACATCTTGTTAATGCAACTGTTACATAATTGTTACATATTGTTTGTCGTTACATAATTGTAGTTAAAGTTACATAAAAGTTACATCTTGTTAATGCAACTGTTACATAATTGTTACACATTGTTTGTAGTTACATAATTGTAGTTAAAGTTACATAAAAGTTACATCTTGTTAATGCAACTGTTACATAATTGTTACATATTGTTTGTAGTTACATAATTGTAATAATTGCAGTCCTGACATTGAATCCGGTCATGCTGCGGTCGATGATATGATGTGCCATGCCACTAGCTTGTGGAGACAACAGTTTGCTTTTTATTTCACCTATAGAAGGAGTTTATGTGATGATGTGCCATGCCACTTGCTTGTGGAGACAACAGCTTGTTTTTTGTTTCACTTATAGAAGGAGTTTATGTGGTATTTTGGCATTTGTAGTAACACTTACACTTATTTTCATTTGTTTGTTATGTGATCTTACTCTATTTCATTTTCTTTTTTCTTTCTTTTTTTTTTTTGTATGTATTGATTTTCTATAGTTTGTTTTTCTTCGCTTGTGTACGCTTTTTCTGTGTTGTTCATGGTTGCATAATTACTGGCTAATTCCCTTGGGACCCTTTTTTAAGGTTTAGTTTATATTGCACAGATATTACTGAAAATGATATTATATAGCCCCATATTTTGTTATTTTATATAAAAAAATATATATACACTATATACAGTATTAACTATATACACTGACTTTTTCTTCACTTGTACCTATCGTGGCCAATATATGTGTCAGCACTGTGTGGAAATCATTGTCTTCACGATTGTGTTGAAGATGTTCATTCTTGCTAACGTCATTTGTGTTGGCTATTTTTTTTTTTTTTCTGGTTTTCCTTGTAACTTAATGTATCTGTTTCCACAAGGTAGCTTTAATTAATAAATGTTTAATACAGTTCTTTTAATCGCTCACTGAGTAACTGTGATGGTATATTTTCTTTATCACTTTGTAGATGTAATAATATATAGCTGTATGTATGAAACACGTATTTTATGTAGGTATAAATGGTAACACTCGTTGGTAGTAAATAACTGTTTTAATAAATGAATGAATATATACAGTGTAGAATATTTATTGTTGGTGCAAGTATTTAATGATTGAATTATGATGATAATTGAAGTAGGTATATGAATTTAAGTTGTAATTACAGTATACAGCAGGTTTATATGTTTGTGCAAAATGTGTTGTCTATCACTGTGTATCGTATGAATGAAGTAACTACGAAGTCCTTTTTGTGACATTTGGTAGCAGCGACAGTACGCACCTCGTCTTCGAATCAACAGTGAATTTCTACAAAAGCAGGCGACACTCTACAAGATTAGCTTCAGTTCTACAATGAATTCCTACAAAATATCAAGATTGAAAAAAAAAAAAAACTCTCACAACCAACAACTCACAACCAGCTCCTGACAGTATTCTCTCCAACCCCCCCTCCGTCTCCCCGATCATCACGCTGATGTAGAGGTGAAGAGGTCACAGGACGCCTTGCAAGTAGTTTAACAAAGCATTGATACAAACAATCTTGCAATTTCTACAACGAACCAACGAACTACAACCATCTACAATCAACTACAAGTAACAACTCTACGAGTCGTCTGTATAATCTACACGCACCTACAGGTAACGACAGTCTTCATCCCACAACGAGTAAATCACAAGAGAAAAGGACCGAGAATACATCAAGAAAGAAAAAACAAAACAAACAAACGAAGAGTGTGATACGACTAACAACTCACAACCACCAGACCTCACCCTCCTCTCTCTGCTACATCCACCCAACCTCCACCGCTGACGCAGGAGTGAAGAGGTCAAGACGACGAAGCAAATACCAAGTCCATATTCACAACTCATCTTACTCACTCATCTTCACTCAAGTTACTCATTGCTACTCATTCACTCACCACAGCTACCAGTGTGGGAAGTCGACGACATCATGCGTGCTTGCTGAAAAGACGCCACGTCAGTCAACACACCACCTGCACCATCACTAACACCATTTCCACCACGGTAAAAAATTAGTGAGTTACATAGTTACTTCATTCATACGATACACAGTGACAGACAACACATTTTGCACAAATATATAAAACCTGCTGTATAATTACAACTTAAATTCATATACCTACTTCAATTATCATCATAATTCAATCATTAAATACTTGCACCAACAATAAATATTCTACACTGTATATATTCATTGTAGAACTGAAGCTAATCTTGTAGAGTGTCGCCTGCTTTTGTAGAAATTCACTGTTGATTCGAAGACGAGGTGCGTATCCCACCGCTGCCACCAAATGTCATAAAAAGACTTTGTAGTTATTTGTAGAGAAGTTATATATATTAGACTTGTGGACGAGCGGTTGTTATACTTGAGTTGTTTGTAAGTAGATAATCTTGGTTCCCATTTGTCATGCAATGACAGGAGAGGTAAAGAAGAGTATGGGACTATTTTTATTTGTCTTGGAAATATTATCAAAGTCTCTCACACACGAGTGAGTATAAGTAGATTCCCGCTAGCTACCTCCCTGTCTCGCTCTCTCTCTCTCTCTCTCTTCCAAGTTGCTAAGCCTTCCTCCCTACTACCTGCCGATTCTATGGCCTCTCTCCTTCTGAGCTCTCTTTCCTAAATTCTGGTGAAACAGGGGTCGTGTCACGTGTGTTACACTGTGGTTGGAAAGTTCCAGAAACCTGTGTGTGAGTATATCTGTATGTCACTAGGCTTTGATCTCCTGCTGTTTGGCTGACAAACTAACTGCATCATCTCCTGACATTGCTACTTCCTAATCTGTCATCAGCTTTTCCTCAGTTTAACTTGCAAGATCATTTCCCATTCCCAGGCTTGCATAGAGCTGTCTATCTGTCTATTTATCTATCTATCTATTATGATTTGTAAATATAATATGGACTCATAACACTACCACCTCCTCCATCTTCTCCAGATCATATTTACCCAATTCCTACTCCACTTCTCTTATATTCTGACTTTTTTTTTTCATCTTGCAACTTTCTACCCTCTTTGTATAGACTACTTCCTCCTGCCTTTCTTTCCTTCTATTTATCCATCGCATTTGTACCTTGACCTTCACCAGCAAGTTGTGGTCAGAAAGTCCACCCCCGAACCTCTGTACACTCTTGCATCCAGTGCATACCTTCTCATTCTCTCATCCACACACACATTATCATTGTCTTTCGTTCATTCAGTTCACCACCCACCCTCATCACCCGCCACGTATACCTGTGGATCATTTTGTGCCAGAGGAGGGTATTGGCTATTACCACCCCCCTCCCCGCAAAAATGTCCTCTAGAGCAGCACCATTCTCATCCATTTCTGCAGGCACACTCCACTCACCAACTACTCCACCCAGCTTCACATTTCTTACTTTTCCATTCATAGATCCAGTCAAAAACACTCTCTCACTCATCTCAAACTTTTCCATGCATGCTTCACATTTGCCCAGAACTCTTCTTTCTCTCTTCTCGCATAGACTTCTGTTCGTGCCCATGCTTGCATTGCTACTTTCAGTCTTTCCCACTCAGTCCCGAACCAACTGATCCATATTCTCTTACATTTTCCTCCAATCTCCTGCACACAATAAATACACCCTCTTTTACCCTCTTATTCTCACCCACTCCCACACATATTACCCTCTTATTTTCTCTTACTCCCACACACATATATATATACTCAATACATACTCCCACTTATTCACTCTTTCACTTCTACATTTAGCCTCAGTCAATCCACAAACGTCGACTTTCTCATCCTCAAGCACCTGGGCCACTGGTTCGTGGGAGCCATGGCCCCCAAGGGGGCCACGGCAGGATTATATGGTGGCCATTGCGGGCTAGTGTAAGTAGTAAATCAGAGTGTGCCTGCCTTACACTTGGGTGAGGAGGCCACATGTTTAAGCATGTCGCCTTGCACCCTCTCGCTCCATCATCGAAACTGCTGGACCAATGAGCACACAGAAACAATATGGCTAAGTGGCAACATATCCGTACGCAATATGCAGAAGTGAACTTGCCAAGCATACAGTACCATATAATTATAAAGCCCTACTCGCCTGTATAGAAGGTATTATATATACAGTGGCGAGTGATGAGAAGGGTGGGTGGTGAACTGAATGAAAGGAAGGCAATGATTGATTATGTGTGTGTGGATGAAAGGATGCGAAGATGTGTAATGGATGCAAGAGTTTATAGAGGCTGGGGGAGTGGACTTTCTGACCACTACTTGGTGGTGGCCAGAATTAGAATTCAAGTAAGATGGAGGAATAGAAGAAGGGAAAGACGAGAGGAAGGAGTAGTTGCAAGGAGAGTGGAAAGGTTACAAGAGGATGAGAGAAGCGGAGGAACGATTGGGCAAATATGAATTGGAGCAGATGGGAGACGTGGAAGGTGTGTGTAGGATATTTACAGAAGAAATATGTGCAGCATGTGATGTGGTGTGTGGAAGGAAGAGAAGACGGAGGGGGGTGCAAGGAACAGCGTGATGGACTGAAGAGGTGAAACAGGCTGTGGCACAAAAGAAGAAAGCATACAATGAATGGATGAGAAATAGGGACGTGGAAGAAGTTGAGAGGCGGAAGAGAGAGTTATATGTAGAAAGAAAGAGAGAGGTGAAAAGATTAGTAAGAGAGAGTAAGAAGAGAGTGGATGAGGAATTTGGAAGGAATTTGAGTGTAAAGTGGAGGGACTGTAAGAAAATGTTCTGGAAAGAGGTGAAAAGAGTAAGACAGGGTGGAAGTGAAGTTAGCAGGGGAGTGAAAGATAAAAATGGTAGATTACTAGTGGAGAAGGGAGAAAAAGTGAGCAGATGGAGAGAACACTTTAAGGAATTGTTGAACGTAGAGGATGGAAGTAATGCGAGTATAAGTGGCTGGGGAATGGCTGGGAGAAGGAGGGAGGTGAGAAGACAGGAAGAAACCATTAGGATAGAAGTTGTGGAAGCAATGAAGAAAGTTAAATCGGGGAAAGCCCCAGGAATTGATGGAGTGTGTGGTGGAATGCTGAAGCATGGGGGAGAGATAGTAGTAGAATGGATGTGGAAGATGTGCAGATTGGCCTGGGAGGAAGGTAGAGTCCTGGAGGATTGGAAGTCAGGTATAATTATTCCCTTGTACAAAGGAAAAGGGGAAAAAGAAGTGTGTGGTAATCATAGGGGCATTTGTCTTCTTAGTATAATAGGAAAAGTGTATGGTAGGATATTTATTGACAGAGTTAGAGAAAGAACAGAGAAATTAGTTGGAGAAGAACAGGGAGGCCTTAGGAAGGGAAGAGGTTGTGTAGATCAGATATTCATTCTTAGATCTTCAGTAGAAAAGTTTCTAGAGAAGGGAAAGAAGTTGTATGCGGCTTTCATGGATTTGGAGAAAGCATATGACAGGGTGAATAGACAAGGATTGTGGAAAATGTTAAGAATATATGGAGTAGATGGGAAGTTGTTGAATGCTGTGAAGAGTATGTACGATGGTGCGAAGGCTGCAGTGCGTGTGGATAATGAACGAAGTGAATTTTTCTCTTTGAAAGTTGGGTTGAAACAGGGATGTGTCATGTCTCCATGGTTGTTCAATCTGTACATGGATGGGGTAATAAAAGAGGTACAAGGTAGGGTAGTGCATGTTGGAGTGGCCCTGGTGAGAGAGGATAGTGTTTGGAAACTCCCTGTACTGTTGTTTGCAGATGATGCTGTGTTGTTGAGTGAAGACGAAGGGGAGCTGCAAGGCTTGGTGGATGAGTTTGGGAGAGTGTGTAAGAAACGGAATCTAAAGGTGAATGTAGGGAAGAGTAAAGTGATGGTCTTTGAGAGAGGTGAAGTCAGTGAATGTACAGCGAGGTTGGACGGTGAGGAATTGGAAAATGTGAGTACGTTTAAGTACTTGGGTAGTGTGATGAGTAAGGATGGAGGTTTGGAGGGTGAAGTGCTTGAAAGGGTACAGCAGGGAAGAAAGGTTGCTGGTTCTTTGAAGGCAGTGATAAGAAACAGGGAAGTGAGCATGGAAGTGAAAAAGTTACTACATAACAGTATTGTGATACCAACTCTAACGTACGGAAGTGAAGCTTGGACGTTGTTGGAAGGACACAAGTCAAGACTGAGAGCAGTGTAAATGAGTTATTTAAGAGGAGCCTGTGGAGTCACATGGAGAGACAGGCTGACGAATGAGGATATAAAGAAACGTTGTGATGTTGATGTGGATGTGATAGGAAGCGTTATGAGGAACACACTGAGGTGGTTTGGCAATGTGGAGAGGATGGAGGGTGAAAGACTGACGAAAAGAATGTATGTGAGTGAGGTGGAGGGGGGAAGAGGGAGGGGGAGGCCGAGGATGAGATGGAGGGATGGGGTGGAGAGGTATATGAGAGAGGGGGGTGTGAGCTGGGAGCAGGGCAGTGAAATGGCCGGGGACAGGGCGACTTGGAGGAGATTTGTTTGTGGCCACCCCAAAAGGGATTGAGGCATCTGGCAATAGATAGATAGTTAGATAGTATATATATATATATATATATATATATATATATATATATATATATATATATATATATGAGAGAGAGGGAGGGAGGGAGAGAGAGAAATGAAAACATTTTTGGCAAGTTTGTAGGGGCAGCTTTACATGACCATTAAACAGATAGAGTTTCGCCTAAACCATGCACAACACTAAATCCGCATTGTATTGGAGACTATTAAAGGTAGTGATTATCTGACTGAAAAAGTGATAGGTGTTGCTTAAGCAATTTTCTCACAATTTTCCCACCTTATACAATACAGTAACCAAAAAATTTAAACTGTGTACCGCACTACCATAACTGTGCCATTTCAAAGACTATTAAAGCTCCAGCAAGTATACGGGTATTATTGGAATGCTTACGAAAAGGGATAGCAGGTGCTACTTTGTGACTTTTCTCAAAATTCGCCACCATATTCATGAAAAGTAAAACAGCGCATACTGGTCACCAGAACCGAATTGTCTTTGAAATTTTTATTGATACAGCTGCTAACTTGCGCGTGTCATTGGAATACTTATTAAAAGGAAACTACCATTATGTATGTGGCCTTTCTGAAACTTCACCAAAATACTTCGTCATACTGAGCGCAGATTCTGAGTCACGAGTTTAGCCCAACATGCTTTGGTATGAGAGCCTACAGCATGCACATTCGAAAATGAGAGAGATAATTTCAAGGTGTGCATTAATATCAAGAGAGGAATTGCACATTTCTTCTTTTAGCTTATACTACCGTACATCAGTTGCAAGATTGTTTACTGGAACACATTTCACACTTTCAACTATTGATGCCTATAACTTGATTCCGGCAATGGGTAGATGATTTCACTCGTCACAGGAAAACTATTTGTCAAGTGAAAGGTATGATAAGCTATTTTGCTTTTTATGTCCTTACCCTTACTCGCTGCCTCAACACTGACAATTATTGTACTTTTTTTGTTTTGTTTTGTTTTTTTTATCTCTAGCAAAATTTTGCAGCTTTGACGAGACAGTTTTAAATGCAGTAGTTAAGTACATCCATCAGTAACCTTGATCAAATGCATGGTTCAATAAGATTGCTATCCTGTACTCTTTAGTTTATTCGTGCAATGTCCAGATAATTTTTTTTCAGTCTTAAAGTTGCTAAACTGACAGGGTTAGATTTCACCCTCATTAACTCCAGTACGAAAGTCACCTTGTCATCTTGAGACAAATAAGGGCATCAGTCATACGCTATAATAAAAACATAGGCAACACTACGCTGTTGCAACCCTTCATCTGACCAAGCACATACCCGCCACCTCGTTGCATACCTAACCAAACGCATAACGCCCCTCAGCACATCCCCTCCCCCCCGATAACAGTTACATTAAAACATTAAAATTTCAGTAGTCTTTTCATGGCAATAATGATGATCAGATTTAATGAAATTATGACTCATGCTTTTTTCGTTTAGGCAGCCATTTTTTATGATTACATAATAGGTAGAGTCATGAAACGTCACACATAATTAGTTATTCATATAACCATTTATCATGTACAATTCCTGCCCCCTAGGTTTAACAGTTGCAAAGTTTTAACAGAAAAATGCATTAAAATAATCAGTTTTCTGTATTTTTGCAGTTTCTTAACATTATGTTTTCTCATGGCATTCTAGCTACCAAAAGGCACCAGGAGGCATATTAACACATTCCTGGAGAGTTTGAAGCCTGTACCTGTATTAATTTCTGAGTCCTAGCCCAGAAACCAAAAATTTTATTATTTTTAGTTTTTTATTAAAAAAAAAAATACTTAGGACAGCATTCTACCTATTAAAAGGCTCCAGTTCACTAAAAGACACAAAACCATGTGAAATTTCATGACTCTGTAGTGAATACTTTCTGAGTTCTGGCAGGGAAATGAAATCCCTACGCCCGGACTGCCGCCCAGCCACCGTGCCAGCCAACTCTACGGATGGAAACTTATCGATTCCAGTGATAACAACACCCTCCTCTGACTTCGTCAGGTGAAGGATAACAAAAAGGGTGTTCTTGTACCGGAGTTGAGAAATATTGTGAATTATAAATCCAGCTAAACATAACAAGCTTTTTATAATATTTGGAATGTTTTATGCTGTAATAATTTGTTTTTAGTACCTAAAGTAAGGATTATCTTTACTTTGAAAAAATATTCTTATTATGACAAATACCAGATTGTATGGCTAAACAATACTGGTGCGGAAGAATTTCACTCTTTCACATGCCGATGTCACTGGAGCTAGCCAATTTGTTGTTGTGTTTGTTGTCTTTTACCCGTGCACGGGGAGGAGTTAAGGCAGGGGTGACTCTCTCTCTCTCTCTCTCTCTCTCTCTCTCTCTCTCTCACACACACACACACACACACACACACACACACACACACACGCACCCTTTTAAAAGAGTAAATCTTGAGATTGTTTTGCGGCAGCAACCCCTTGCAAAGGTGGGCGGTATACGAAACATGAGCGATGTATTGAAATAATGTACTATAGGCAGGGTAGGTATACAGTCGATCATAAAACTAATGGTGCATATTCGGCCTTAAGCATTGTGACACCACACCATGGACGACGACAACTAAGAAAAGCTCGATGCCCCATATATATATATATATATATATATGAGAGAGAAACCTAACACTGAATGAAGGAGCAGTGCATGTCGTGTGTGGCCCCAGTATCATCGGCACAGCACAGTCTGCTGACTCATGCATAGACCTCCTATACTATTCAGACCTTGCTTTCTAACAAGTTTTCTTTAACGATTTGTCCTGTGTGTGTCATCTTATTTTCCTTTATGTTAACTACATGTTTTCCTTCTCGACATGGATTGGTACATAACACACAACATAATATAAATATACGAGATAGAAACCGGGGAGGAAAAAAGTTCCAGCAAGTTTCAAAAACGGCCCTTGGTGACCGCAAGTGACGTCACTGTCGGAGGAAAACAAAAACTTTAACGCTGGGAGAGTAGTTCCCGTATAATAAACAAGCCTAGCCCAAACAAGTTTCCTAAATGACATGAAATCGTTAACAATACGCCATGAAATACGTGCACATGAAAGACAAACGTGATTATCATGAAAAAAAAAAAAAAAAACTAAACTCTGAGATGGTTTCTACAACAATTACAACCCCATGGTAGCTATGATCTGGTGAGTGCTCAGTGATAGCTATAAGAAAACATACTTAACTTACAGAGTGCAAATAACAGGGTGAGGATCTGGGCCATCTTCCTTTAGTTCCTGAAGGACAGAAAATGAAACTGGTTAGAAACAAGACTTTATCAGCACTTGCAATACGGTATTTCGGTACAACAGAAATACATAATCAACATTTGTAAAGAACTTTGCAAACTGAATACCAGAGAAAGAGAGAGAGAGAGAGAGAGAGAGAGAGAGAGAGAGAGAGAGACCCTTGTACTGTTAATCCTATAAAATCCCATTGGGCCGTACTATAAAAACTAAACGCCAGTATTGACGAAAGTGATCGTTTGACGTTCCTGTTTTTCGTACTATAAATAAATTTGCTGTTCACGTCAGGCGTTCGTCACTTGGTTATGGCGTAAAATAGTATTGGAATGTCTATCTATCTATCTATTGCCAGACGCCATAATTCCGTACGGGGTGGCCATCTGACTCTGAGTTATTTGTTTTACAAGGAGAGGCACTAACCGTCCACCAACCCACTTGACACGTAGGGAGCATGTATGGTTTGGTTATATGGTTACCACCCAGCGTTGTAAATGGTTTCTTGGCTTACAGAAAACCATTTGGCTTGTCACTCAATGTAAAACCACCTGTAACGGAAAGAAAAGCAATAAGTAGTGACAGAAAAGATGGGAGAAATAGGAAGAGAGGAGGGGAGGCATAGAAAAAGAATGATAAAGGCTAAGGAAGAAGTAGGCAGCACTACATCAAGTGAGTGGATGATGGTCGCCACCACCTACAGGAGGATAAAAGCCACAAGAGACCCCCCTTTCGTATAACCAATATAAATATTCATAAATATGATAACCGATTTTCCATTTATAAAAACTGAATAATTCAGGAATCAAATTTTCCCTAGCAGGCTAAAATAAATGAGAAATACAAGGCTGTTCATAAGATTTTACAAAACTAAACGCTTCCGTATATAATACGAGTAAACAAAAACTTCTATGGTGGCGACGTGGCGCGTAATATTTAGTTAGGACAATAAATTATGCTTTCTAGTTTATTTCAGACTACCTGTGTAGTTTCTGAGTAGATTTTTGAAACGGCAACTGTGTGAAAGTTTGTGTGTTAGCCAGCTCAGTGCTTTACTTAACACATTTGAGGGCAAGCCAGTACTGCCTCTAGTCCAAGAACATCATTGTGACACGTCTTGCCTATGAAAAGCCATGAATAAATTACGTTTATGAAGTACATACACAATATTATATTACATGGCAGAAATTACACGTATCAGAGTTTGGTCAGCGTTGGTAAATGGTTAGGTTGGTTTGTATTGTTCACCTGTTTTAGTGTTCTCTCTTACAGTTAAGTTTCAGACATTGATAATAAATCAGACACAAATTTTTCATCAGTACCGACAAGTATGTGCAATCACTTAAGTTCTTTCTTGAAAAATGATTCGTTTTTGCACCAAAATAAATTGATTAGCTGATGTAGTTAAGAGTGTTGGGTAAGGTTACCAGATACCGGTATGAGCTAATTGGTTGGTTAGGATGCTGACTGAAATATTGCCTGTTTCAATCAAGCACTCAGATTTGAGCACAGGTGTGTTGGCTTTGAAGCAGAACTTGTAAGTAAATGCAGATTTTTTCATGCGAATAAAAAAAAAAAAAAAAACGATTTTTTCATGCGAATAAAAAATAAAAAAAAACATCTTTCTATCCCCAGAGCTGTTCTTACAAATAGCTACAGGCCTGAGGAAATTACCTGCTCCATGCATATATAAAATAAAAACTAGTTACAGTAATTGGCTAGAAATGACAGTTATTGTAATGGAGGGGTAGATAGGTGTGGAAAAGTCATGGAATATTGGTTTGGGTGGAAGGTTTATACAAAAGCATGAAAGGTGTAGGTAAGCAATGACTGACAAACAGGAAGCAATGAGATAAATATTTAGTGAAGGAGACCAACATCAAGCATATAACTAGAGTAGGAGAAAGCTAGGAAAACAGAACAGTAAACAGTCTGAAAACATATCAAGCAGAACTGGATGAAAGTGCTATAGAAGTGGAATGATTTCTGGGAAACAAAAAGGAAAGCTTGTCTAGCACACTGGGACAGAAATAATTAGCTACTGTGTATACCATGTAACTTAGGAAATCATTGCATACTGCTTGAAGGGAAAGGTAACGATAAAGAATGTGAATCTCAGAGTAGTAGAATTACTGAGCTAAACTGGAAATTTACTTGTAATACCTCAAACAGGGAAGGTGACAATAATGTGGGGAAAAAAACTATAGCTAGATATATAGAAATTGAAAGAACAACTGTTACAGTACACACATCTTATAAACTATATTTTCCAATATGGTCAGCTGGTCATGGTTGGATGACAGATGTGGAAAGAAGCAACTGAAAAAGAATGGAGTGTTACTGCATTCCTCATGTGTTGGTGCTGCACTGAATGTCACCATTCAACCAGCTTTGTAAAGAAGTATATTAGTCTCCACGCTAAAAATAATTCTCCAGTAACTCTCTATTTACATTTTGCGACATGAATTTAGGAACATCATGTACTGCTGCATGAGTGAAAGTGCACATAACCTGAATAAACTGCTGTATAATTCATGACTGGTGAGCCGGCCGGGAACAACATGGAAATCTATGAAGAATGCAATAATACATTCACTTTGCTCGTATGAAATCAAGTCTGAATAATCTCAATAATTATTTTCATGCAAATAACTGCAAGAGGTATCTAAATCATAATTCAGTCTAGGCTATACATTACAGTGTATCTTGCTTGTAAATGCATCCTCTTTATGCATTCTACCATCATTTGATACCAATTCTAGAGCAAATTTACTTATTTCGTACATAAAAATAACCATTTAAAATGGGTTAGCGAAGAGTCTGAAGAAACATTCAAAATTTGCGCGCTTTTAGTGCTCATGCAGAGCATTCTCACCCAACCTAGCGACTGTCGTGGCATTCAAACGCCAGAACTGGGTTTCGCCAAGACTGACGGTGCAGGTTTTTTAATAGTAAGGATAACTGACGCTCAGGAACGTCTGACGACTAAACGTCGCCGTTGGACCGCCTGAACTCTTTGTTTTTATATTACGGCCGTTTTCTCTTTATACTCAATGACGATAGCAACTACGTTAGGGGGTCGATTTCTCATCACCACGGAAAGTTTTCGAGCATTCCTTGATTATCATATTTTGTCTACTGCTACTAAATATTTACTTATGTAATATATGCATACTTCTTGCACGGTTCCGCATCCATACACATAAAGCACAATAGGCTACAGGATAATATTGTAATTCAAGTTCCAACAGTTTGCTCTCAGCTGAGCAAGCTGGCATGGAAAACTTAAGTTGTCCTGACGATGAAATGGTTAATGGTAATGGTATTAACACTTACGGTTTTGTGATTCATTATGTCTGACATTAGCGTTTGCTTTTTAGTTCGAAAACAGTAAATTACATGAGTTGTTGTACGAGAAGAGTGACTTGTCATACGTAGAAGTAAACTGGAATGGAAGAAGTACTAGTAAGTCTTCAGAGATGACAAGAATACAACGCAAGAACATTACCTGATGGCAGGATGGTCCAACATCAAATGACACCTAACTCGCCACAGGTCCTTCCACCCTTTGTCACTGACTTCAGTTTCTCGCCATCAATCGTGATTGTACTGACCTTTTCCATCCTCATACCTTCCCCTTTTGTTCACTGTCTTGTCTTTGCTTGTCCGAGTTTAGCCCATTCGTTACAATGACACATTTCATTATTATGTTTTGGTATAGGCTACCTAGGTCATTTTATTCGTCTGAGAAGGAACCTGTTCATGTGGACGGGTTAAATTTAGCTTTCATTAATCACTCCCACAACAAGAAATCTTCCATGACTTACAAGAACACGTTGTGATAAGTTCGTCCACCTTATCTTCCACGGAAATATTCGTCCTTTTGCAATTAATTTAACGTAACTCAGTGACAAGACAATGCATTAATGCAATGAATGAACATTTCTGAAGTAATCCTTGATGACTTGTATCAACCTTCAAGAGTGAAAGATGGCAATTTTACTCCAAGTTCAATGGGTCACAATATAATTGTAGGAACAAAATAAAAGACGTGAGAGTATAAGTGGCTGGGGAATGGCTTGGAGGAGGAGAGAGATGAGAAGGGAGGAAGAAATCTGTTGGATGTAAGTAGTGGAAGCAATGAAGAAAGTCAGAATGGGATGGAGTGTGTGGTGATTTGCTAAAACACGAGGGAGCGATAGTGGTAGTGTGGATATGTTAGATGTGCAAATTGGCCTGGAAGGTAAAGTCCCGGAAAACTGGAAATCAGGTATAATTATTACTCTGTATAAAAGAAAAGGGGAAAAAGAAGCTAGTGGTAATCATAGGGGCACTTGTCTCAGCGTAATTAGAAAAGTGTATGGTAGGATACCTATTGACAGAGTTGGGGAAATATCAGAGGATATAGTTGGAGGAAAACAGGGAGGTTTTAGGAAGGGAAGAGGTTGTGTAGATCAGATATTCATAAAGTCTTTAGTCGAAGAGTTTCTCGAGAAGGAAAGGAAAGTGTATGCAAACTTCATGGATTTGGAGAAAGCATATGATAGTGGATAGACAAGGAATGTGAAAATATTAAGAATATATGAAGTACATGGAAAGCTGTTGATTGCCATGAATGGTATGCATGAGGGCGCTTGTACCGCAGTGTATGTGGATGGTGAACTGCGTGAATTGTTCTATCTGAATATTGGACAGAAATAAGGATGTGTCATGTCTCCATGGTCGTTCAAGCTGCATATGGATGAGGTCATAAAAGAGATAAAAGGTGGGGCAGTGGATGTCTTGAGGAATGAACATCGCTGCGGTGTTAGCCAGAATGGCATTTATGACAATACAAACCAACAGCATCGATGTGGTGGCGACCTCCCACATCTCAAATGTGCTGTGCTTTCATTATCCAGCTCGAAATATGCGTGTTTTGCTGTATTATTTTGCAAATCTAATGCGCCACCATAACAAATATCAGCAGGATGGGTAGTTTTAGCTTAATAGGGCTACCAACCTGAACATTTTCCCTTCCTCACAAGAGAATCTTTTTTGGATACCGATGGAAATCAAAACTCCTTCGACGGAAAGGGAAAGTTTAAGGAAGGGATTATTTTTAAGAATACGGCTGTAAGTCTGAATGTGAATGTAGGGAAGAGTAAAGTTGTGGTCTTCCAGAGAAATGAAATTATTGAATGCATAGTGAAGTTGGATGATGAGCAAATGGAAAATGAGTGCATTTAAACTCTTGGAAAGTGTGATGAGTAAGGAAGGAAGTTTAAAGGATGAAGTGCTTGAAAGGGTACAGCAGCGAGGAAAGGTTGCTGGTTCTTTGAAGGCAATGGTAAGGAATAAGGGAGTGAACATCGAAGTAAAAAGTCGCTGCATGATAGTATTGTGATACCAACTCTAACGTTTGAAAGTGAAGCTTGGACCTTGTTCGAAGGACACAGGTCAAGAGTGATAGCAGTGGAAATGAGTTATTTGAGAGGAGCATGTGGAGTTACATGGAGAGGCAGTCTGGCAAATGAGAATGTGAAGGAGCAATGTGGTGTGGATGTGGATGTTACAGAAAGCGTAAGAGAAATACACTGAGGTGGCTTGGCCATGTGGAGAGAATGGAGAGCGAGAGACTATCGTGGAGAGTGTATGTGAGTGACGTGGTGGGCGGGAGAGGGAAGAGGAAACCGTGGATGAGGGAGTGCAGAGGTATATGAGAGTGAGGGGTATGAGTAGGGGGGAGGGCAGGGAAATGGTGGGGAACAGGGTGACATGTAGGCGCATTGTTTATAGCCACCCGGATAAAGGCGTCTGGTGATAGAATGATAGTCCAGGCTAGAAACCGGTAGACCTTGTCTTTTAACATTTAGTAGTTTTCATGACTTTCTAGACATTTTGTGTGTGTGTGTGTGTGTGTGTGTGTGTGTGTGTGTGTGTGTGTGTGTGTGTGTGTGTGTGTGTGTGTGTGCTGAATCCAAATATGATGAGTGCCAGACGTAAAACTTTGAGCGTTTTTGTAAAAACATTAAAATCCAAAATTACTGCCAGGAATCCTATGAAATGCTGAGAATGAATCCAAATGGTTATTAAAGGTGTAAATTATGTTATATTCCATATTTTTATTGACAAAAAATCAGATATCACCAGAAATATGGCAATAATCTATCCATACATGAAAAAAGTACACAAAGACTTTATACCGTAATGGTAGACGGGTAACGAGTGTTCAGTTCTAGAAATCAATTCAAGAAATTTATTCTCACAAAATATAATGTTTATAATAATATATTCACACAATATTTATTTAGACTCATCGCCACTGTCATCACTGCTGTCCATTTTCAGTTTGAACAGGTTTTGACAGCTTGCTTGGCCCCGCATGTGTAGAAGTCTGAGCACGGAAGTGTAATTGTTGTGCATGGACAGTGTGTTGTTTTGCAGCCATTTCTGCAGCCACAGTCGACAAGATTAAGCACTTCATCTGGTGCAGCTAACTGTTCAGGCAGAGCATACTTTGGTCGCAATTCTTGTCCATTCATTTCCCAGCCATGCTGCAAAGGGTCTAAGTCGGGCAGCGAAACCATGCCTGTTGATTTCCACAAAGCTGTTTGGAAATGGGCTCTCGCACAATGTAGCTTAAATGCACCTTGAGTAGGTGGAAGGCTGCTCAACTTTGTACATGTTGTTTACCAGCAAGTTTCTCTCTCTCTCTCTCTCTCTCTCTCTCTCTCTCTCTCTCTCTCTCTCTCTCCTTTAAGAGACAGTTAATGGGGGAAGGAAAAACATAAGTTTAAAAAAAAAAAAAGTCCATGTGCCTAAAGGCATCCTCCATTCATAAAATATTTATAACAACCAGATTTAAATAGAAGTGGATTAAATGTTTGTGGGAAGCAACTCCCAGCAAGTGAATTCCAGAGAGTAGTAGTTATGGAGATAAATGAATTTTTATAAAGAGAGGTTCTGCATTGCGGGGAAGAGAGTGTGAGTTCAAGGGCGCTTCCACCTGCCCGAGTATTTCGGGAGAAAATGTGAAGGGGAGGCACAACTGAAGCACTTACGGTAAAAATATCGGTAAAATAACGCTAAAGAAGCAACATCTCTACGTACTGATAATGGAGGAAGGTCCTCTGTAATGGCAGGATTATTGATTAATCTAATGGCTTTATTTTGAATTTTGTCCAACTGCCTCAGTGCAACCGCTCCACATCCACTCCACAATGGTGAACAGTATTCAATCTGAGAACGCGAAAGACTTTTGTATATTGTGGCCAACTGCTCATCAGTGAAAAAATCACGAACTTTGTACAGAACAACCAATTTTTTAGAAGCACTTTTAGCAAGGGATTTAACATAAGCTGTCCAGCTTAGGTTGGTGTTTGTTTTGACACCTAGGATATCAATTGTAGTGGATATGAGAATACTGACATCACCTAAAATTATGTGGGACTCTGAGGGATTCTTTCTGTTGGAGAAATTAATATATTTAGTTTTCTGAGCATTAAATGAGACCAGATTTGTTTGTCCCCATTGATTAATTTTAGATAGGCCCTGGTTCAGTGAAATTGCTGTGTTTATTTGGGAATTCATAATATCAGATCAGGTAAAGAAGGTACTAAATGTGAAAGAACTATGAAGTGTCAAGTCATCAGCAGAAGAGTGTACTGGGTTGTGAGTGACAGATAAGAAGTCATTTATATGAATCAGAAAGAGCGTTGGGGCCAAAACTGATCACTTAGGTATGCCAGCATTTATGGAATGAAACTGGGAATATATTCCATCTACCATGACCTGTACTTTTCTGTTATGAATGTAAGAGGAACCGGTGATGCAAGGCCATAATGTGACATCTTAGACACTATGGCCAGAGGCCATACTCTGTCAAATGCTTTTGATATATCAAGTGTTATTGTGTGTGTTTCACCATGTTGGTCTATTGTTTTGTTAATCTGACGGGTAAGAAGGCAAAGAATGTCTACAGTTGAACGTTCATGTCTAAATCCATACTGTCGATCATTTATTAATTAACTGATTTCTAGGTGCTTGACTATGTGTTGGTTTATTAATGTCTCAAATACTTTACCGAGAACGGAAGTTATAGCGATTGGTCAATAGTCTGATGGATCAGAACTGGCCCCCTTTTTAGGAACAGGATGGATGTTTGCTTCTTTCCAAGAAGCTGAAAAACTTGAGATACAGATGCATAAGAGGAAAAATTTTTCCAATACAGGAGCCAACACTGGGGAGCAGTTTTTAAGTACTACTGAAGGAATTTCATCTGGACCAGCAGCTTTGTCTACTGAGAGATTCTGTAATACAGCTTGTACATATCTTGTGTGAATCTTGAAAGGGGGTATACGAGGGGAATGAAAATCAAGTATAGAAATATTGTGGTTTTCTATATTTAGGGTTGAGTTTGTTGAAAAAATATCAACAAGAAGGTTGGCTTTTCCACGTAGTTCACTTACTAGATTTCCATTGGGGGACTGTAACAGTGGAATGGAAGAGGTGGAAGTGAAGTTAGATTTGAATGAATTAAGGGTAGACAAGAATATTTCGTTATCCTTTGGGTTGTTTAGTAGTTTGTTAGCTTGTCTATGAAGAAAGTTTGATTTAGAAAGATTGGCGTGGTTTCTGATAATTCTATAATAGTTAAAGGCGTCTTTAGTTTGGTGAATGAATCTGGGACAGTGTGTAGGAAGAGGAATCTGAAAGTTAATGTAATGAAGAGTAAAGTTATGGTGTTTGAGAGGAATGAAGTCACAGAATGCACAGTGAGGTTGGATGTTGAAAACGTGAGTGCATTTAAGTACTTGGGTAGTGTGATGAGTAAGGATGGAACTTTGGGGGATGAAGTGCTTGAAAGGGTACAGCATGGAAGGAAGGTTGTTGGTTCACTGAAAGCAGTGATGAGAAACAGGGAGGTGAGTATGGAAGTTAAGAAGCCACTACAGGATAGTATTGTGATCCCTACCCTGACGTATGGAAGCGAGGGATGGACCTTGCTAGAGGGCAACAAGTCAAGAGTGAGAGCAGTGGAAATGAGTTACTTGAGAGTAGCATGTAGAATGACATGGAGGGACAGGTTGACGAATGAAGAAGTGAAGGAACGTTGTGGAGTGGATGTGGATGTGGTTGAGAAGATTAGGAGAAATACACTGAGGTGGTTTGGACATGTGGAGAGAATGAAGACTGAAAGACTGACTAAGAGAGTGTATGTAAGTGAAGTGGAGGGAAGGAGAGAGAGGGAAAGACCAAGGATGAGGTGGAGGGATGGAGTTGAGAGGTAGATGAAGGAGGGGGGAGTGAGTTGGGAGGAGGGTAGTCAAATGGTGGGTGACAGAGCGACTTGGAGGCGTTTTGTCTGCGGCCACCCTTTGCGGGGTTAGGGCGTCGGGCTACAGATAGATAAATAGTCTTTAGTTTTATCCTATTTATTAGCTTGCACTGTTTTCCACATTATCGTAGTAAATTAACCGGAAGTCTTTATGGAACTGTCATGAAGATACTGTTTTATGTTCATATAACGGTTGCCGCGAAGAGTTTTATTTGGTGACTAATGCATACAGTAGAATCATGGACGTATATACATCATATTTATATAATGCAGTTATTATCGTTGCTGTTCAGTATAAGTAGGTCCGTAGCAGATACGTGAGCTGTAAGAAGTGCGGGTAGATGAGTATTCATGGCGTAGGGGACATAACTCGGACCAAAGGAAGATTTGGACCTACATCGAGGAAAAGAGGGAATTGTTCCGATAACAGCCCCAGCTTGTAAGAAGTTTCATTTCATGATAAACTGAGTTCAGGCACTTAACGAAAAGGATGGATCGTAGACACCTTTGTTAAGTTCGCAAGTATAGAACCTGAATGATGTAAATATCTTACCCATATAATAGAAGTAATTGTCATCCTTAACATCGGTAGACGTTGGACACATCACTAAATGTGACTCATTATTGAGTGTGGCACATTAATAAATGTGACATGATGATTAATAGTCTGTTTCAATTGTAGTATATAAAAACGCCAGTAAAAAATACATTGTATTTTCACCTTTAACTTATGTGAAAACATTTAATCTTAGTTTTTTACTTAAAAATAGCTTAATGCAGATATTTTGAAGTACGTGCATCAACAGCAACAAAAACTCAAAGATAAAAACTGGTGACAGTTCAATTAACCACTTCGCCTTATACGGATGCAGTAAAATATAATACTTAAGCTATTTAGTGTGGGAAATTGCATAAGTCCGAGCGTTTCAAAAGGTCTCAAATATCCTTTGGATTGCTCGAATATTACTGCTCAGGAATAAAATTGTGGTTTTAGTTTCAATATTGAAGTGTTTTAATGGCAGCGAAAGATTGCAGTAGCATTAACAAAGCGCCTTCTATGCATGATGTTGTGTGGTAACGATTATCACTCATACACGAGAGGTAAACACTGAAAAAAGGAAGCTTATGCCACCAGATGTACACATAATAGGTCTGGCTATATAATATATGATAATATTCATTGTCAGTATTGTCAAGAATAGTGATAGCTTAATCATTAATAGTCGGTGGTATGATAAACCAGCAATGATCAACGGGTAGTTGTTCTACGTAATGACAACGAAGACAGGGTGAAATTAAATTGTATGTGTTGCATGTTCAGTATTATTACCTGTCGATAATAATTTCGTTCCGTCATGTTCAACGTCCCATTCAGTACATCATCAAATCTTAGGTTACAACATGAACGACAGCTTGAGGAAGGGAGAGTGGTTCCATTTTTTTTTTTTTTTTTTCAAAATTGCTCCAGCAAAGGTAGTATACGAGTATGAGATACATAAAAGTCTATGCATATTTGTTTTCAATACAAGTGAATTTTCTTAACAAAAGCTCGTGGAATCTGCATAAAATCATGAAGACTAGTTGTTAGGTCGCGTCCACATGTGCCCTCGGACATGTGTTGACAACACAGCTGGTACCATGTTTGGATACATGTATGCGGCAAAATTTGGACGGATGCATTCAAATATGTTTCAGCTTCGAACTTACTGGCAGCAGAGGTAATGAGATAAGTGTGTCCATAGGAGGCAACTGTAACTTCATCATGATTTGCCATCATGGTCTGGACACCGCATTTTCTTGCATGTTTGCAGCTTGTTCGTTATTGTGTTGTTTACATGTTGCCAGCCCTTGTTCTAGCACACTTGTGGACGCGCTCTTACACACACCACATTGCTCTGTGATCAACTTCATTGTTCGTCTATATGATTAATATAAAAATGAACATTTCAAGCCACTGAATACAACTCATTATAATCTATAAGCGAAAATAAAAACAAACGTTTGGCAGTCATGCGGATAACGAAAATCTTCAACGGAAATTGAGGGAAACAAGGTTCAAAAGCATTTGGGTAATTGAAAATGTTATTCATAAAGTACAGTGTTACTGCCTTACTTCAGATTGGAATTTAAATGAGCAACATCCACCTTTAAAGTAATTCTACTTTCTCTGTAACTTCAAAACAACAATGAAGCTTCGCATTGCTCGTTATATGCAAGTTTTGATAAAATCTGTAGAATAAATGTAGAGTTCACCGTAATGCAAATTTATTATGTTTAATTACCTTCTCAGTTCTTGGGTGTTTTATCAGCTACTTTTGTTACATCTAGAGTATAACGTTGTTACGAATAAACACGCATGCGCTTGCAACGTTATTGAAAAGGATTAACATGGTGTATGGTTGTTCCGGAAACGCATATTTTCTTTATATTTCAAGATATTATAATGACAAAATCCCAACACATTGTGTCTGAGATAAGCTGCTAATGGGACCAGTATATGAGTGCATTTTAGTCCGCCTTTTAATACCCTAACCCCCACCTTCCCTGTTTCCAAAGCTATATTACCTTGTTTCACCATCATCTTCCAATCTACAATAAACACAAAATATTATCTTATCAGTTATTTATTTATTAATTCATTTATTAAAATCAGTCATGTCCAATACAATCTAAATACTGGCAAACATTAGCTATTTTCATGAAAATTTCATAAACATGGTAAATTCAATGAGTGTGTTTTAAGACTTACTGGGAACATTTTAAAATCAGTTTATAGTATACTGTAATACAAGTGCTCGTGGGCCCTTCGGGCCCCTCGCACTTGCTCCTGCAGAGGGCTCTAGCGTTTATCTGCTGTTCTAGTGTAACGTTGTCACTTGGATTTTTTGCAGCTAACCAATTGATTGTGTTATTTGCAGCTTCGGGAATGGAACCCAAGTTGTCTGAACGCAAGTCCGAGGTACACACACAGACACACGGCTACTGCTACAGTTTATTTTAGCTCTACCTCTGGGCAAAAAATTCTACGGATATCCTATGCCGGGCTCCGGGAGCAGCTTTTTTTGGTCAAAATGTGATCGCTCATTAAATATAGTAAAAGTTTTTCAATCGTGATGGGACCAAGTTTTTTTTACATCAGCGATTTTTTTGCGATTTTTGTGCCAATTTTGGTGCGATTTGAATGTGTAGTTTCGGCTGCCCAAAATACACACACACACACACACACACACACACACACACGACTACTGCTATAGTATATTAGATTATTCCTAGAGTGTGGTATGTAGGGGGACTCACCATCCTCTCCTCCGATGTAATGTCCTCACGTGATTGCATTGAGTGACAAGCCAGATGGTTTACTGCAACCAAGTTAACCTTTTACTGTGTGATACTTGGCGGTTTATTGGGTTAGGTCACTCCGACCGGATGGGATTCGCAAGGTTTAATGACCAGAGGGTGGTAGGAATTTACTGCTCACATAATGCTAGTCAGGAATGAGAGAGGCTGGTTACCCATGCCTTAGATTTCGAGACTGAGTAGCCTTGCCCTGAGTCCCTGCGCTCTGACGGTGCAGAAAATGACTGAATGATGTATGGGTAGATTTTTCCAACAGTTTTGAGGCCCATATGGTTGCCGTAATCACTGTCATTAGATATTATATTCCCTGGTAACGTTTGTACAAATGACATAACCTCGCACTGTTCCCAGTATACGCGTCTGTTCGTGTGTGTGTGTGTGTGTGTGTGTGTGTGTGTGTGTGTGTGTGTGTGTGTGTGTGTGTGTGTGTGTGTGTGTGTGTGTGTGTGTGTGTGTGTGTGTGTGTGTGTGTGTAAGTTGAATGTAGTGCTATTTTAACCAGTTCACTCGTAAATTACCAAGATAAATTGTGACAAAACTCTGTACTCGATAATTGTGTTCATATCACGTAATCATGTGTGTAATTTATGTAACGTTGCAACTAAATTCTTTCTTTCCCCTATTCATCCACTCCATTTACTCTCCCCAACCTCCATAACCAGCCATCCACTCTTTTCTCACCAATCCATCACTCTCACCTTCCTCCGGTCGTAAGCATCCCTCGACTCTTCCTCCTCCCCTTCACACTGGTGGTTTGAAACATGAGTCAGCCAATGCAGGATTCACTCTCACGGAGGGAAAGGATTACACTGTGTAACAAACTTCAACCAATTTTTTGTTTATGTTGATTTTTACCTTATTTCTGATCACTGTCAATGCGTAGATTCCGAATTGCTATTTGTTTTTGTGTAAATTTAGAGTTACAGGAATTGTGCAACATATGTATCGTACAAGGACAGTAACTGCAACTTATTACCATTTCGAGAATGTTGCGAATGTCAGAGAATTTATATATTTCTAGGTGTATATTATGAATATAACTAGAAAATGAGCAAACAGTAACATCACAAGGGATGTAGGGCACATAGTATCTAGAAATGCACCTTGATCTTGACTTTCCTCTGTAGCTGTGATGATAATCGCGCAACAATCCCCAAACGTAATTGCCCATTATCGCCTCACTCCATCTACCCTGATATCTGGTTTCCATCAGCAAAATGTCCTGTGCAATTTGATTGACATTCTGCTTCCAAGCCACTGGGATGCGCCGATCTGGTCAGCGACGAGCTGTGCGGAATCTGGTCTCCTCTGGTTGCCAAGAAAACCTTTCACAACAGCTCTGAAAGCATTCCAGGTGCGCTCTTCATCTTTGGTCATTTTACTCTGGAGTTCACGACTTGCAAGCATTCTTCGAACTTGCGGCCCGGTGAATATGCCAGCCGTCACCTTTGTCATGTTCAGCTTGGGAAACATTGATCGGATATGCAGAAACGCATCGCCATCCTTGTCGATGGCTTTCGCGAATTGTTTCACAAGACCAAGTTTTATGTGTAGCGGCGGCAGTAATACCTTCACTCTAGAGATCAGTGCAGCTCTCAGAACGGTGCACGAGCCTGGTGTGAGACAGTCTCTGAAAGGCCAGTCTTTCCTCACGAAATGTTGCATTGCTCCGACTGTCCCACAAGCATAAAAACATGAATACTTCGTATAACTGCCTTGCGTTCCAAGTAGGAACGAATTCATTTTGAAATCCCCACAACCCTCCCAGTTGTGATCTGAGTACCTGATCTTTGTCAGACAAATCTTCACATTCTCATAGCCATCTTTCATTTCCACAGAATGTGAAACTGGAATTGATGGGAGTTCATTGTGAAACTGTCTATGAAAAGTCGCCATTCTGAGGCCTTGTAATCCACTCCCATGGCTTGGAATAAACACTTAACATCAAAACACAAACATAACGAGGTGTCTTCACAAAATTTGAAGAAGGATGCAAGCTTGCCGAGGAGATGCCTATAACTCAGTATGCAACTGGAATCCAGCAAGTTCCATTCACTTTGACGTGATGCCAGCAGCTCAGCTTTGGACTTGGTGAGTCCTAAATCTCGGACCAAGTCATCCAGTTCTTGCTGATTGGGAAAGTGTGGAGTGTCTCCGGAACATTCTCCAACATACGATTCATCATAACTTTTTCATCCATCATCGATCATGTCTTCATGCTCAGAGACAACTTCCTTGTCCGCAAGAGGGACAGGAATTGCCAGCTTATCGTGGTGAGGCACCGGAGAGATCAACGAAGACAAGTTTGGATGTACATTGTTCTTTTTGCCTTTAATGCTCTTCGCACCACTTACATCAACCATGCAAAAATAACAAACGTCGTTGTGATTCAAAGGCTCTCGCCATACTCCCGGAACTGCAAAAGGCATCTTCATTCTCGCTCCTCATAGCCAAGCTTCAAGCGCAGAGCAACATCTACCACAAGTGTAGTGCAGAAACCAATCCTTATCTTGATTGCCCATTGCTACGCCAAAATATGCTTTGTATGCACGAGCAAATTTGGGATCAAGGTGGATTACCTTGATAATCTTCGGTTCAATATATTCTTCACATACATAACAAAATGCATTGGCTGACAGCTTGCAAGAACGTCTACTGGTCATTCTCATCAATAGAAACACCATCAGGAACAGCTCAAAAACACGTCGATCAGCCAGACTAGTAATGTGTGGACAGCTCATCGAATGAACTGACTCGATCCTCTTTGCATGACGCAATAATGGTCATATCTTTGACATCTGCACGGATGCAGATGGTGTGTGTGTGTGTGTGTGTGTGTGTGTGTGTGTGTGTGTGTGTGTGTGTGTGTGTGTGTGTGTGTGTGTGTGTGTGTGTGTGTGTGTGTGTGTGTGTGTGTGTGTGTGTGTGACGTGGTAAGCAATACGTCAGCCATTACATTGGCGTGCAGTAACAAGATTGGAAATAAACAATTGCCAATTGTTGACAAAAATCTACAGACAGACAAATAAACATACACCATTGGAATCAGCATGGAAAACTAAGTCTAACAAGACCAAAAAAGTGAATAAACAAATTCTTTGTTGCACGGTGTTATTATCACTGACTGTAACATGTGGAAGTGCTCACGGGAGGTAAAAACAATAAAGTTGTAGGTCTCCGCATTGTTGCATATAAACAGTGTGAAGAAACCTACATGTGCAAACAAGGGTGAATAAATGAATGCCGAGTTATGAAAAGATGAAAAAACAAATCATCCACCTATTTTTGTTTCACATACTACGATATCAGTGTATGCAATGTGAGTGACGGGGAAATATGTAAAGCATGTGTGTGAAGAAAATATTGTAGAGGTTGAAGTCCTATTGGCCCTACTGGAAAAAAACTCATCGAGTGGTTATAATTAAATACGAAAATGGACTTTAAGAAAACTGCATGTAAATTTAATACTGAAAGTCAAAACAGTACGTGTTTTTCAGTACGAGTAATTCTTGACAATTTGTCAGAAAATAATAAGGTTTGTTACTTTGCCAGAAAGTTAGCATAGAGCGTTAATCTAAAAAATAGTACCTGTGTAGAACGGAAATGAATGATAACCCTAAATATTGCAGATCTGTTATATTAATGTATTTAACAAGAGGAGGTTATGGGAAAATCCTCCAGAAACATGTCAGTATTCATATTATCTCCTTTTTGGGGTGGGTGATGATAGTTATTTGCCCTTGTGTGTTTAGTCACATACTCAGGTATACAAATATGATAGTTTCATTAATTGTCTCTCTCTCTCTCTCTCTCTCTCTCTCTCTCTCTCCATCTGTGTGTGTGTGTATATATATATATATATATATATATATATATATATATATATATATATATATATATATATATATATATATATATATATATATATACCAGAGAGTCATCAGAATAAGTGAAGAAATTTTTGAAGAATCTGAGGAGTACAATTACTTGGAGCAAATACTAATATTAACGAAAAACGATGATAGCCAAATAAAAAGACGCATTACAGTTGGATGGAAAGCTTTTGGTAAACATACAGACATTATGAAAAGTAGCTTGCCAATATGTATGAAACGAAAAGTATATAAAAATGTATAATCCCAGCTATGACGTACGGTTGTGAGACCTGGAGACTAACAAAATCGATGGAATATAAACTAATACGTTCTCAGAGAGGAAGGAAAAGGAGCTTATGTGGTACAGTGGTAAAGTGTCCGTCTCGCACTGTGGTGGGCGTCGGTTAGCCTCCCGCCAGAGTTGTAAAAACTTTGCGAAGCGTTCACTAAGACACTTACTACTTTGACGGACATAAGAGGTGCTGTGGTTGAACCAGTGTCGCATATTAGTATGCCTGGACCCAATCGGCTTAAGGAAGGCTGATTGCACTTGGTTCACGGACTACACACACAGCCAAAGCCACTACAACTTTACAGTCACATTCACAAGCACTTCTCACCCTACATACAGTCTCTACGAGACAGCCTAAGCCACTGGGTAAAGATACATTAGTTGTATCGTCCCTACTTCGGTAGTGATAGGCCGGTCCTGCAGTGGACAACAACGGCTGGTGATAATATATATATATATATATATATATATATATATATATATATATATATATATATATATATATATATATATATATACTGGCATATCTATATCTGTCTACCTATCTATCTATCTACAGTATCTCTATATCTATCAATATCTATATCTCTACCTCTATCAATCTATCTGTCTATATAGAGAGATAGATAAATATAGATATATATACGTACTGGTATATCTATATGTCTACGTATGTATGTATGTGTCAGGACTCAATATTATAACAATACAACTCATAGATAGATAGATAGATAGAAGCACCAAGCCAGGGGGTGAGATAAGAAGTGTGTCAGCGAGAATCAACCAAAAGGAACTTAGCTTGCAACCCTTAAGTGAAGGAATGCTTGACGTGCACTGGAAGCAGTACATACACACAGACATACAATGTTCTAGATGCTTCAACAACAGTACAGCCCACGTGACACAATCCTGCTAAACGAGAATGTAGGAATCAGAGATCAGAAACAGGCTAGCCATAGAACTGACACGTAGTGGACAGCGGAAATAAGAAGAGAGGTCCGACGACACTTAGTAAATCACGTCCCTGTGTACTACATACTCTGCTCAACTTAGACTTTCTTTGAAGATAATAAATCAAGATCAACTCCCTGTATTTATCTTTAACTCCTCCTGCTCTTCGATTAGCACATTAACTTCAACCAAAGCTCAAGACTTACATATTACAAAATCAAAGAGTCACATATAATAAATGGTGACAGCGGTGGGATGATTGGATTCCCAGAGTAGAAGCCTCAATTAATGGATCTATAAATAAATCTATAGGTGACACACCACATTTCATTATATATATGGGACAGATAAAAAACTACCACATGAGATTCTAGAAGGTCAAAATCTACCCATATACAACTACGATGATTATTTTAAACTCCGTTTACGTGAATTCCAGGACATACATAAAAGAGTCAAAAATAATTAACGATGTCCATGGAAGAAACTACGGAGGCATTTAATAAAAAGGCAAAAGACTCGCCTATCTGCTTAGGAGACAATGTCTACGGTATCTTTCATATGAGAGACAATAAATTATCCCCAAAATTTGAGGGCACATACAGAGTAATTAACATAAAAGCCAAGTTTTAATTATGTCACTGTCAAGTGCCGAAGAGAAACAAGTTCATATTGACCATTTAAAACGAGTTTCAAGGGAACTAACCAATAATTATACAGCGTCGGATACCACCGAACAACCGAACATAACCCATGAAAGCAATTAAAAAAAAACAATAATTACAAAAATAAATTAAGGTCATACACCAATCAAACAGAGGTGCAACTGTTCCAAAAAAAAATCTACAGTACATCATTTACATGATTTAAATATCGATTTAAACTCCTTCTATAAATGAAATAACAAGCAAGTTATTGTTCGCCGTTAGTCAACCGTAACACACATCATCACTATCATCGACCACAGCATGACCATATTAGAAAATTAATTGATTTTTTTTGTTGGTAGGCAACGATGCGGGGACTTATGCTATGGATTCACATCTACATAGCAAGAAGATATGCTCACTTAGACCCCCAACACATAGTACAGCAAGGATGCCTCATAGCTCCAGCGGCCACGACGTCAGTCGTAAAGGATACCATAAGTGCTGAAATCAGTTTGGATTACTTATACGAATTACCTTCTTATCTAGAAAACATCGCCAGACCCATGAGGACCTTGGACTTCATGATAGGAGGCTACGTTTTACAAGCACATAATAACAAAGGAAGTGGATGAAATAGTGAAGTTAGCGAAATGGAAGACAGAACAGGTTAAGTCAACTATGCTCATCATGATCCAAGATCTCCCATCTCATGGAACGAGCAACATTACACGTACTCGCCAAAAGTGCGGTTTGTTCGACCTGGGTGGTGCAATTCCTGAGAACATCTTTGGATTTGCTACAGAGGAAGACCTCCAAAAAATAAACAACAAATTTAATAAAATAGGTCAGGTACTAACATACCAAGATGAATTCATCGCCGGACATAACTCATCAATGAAGACAATCGTGAAAAATCTGAAAAAGGCGGAAAACATAGCTCTCGAAAGTGTAGGAAAAATAAATGCCATGGAAGGGAACATAACACTTTTCCACCACCTCTCCATCATCACGGAACACATTGACACAATTCTACTCCAGTTAGACAACACTGGAGTTCGTTACAGGGCACTTATGCAAGGAATTTCGAATGCTGGTAATGGCAAGATCACAATTGACTTGCTTCCAGTTCATGAGCTACGTCAAATAATTAGTCAAGGCATACATAAACATAAATTGAAGTCTTTGTTCCGAAGTAGGGATTTCATGCAATATTATCCATATTTAGAAGCAACACTAACACCAAACATCAGTAGTAGATCATGTACCATTCATAACTGACGACCTGTTCACAGTATACCAAATACACCCCTTTCCTTCTAAGAATAATAACACTTTGGTCATCATCAACATCAACACATACACCGAACTCATCATGGTCTCCAAGAGATGGAACACTGTCACTTTCGCCAGTGAATCAACGATTGGACGAAAGTGTCGTTCATCCTTACATCCTGTTCACCTTCGTCCTGCGTACATTTTTACGTTTCAGCCTACTGAAACAGTCACTTGTGAAATGGCTATCATAAGAAATCACGACATTCATGATCACTGCAACTTCACTTTTGCTCCAGATAAGCTTGTACACCATCAATGCATCGGACACTCACATTTTTTTATTCACTCATAACACATCAGTTTACATAGTCTGTCCAGATATACCACCATCTCATACTTCAGCCTCAGGATTATACATAGCACCAGACTACTGTGCGGTATTTACACCATCCATGTCCACTTTATCCACCATCAATCACTACGCCATCCTCAGTCATGTACACACAAACATTTCTACCAACTACCTAATATGGACTTAAACATGAGCACAAGTATTAAGTTGACTTCACCTAAGTTTGAAACCATGCAACTGATCAATGAAACAATGAAGCCCTGGGAAGATTTGAGTTTGAGTATGTTCAACCCATAGCCCAGCACCTACTGTCTTTATAATCTTCTGTATTGTATTTACAGTAGTGCTGTTTGTAATGTGCAGAATGCATGTAAGAATTGCAAACTTGGAGTCAGTATTTAGTGGGGGTAAAGTGCGAATTCAAGTAAACCCCCCTGAATGAACTGTACATATTTTGTATATAGTATTAATTTTACAAAAAATAAAATAAATGAATGACACATGATATAGAAGTATACCAGTATCATTATCTCTATACGAAGTATTAATAGCTTTTACCATAATCTTAACTTTGAACTTTTTTTTTTTTGCATATATGCATATGACTGTTATACATAGACATCTTACAATATGTCATACAATAACCAATTTAACCATATTGCATTTGTTCAATGATGATTACAATTTGTTTAAAATGTAATATTATTGGATCATTGCAATATTAACATGAATATTATATCTATGCAATATTATAATCAAAATGTATTAACAGATTAGCATATGTCAATGATGATTGCTGTCGTAGGACCGCCAGCTGGCATGACCGAGCGATGTCAGGACTCCATATGATAATAATACAACTCATAGATAGATAGATAGATAGATAGATAGCTTGATAGATAGAAGCACCAAGCTAGAGGGTGAGATAGGAAATGTATCACCGAGAATCAACCTAGAGAAACTTAGCTTGCAACCCTTAAGTGAAGGAATGCTTGACGTGCACCGGAAGCAGTACATACACACAGACATACAGTGTTTTAGAAGCTTCAGCAACAGGATAGCCCACGTGACACGACCCCTGCTAAACGAGAATGTAGGAATCAGAGATCAGAAAGGGGCCAGCCATAGAACCGACAGGTAGTGGAGAGAGGAAATAAGAAGAGGGGTCTGACAACACTTAGTAAATCAAGTCCCTGTGTACTACATACTCTGCTCAACTTAGACTTTCTGTGAAGATAATAAATCAAGATCAACTCCCTGTATTCATCTTTAACTCCTCCTGCTCTTCGATTAGCACAATAACTTTAATCAAAACTCAAGACTTACATATTACAAGACCAAGGAGTCACATACTGTGTGTAGGTATCTGTCTATCAGTCTATCTATCTATATATCTATATATATCTGTATCTATATCTGTATCTATCTCTATATCTGTATCTATACTTATATCTGTATCTATCTATCTAGATAGATCATATTGCATCTCTTGTAAAATCAGCATCCAAGAGATTAGGTGTGTGTGCTAAGCCGACTCCGTACCCTCTTTACCCCTGCACAGCTGTTGACTTTATACACGGGTTTTATTCGCCCCTGTGTAGAGTACAACTCTCATATGTGGGGAGGCTCCCCACACACAGCTCTTCTCAATAGGGTGGAGTCAAAGGCTTTTCGTCTCATTAACTCTCCTCCTCTTATTAGCTCCCTTCACCCTGTGTCTCTTCGCTACACTGTTGCCTCCTTATCTCTTTTCTGTCGCTACTTCCATGATCACTGCCCCCCTGAACTGTCTGTTTGCATCCCTCCACCTCTACGACAGGCGCATTGCTCCCGTCTAGCAACAAACTCTCATCCCTTTTCTGTCCAACTCTCTAATGCAAGAGTTAACCGTTACTCCCAGTCCTTAATTTATGCAACGGGTCAACTCTGGAACTGTTTTCCTCTGTCTGTATCTCCTGCTTCTTATGCTCTTCAGTCTTTTAAACAAAGTGTGTCCAGGTATCTCGAAATGAACAGATCTTGAATGTGGCTCACTTTTTTTTTTTTCTTGGAAAGAATTGTTTGCGGGCTCCTGGCCTTTGGTTCCTTCTTATTTGCATAAAAAAAATATGTCTATCTATCTATCTATATACAGGGTGTAACGCGACATATGACAAAAACTTATACCACTGATCTATCTTGCAATTCTGAGTATATTTTGTTCTATAACATATACTCTCTGCGACCCTAATTCAGTAACCAGCATTTGGCTGTTTAAAAGTTTCGTGGCTTGCATGTGCCACTGGGTGAGAGCTTCGCCGGGCGATGGGAGACGAGTATTATTAGCTTATACTGTACTTACATAAAAATCCCATATCCTATCAGTACAAACGAGTTTTAAGAAAAAAAAACTTTACGTACTCTATTGATTCTTTAACATCAAGTCATGCATTGCTGCAATTCTTTTGCACAAATCGACTGTCAATTAAGGGATTAAATTCAAATTTTATGGCTTGTAAGGGAGTAGGAAGGGAGGAGAGAGTCTGGTGTGTTGTTGCCAAATGTAATGCTTGGTTTCTAGGATATTGCTACCAGCATTATGATAACACTCACAGCTCATTCAATGGAAAAACGGTATTGTAGAGGGAGATTAGCCTCACTTTAAGTCAGAAACAATATTATTTATTACAATTTTTCTGCTGAAAGTAAACATGGCGCCATTGGGTATCTCCACTTGCATTCCTCTCTGCAGCACTGGCATTACCAACCCAGAATCCATAAAAATAGACGATATCCGTATATTCTTCATTGTTGTACGTACGTGGCATGCTGTTTCATGAACAAATGAAGTTGAACCCAGCGAACAGCTGAACGCGGGGAACAGTATTTGAAGCATGTGCCTCGCCTGCAAATTTTCCCGTTCAAATGATAGTGGACGCAAGGTTGCCAACTTGGCAACCTTGCGTCTACTTGCCACACTTTTAGATGGGAATTATAGTACCGGCTCTTCAAAATTATCTTTTTTTTTTTTTTTGTTAGAATTATCGTACACTTAAATTTATTTTTCTATCTGTCTATTTATTTATTGCTAGAAGCCTTAATCCCATAAGGGGTGGCCACAAACAAATCGCCTCCATGTCGCCCTGTCTCCTGCGATTTCACTGCCCTGCTCCCAGCTCACACCCCCTCTCTCATATACCTCTCCACTCCATCCCTCCATCTCATCCTTGGCCTCCCCTTCCCTCTACCCCTTCTCCACCTCACTCACATACACTCTCCTCGTTAGTCTCTCACTCTCCATCCTCTCCACATGGCCAAACCATTCACTCACTAATCTGAAGCATTTTAAAATCGTCACCAATACCTTGTGTATTTACTGAAAACTTACCCATTACAATTATTTTCATCGGTCCCGTAATTTTTCAAGTACTGATGTTTACTTTGGTGTATTTTATCACTTTATTTTGTATCAGAATTAAGTTATACCATGAAAATCTCATAATAATAATATTATAATACTGTAATCATATCATTCATTGCAAAAATAATGTTACACGAAATACACTTTGTGCCAGTCTAGAAAATCAGTCTGACTAGCAGCAGAATGCGGTCCATAGAACTTTTAATAGATAACTCACAGAAATGTGCTTCCTCTTGCAGATGATAACTTAGCAAGACCATAAAGAAGTATTTTCAGTGATTACCATTATATTAGCCCCTAAGATCACTCATCTTCAAATTGTGGAACAAAAGTGCATGATTAGCTATGCATGCCACAAAATTTAGTGCCATGCTGGCTCTCAACCCAAAATTATCGTACAAACCGTACGATAATAGAAAATTGTATTGTACATAGTACCAGAGGCAATATTATCGTACAGGTAAGATAATTATCGTACATGTGGCAACACTTAATGCCAAGTCCCTATCATCAGTCTCACTAGTTTACTCCTGAAAACTTGCTAGAATGTCGCTAGATAGTAAACACAGCAAAACATCGCTAGATAATACGATTAAATCTCTAGAATATCACCTAAAAATGGCAAAAATATCCAGAATGTAGCTAGATATCATGTTGCCAGATGTTAAATAGTGCCGCTAGGTAGAAGCAAAAAATGGGTCTAGCTGCATAGTCGGTACTTTGACAAGCCTGTGTCACTGTTCTCACATCAACATATAAAAGAAATAGTGCGATGTTAAAAATAAAAATAAAAATAAAACTACAAAAAAATAATAAAATAACAATTATTATATATATATATATATATATATATATATATATATATATATATATATATATATATATATATATATATATATATATATATACGTGTGCATGAAAGTGTGTATATTCATATGCATGGATGTGTGTATGTAAGTGTAATGCTGGGTAGAATTAGGCTCGACTTCTCGTTCCTATTTCACTCACGTGGAGCGGGGTCCTCTTTCGAGACCGGAGCTAGTGCAATAAAGAGAGGCAGGACAAAAACTTTCGGCAACACCATACACATAATTATATTACCACAGTCAGACACAGGACATTTCAGTAGATATTACAACACAATATTGAGCAATATAAAACCTTATCTAAGATATGTGTATCTCGCAGGATACTTGCTTTCTAGATACTAATGACAACACAACAATCCTAGTGTATTAGGAGTACAACAAGTGCGCGCAGAGCGCGGAAGGGGGGGAGGAGGAGGAATGGGGGTTTGTGATTCACTAGGAGATAGGGGAGGCGCGGAGAGTGAATTAAAACGGCGAGGAGAAAGTTATGGTAATATTGGAAGATGCCCGATATTAGCAGGGGAGTTTATATGGTTTCTGTTAGTGAAGGTACTTTGGCAAATAACTCTGATTCTTGATTTGGCTTTAAGAGCGTGAGCGAATAATAGAGAGGGTTTTTAGGGGTAGCGTGCAGAGGGAGGGAATATTATTAATACTTCCTTTTTTGATATTTCCTCGTTAGAGTGGGAACATGTCTCTTTAGGCACAGGCTTATTAATTACACATCTGTCAGAGAGGTCTTCCAGGTATGGTCCATAGAATCTCGCTTCACAACGCGGAACAAGGGCGGAATACTCTTAATACTACTTTCACAATATTACTTCGCGGCTAGATGACATTTCTTCCTCACAGTCTTTCTTTCAGCAATGGGGATACGTCTTTATAGATATCCGGGGTGACACTCGCACATATATTCACTCAGATCTTAGTCCACATTCTCGACCTCTAACTTCTCATTGTGATCTGCTTTACCCCGATATACATCACAGTTTCACTGCACAATACTGGTTCTAGGAGAGAGAGAGTCACACTTAACCTATATCATTAATATTACATTACCACCCGTATTCTCTTTAAGAAAGGAGACGGGGGCACGACATTGGTGATCCGGCTGAGTTAGGGGCGCCGTCAAGACAGGGCGAACTGAGAGGGCACGGGGCGGCTCGCAAGGGCGTCCTCTCGTGTCCGGGACTCCCGGTGGCTTCCGGACTGGGCTCCGGCGTAAGGCCCTTGGGATTGGGGCCAAATAGGTCCCGGAACCTCTGGGTCAGGTCCCGGCGTCGTGGGGGCGTGGCGAGGTCTCGTCCGGGTGTCCTAGAGAGGGCCGAGAGAGGCGACGGGCTGCGGTCTCCCACGTCCAGAGGCGCCGTCAGGGGAGGACTGCGGCAGCGACCGTCACTGGGGCCCGACAGGTGTGTCTGCTCTAGGGCCAGGCGTAAAGAACAGAGACCGGGGGAGGCAGGGAGGTCTGTCCGGGATGTTCTGGGACAGGACACCTGGAGTTCAATCTCCGGTTGTGGAGACGTCCCTCTCCTAGCTACGCCCTGGGAGCGACCATAGATCGTCTCTACCTGGACACTGGGGGAGCGACCATTGATCGTCTCTACCCAAACACTGTGGGAGCGACCATTGATCGTCTCAACCAGAACACTAAGGGAGCGACCATTGATCGTCTCTACCTGGACACTGTGGGAGCGACCATTGATCGTCTCGACCGGAACACTAAGGGAGCGACCATTGATCGTCTCTACCTGGACACTGTGGGAGCGACCATTGATCGTCTCGACCGGAACACTAAGGGAGCGACCATTGATCGTCTCTACCTGGACACTGTGGGAGCGACCATTGATCGTCTCGACCGGAGCACTAAGGGAGCGACCATTGATCGTCTCTACCTGCACACTGCGGGTGCGACCATTGATCGTCTCGACCGAGCACTAAGGGAGCGACCATTGATCGCCTCTACCTGGAACCATCGTCTCGACCGGAACACTAAGGGAGCGACCATTGATCGTCTCTACCTGGACACTGTGGGAGCGACCATTGATCGTCTCGACCGGAGCACTAAGGGAGCGACCATTGATCGTCTCTACCTGGACACTGTGGGAGCGACCATTGATCGTCTCGACCGGAACACTAAGGGAGCGACCATTGATCGTCTCTACCTGGACACTGTGGGAGCGACCACTGATCGTCTCAACCGGAACACTAAGGGAGCGACCATTGATCGTCTCTACCTGGACACTGTGGAAGCGACCATTGATCGTCTCGACCGGAACAGGAAGGGAGCGACCATTGATCGTCTCTACCTGGACACTGTGGGAGCGACCATTGATCGTCTCAACCGGAACACTAAGGGAGCGACCATTGATCGTCTCTACCTGGGCACTGTGGGAGCGACCATTGATCATCTCGACCGGAACACTAAGGGAGCGACCATTGATCGTCTCTACCTGGACACTGTGGGAGCGACCATTGATCGTCTCGACCGGAACACTAAGGGAGCGACCATTGATCGTCTCAACCTGAACACTACGGGAGCGACCATTGATCGTCTCTACCGAAACACTGTGGGAGCGACCATAGATCGTCTCTACCAGAGGGGCGCTGTCTGGAGTACTGTTTCTGACTCCACCCCTAGCTAGCTCAGTGATTCCGCCACGCGAAGGTAGTGTCTTTCGCCTACGGTGGCGGCGGCGTGGTGGCTGTATGTCACAGGGGCGCACGGCGCGGGCTGACATGCATCGTTGTTGCCCGGAGTGGTGGTGGCTGGTGACGGCTACCCCGTGGGGTCCGTGTGGGGGTGTCGGCATACTTGTGGGTGAACTCTGTTGTTCCTGGTTCGCCCTATCGTCGGGGGTACTATAGTATTCTCCGGGAGTTTCCTCGGGAGCACTGTCAAAGCCACGCATTTCAGTAAGTATGTATGTATATACATATGTTCGTGTATATATGTATATATGTATCAATGTATATACATATATATATTATTGCCTTAATGACCAGGGGCTCCGGCCCCAATGGTCGATAGGCAAAAAAAAAAAAAAAAAATTGCAACAGAAAAATTTTAATGAATAATAATATTACTCCTAACTTAAATTGATGCTAGTCACTGATTACAATCTTTTTCCACTGAATGAGCTGTGGGTGTAATGATAATGCTGGTAGCAATATCCTAGAAACCAAACATTACATAACTGGCAACAACACACCAGCCCCTCTCCTCCCACCCTACTCCCTCGCTAACCATAGAATTTTAATTTAATCCTTAATTTACAGTTGATTTGTGCAAAAGAATTGCAGAAATGCATGACGATGTTAAAGAATCAATAGACTAAGTAAAGTTTCTTCTTAAAGCTCGTTTGAACTGATAGGATATGGGATTTTTACAGACAGTACAGTATACGCTAATAATGCTCGTCTCCCGTCGCCCTGCGAAGCTCGCACCCAATGGCACATGAAAGCCTCCAAACTTTTACACTTAAACAGCCGAATGCTCGGTACTCAACTGGGGTCGCAGAGAGTATATGTTATAGAACAAAATATACTCAGAATTACATAATAGATCATTGGTGTAAGTTTCTGTCTTACGTCGCGTTACACCCTGTATACATATATATATATATATATATATATATATATATATATATATATATATATATATATATATATATATATATATATATATATATATATACTGTATATGTACATTGTGTACATTGTACATGTATAATTTATGATACATATCTGTATTTATGTATATATTTATGTATATGTAGATACATATACATATACGTGTGTGTATATATATATATATATATATATATATATATATATATATATATATATATATATATATATATATATATATATATATATATATATATATATATATATATATATATAATACTTACATGGCAATATTACGACTGAAAGAATAATAATGTATAAGTCAATATACTGTATATCTATGTTTTTCTGTCTGTTTATAATATAAGTAAGTTGATAGACTAATTGTCTGGTTGACTCAATGACTGACTGATAGACGTTTTTACATACTGCATATAAATCCGGGGTCAGAAAGTAGTACTGTGAGGTCCATCACTATTTTTTTGCGTTTGTAAATTTGCGAGTTAAACGTGTGTCGTCAGGGGACATACTGTAATTATATGTTTCGTGGAAATCAATATGATATTATTCATGCTGCCTATGAAAAAAAAAAAAAAAAATCTAGTTTCCAGTGTCCTAACATACTTTAAGGCAGCATAATAGACTGCGGAGATATCCATCCATGAGAGGGTGGCTGATTATTAGTCGCCTCCACGTCGCTTTCTCGTCCACCATCATGTCCTTTCCTCCGTCTCCGTCTCAGACCACTCATTCATCCCTCCACCTCATCATCGGTCTCCCTCTCCCCTATTTTCCTTCCACCTCACATACATTCACTTTCCTTAGCAATTCCTTTGGCTCCGTTCGCTCCACATGATTAAACGATCTCACGGCATTCAAAAAAAAAAAAAAAAAAAAAAATCTTCCAACACAACCACATCAAGAACATAACGCTCTCGAATTTCCTGGCATCATACTCACATCTGAACTCTCTCTCTCTCTCTCTCTTTCACGGGAAAATGTCAGTACAAAAATAACCGTATTTTCTGCATCAAGATGACCCTGACCGAAATGGCAGACCAGAACAATTTTATATAGGAAACCAAGAAATCCTGGGTGGTGCACTGACATACTACTGTAAATGCATAACCTCATTAGCAATCACCGCAACTCCATTGCACCTCTGAGTAACGGTCACTATATTATTGGTTGGCTTGCGTTGCTTCTAGGGATGAGCCCGGCTACACACTGCAATATGAAGGTTCACATTTACCCAAGGTGGGGTGAAGCTACGAAGCAGTATGGGACTTTGGTGGCTTTTTTTTTTTTTTCATTATAGAACAGGAGGTAATTCAGGTCATTCCCAGATTTAAAACCAAGATCATCAGAAGGTTCACTTTTTGTACTGTATTATCACTGGTAGTTATTGGTACGGTAGTTTTGACGTGACTGATAACTAATTCACATACCTCTATATAAGCATTCGCTGATGCACTGCCTGCAGCCCAAACGTATGTAGCCTATGTTTACCAAACCATCTTAGCAGGCCGTTGTGTCATAATTGGATGCTTTTGGTCCATTGCACTAGGAGAAAGACCTACCCATGTCCATTATGCACAATTGGGAGCCTGTGTTTATCAGGAGGCTTAGCTAGTCTATATGTGAACAGTAATAACAAGTGACCCAGTATTTTGAACGTGATGATGTTATACATAAAATGACAGGCAGATTTGCCTTTTATTTATGACAATACGCAAAGAGAGAGAGAGAGAGAGAGAGAGAGAGAGAGAGAGATGAGGATAAAAAATGAAACTATGCTGAGTATAGGCTGCCTAAGAGCTAGTTACTGTACTTGGGAGAGATATGTGATACAAGGGGAGTGCAAATACTGTGAGTACCTTGAGCAAATTTCCTCAATTGTCGCCATCATATTGCTGAAAAAAAAAAAAAAAAAGACAATAAAGCACAAAATTCACCACCAGGGTTATCTCGGAAATTAATAAGCATTAGAGGTCATGCGGACATCTTTAAAAAGCTTATGGAAAAGTAATTTAAAATGGTCTTAATAAACATTGCCATCCTATTCCTAAAAATAGCCAAGAAGGGCCAAATTTAATATGATTTTATTTTCTCGGAAATTATTATAGCTACTGCAAACTTAGGCACATAAATGGAAAACTAAAATAAGTAGATTAACAAGTATTTTCTCTCGAAGTCCATATTATATCTGCACAGGTGAAACTTTTGTCCCTCGTTATTCACGAAACATGCAACAGTAAAAGGTTTGATGGATTTCAAGGTTACTGGATGTAGGGTTATGTGTAGGTCGCATATTTTTAACTACTTCATGTGGGGAAAGTGGTGGCTAAGTAGTTAGGGATGTCTGAAATGACACGAGTTTGCTCCCCGGCTGAGGTAAGGCTCAATTCGATTAATTAATTTTCCTTAAAACAGACTTTACTGATCTTCCATAAAACCCACCGACTTGTTATTAAAATATTCGCACTAATGACAAGACACCCCTAGCATGCACTCATTATTGACGGTGTGCAATAGTGCCGAAATGGTGACATTTGGAGGCATATGCACATAGGCCTATGCCCAGAGTCAGACTCATAAAGAGAAGAAAATGAAAAATTTTGCGGGCGGGGAAGGAGATCTAGTAGGGAATACCGTCGCCCACTGCTCTCAAATATCCATCAACGCTCATTAGTTAAAGGGTATTCCCAAAGAAATGGGTTTCGTCTGTGGAGAGAGAGAGATTAATAATTCCAGCGGTTTGTTGTGTTAGGTAAATAAGCATTATTGCAAAATGTTGTTAATCACTTGTACGACCTGTAAATGTAATGTGGGTAAAGATGAGTAGCATTATGTATAGGGGTGCAAGATTGAGAATAACGAATATCGAGTCTTTGTTCCATTTTTTCTCGTTTTTCTTTACTGCTTTTTGTTACCCTGCAAAACATTGGATGGAGGCTAAATCCCTGCTGCGTGATGCAATGATGTGATAGTGATTTATAAGCCCGTAGGAACAAGTGCATTCGTCTATCGCGCATCAGTTTCTCTCTGCATGATCTTCAGCTGGCATAACTGCCAACTCGCCTACTCAGATCAACATTCATTAACAGATTATGAACTAATTAGTCCCTTAGTCAGATAAGGCTATTTATAGCCGTTTTTCGTCATGAGTCATGTTCAGACACTAAATTAAAAGGTTCATTTGTGTCATACAGATCCAGTTTAGTCAAACTTCAATATTGTATGTAAAAGTTTTTCAGGACCAATAGAATGCGTTTAGTCCATTTAATATTCATCCACTTCCTTCAAAATCAAACTGGTGTTGGAGTGGGATATCTTCAAGCGTTGGCACTTAGATAACTTTATGGCGTTCCTCACTTCTCTTCCTTTTCCCCGAAAGGAGGATGGCAGAGTGCAGAAGGGCATCTTTACCTGCAGTTCACCGGATTCATGTTCAGATGAGTCTGACTTCTCCACCACCACCGCCGCCACCACCACCACCACCACAACAACAACATCCAATCCGACTTGAGTCGCATTCTAAGTGGCATAGGACGCCTTGCACTACTACTTTCTTACTGCTTTATTATTATTATTATTAGTAGTAGTAGTAGTAGTAGTAGTAGTAATAGTCGTCAACATTCCGCCTTATGTTATTTTCATCGTTTTAACAAATCAATTTGGGTGAGGTGATACTAAGCCTCCAGAGCCACTTAGAATATGACCGTCCGTTTGATCAGTCCAAAATCATTCAGGGTCACAGGAAGCATTTACCTACAATCAGAACTTTGTCAGTTAAGTTGGGGAAATAACCGAGTATTTAGTTGGAGAAGAACAAGGAGATTTTAGGAAAGAGAGATTTTGCGAAGATCAGATATCTAATACACCATAATCCTGGACATGTGTGTGTGTGTGTGTGTGTGTGTGTCTGTGTGGCGCAGGTAGTTTTTTTTTTTTTTTTTTTACAATATACGTACTTGGCAGGATGGTTGGAAACTGATCCAAGATGGGCTACTTTCAATTTGATGTCGACTGAAAAGTTCTGATCCGGTGCTCTGGACCCTAAATATTGTACCCAGTGGTATTACAATTTGCGCACGTTGAAAAGAATGCGGGGGATTTCCGTGGAGTTTCATGAGTCTATGGAGAGAAAGAGAGAGAGAGAGAGAGAGAGAGAGAGAGGGGGGGGGGGATGTTGCACACATTTACACTCCGATGTCTATTACTTCACTGATGATTTTATTCAGTAGAAAATGGTGGTAGCTGTGATGGTGGTGGTGGTGCTGGTATCTGTTCAGAAAGGGCGCTCATTTTGTCAAGTCCTTAGTGGCTGTAAAGCACTTAATCGAAAGTGAAGCATGATTTCAGAGATGACTCTAATTTGGGTAAGTGTTGAACAGCCCGATAAGGTCTTGAGGCTCTTGTTTGCACTAAAATGTTTAGTGAAAAAGTATTTAGAGAAAAATTAGTTGTATTTTACCGTCATGAATCTAGAGAAAACATACGGAGCTGTAGTAGGACAAGGAATATGGAAGTTGTTAGAAATATATGGAGTACATTGGAAGTTGCTGAACGCTGTGAAGTGCATTAATGATCGTGCTAGGGCTGCATTGCGAATGTGGGTTGTGAATCAAGTGTGTTCCTTGATCTGGATGTTGGATTGAAACGACTGTGTCTTGCCTCCTTGGCTGTAGTTTATATGCCAATGGAGTTGCAAGAGATACAAGGTAGGGCCGTGGATCCTGAAGTGTCACAAATGAGGCAGGGTAAGGTTTGGAAACTTCCTGTGCTGTTGTTTGCTGCAATACTGTATTAACCCGCGCCGTCCCAAGGACGTACTTCCACGTCCTCACGTTTTGTCACAGCTAATCCCGAGGACGTACTTCAACGTCCTGCAATTGCAAGGTTCATAATTTCCACAATTTTCAATTTTCGCGAGTCATTTTTGGTACGTATACACAGGACACCTTCCTCAACAAGATGCCAGGCAGAGACAATGCCTTACCCAGCATGACCTCCTCCCCCCCCCTGCATGCCCTTTTCTCAGCAATTCACCTGTTATCAGTGACCTGGCCAGTATAGCCATGTCATGCCACGGTACGAAATTCAGGGCCAGAGTGAGTCCCCAATCAATGACAATGTGGAGGACAAACTTTACATAGCATTAGAGGAAGAAACAGTTAGAAATGATGATCAGGTAATGTGGCAAAAAAAGGTCAGGTATTAGTGAGTGAAACAATGCTTATAATGCCTATATTACTGCTTGAAAACCAATATACTCTTGTACTACATATAAATTCGTAACAGTAAATAAATAAATACCGTTTATGAGTGGTGTGAAATAGTTATCCTCCCATAGAACTCGTTTTCTTTGGTGCCAGCCTGATAGAAAACCCAGTAAGGTAAGGAGGCTCTCCTACCTGTAATGAGTATTTTAAACCTCAGGTGAGCGATTTCTCTATGAATTTTCGATGTTTCTCACCAAAAGCGAAAGTTTTAGCAAAAATAAAAAATGGTCGAAAAATGGTCGGGATTGGGGGGTACCAGTGGTCAAAAAGTGGTCGGGACGGGGCAGGTTAAGTGAAGATGGCTGGAAGCTACAAGTTTTGGTGAATAAGCCAGGGAGAGTATGTCAAAAGCAGATCTAAAAGTTAATGTTGATAGGAATTGTAGTTGAGTAAACCCGGCGCATCTGATCAAGCAAACCTCACCAAACGCAGGCAAGCAACCGCCCCTACAGGGCTGATCTGTGCAGCGAATGATGTTTCCTTGCGTTAGACGGCATCGCACCACAATGAGGCGCTGGGAGAAGCGTGCTTGATTGACTCCTGGATGAATGCCGCATTTGTGTCACTTCACCCAGTGAACAGTGCCACCATGGCAGGCTCCACATCACCCCGTTAATTGGTTACATGGTTACCGCCAAGCATTTTAAGTGGTTTCCTCGGTTACCGGAAACATTAGGCATGTCACTCAACCCAGATCCACCTAAAGTGGTGCAAAAAAAAAAAAAAAAAAGGTACAGGATGGATGGGAAAAATGGGATGAGAGAAGAACAGACATAGAAAAAGAATAATAAAGATGATGGAAGAAATAGATAGCACAACATCAAGTGAATGGATGACGATTTCCTCTGCCTACCACCATGATAGGAGGAAAGTTATAGTCACAGAGAAAATAAGTATCACTGTACAGAGAGGCTGGTTGGTGAGAAATGGAGAATGTGAAATGAAAAAAGAAGTGTAATGAAAAAAGATGGAAGTTTAGAGGATGAAATACTTGAAAGGGTACAGCAGGAAATGAAGGTTGCTGATTCACTGAATGCACTGATAAGAAAAAATGAAGTGAGCATGAAGCAAAAAAAAAAAAAAAAAAAAAATGGTGCATGACAGTTTTATAATCCCCATTCTGACGTATGCAGGAGATAAGCTTAGACCCTGTTGGAAGGAAACGTTACGACTGAGAGCGGTGGAAATGCATTATTTGAGAGGGACGTGTACAGTTACATGGAGAGACAGGCAGACAAATGGGGAAGTAAAGGTGTGTTGTGGTACTGATATGGATATAACCCAAGCACCGACCCTTTGACTGCGACAGGTAGGTTGCAAAACAGGCTATGCGATGCGACAATATAGCTAATTTAGAGATTCTTACAAAGTGATTTCAGATGTAGATTGTCATCTTAGAAATGACATTACACACCTACCCATGAAATATTTTTGTTCTACTCACCATAGTTACCAAATTATGAAGAATTTTCCCAGTTTGCAAGAAACCGACAACTACTGGAGAGGTACTCAACCCTGTTAAAACTTAAGTTGTTAGATAGTCCAATATGCCACAACTTGAATGCGATGTGATGTAGGGGCACTAAAATATCATAACACACTAAATAACAGAGACATTAATATGCTATTAATATGTAATATAGAGGTTTGAGGAAAGTCGTGCCAAAATTCGAGAGCTGTAGGAAATTCTAGCTAGGAAATGTAGCACATGACACAATGCGACGTCATGGAAAGTCACAGAACACACCTGATGGAAGATCCTCACACTCTTATGCGTGCCCACACACATTACCCAACCAGGCATATTCGAGAGAAATTGGACAGACTGGTCAGAAGTGGTTGGGAAACGATAGGAAACAGGACGGGCACAGTGGAAAAGGCAGGAGTAGAAGAGCACGCGTTATCTAGCATGAACCACACTCACCTTAGTAATGCCCTTGTCAAGATAACTCCCCTTACAGGATAAACTGCAGCCAAACCCCAAACTCATCGTTATCTTTCTCTTGCCATCCACGACAAGACCAACTTGAAAATTCGCTCGTCTTACAACCCTATAATCTAACATTTTTGGAAACGGCTCGGCTACAACTATGAGATATTTGGTGGCAGCAATCCTGCAATCCATTACTACGGTCCATTAACGCCTGACGATTTTATTAGCAATCAACATCCTGTTACGAGCTTCAGTTCTACAATTCACAATAAACTACAAGAATCTACGATTATTGCGCTACATTCAGTACAAGATACAGTAATACCCGTACTATCCGGACACCCACTTTCCAGACATCCCCACTTACCGGATATTTTGGTCCTGGGATCCAGTATCCCAAAATGGGCCAAAAATCGCAAAAATTTCGAAAATAATCCAACTTTTTCTGCCCGTAATTTGAACTCAGCGAACGTGGCGCGAGCCAGCTGTGTTTTGGTGTGTAGTTCCACCGCCGTCTGCTAGAGCGCCCCTGCATCCTCCCCACTTACCGCCTGTCTCTTGTGAGTGCACGCTCGTGATCATGGCTGCCCACGTGCTCGCTTTTGTGGTGGTGCCTTACCTGCTGCAGGCTCTGCTGCTGCTCTCGTCTCTTGTTAGTGTGTGTGATGATGGCCCCACCACCTGAGAAGAGGAAGAGAGTGGTTTTGACTCTGGAGAAGAAGAGAGAGATATTGGACAAGGTGGATGCGGGATGGTCAACCTCATGCATCCCTCGTGAATTCAGCCTGGCCCAATCTACTTTGTTTGATATCAAGAGATCCCGCAACAAACTCATGCAGTACACGGCTGACTTCTTGTCGAAAAGCAAACACACCGTGGAGAGGAAGATGATGTTTACTCCCAAGTATGCTGAAGTCAACCACTCCACATTGATTTGGTATTGACAGCAATGTGCTGCTGGTGTGCTGGTGTGTGGCACTGAGCTGTAGGCTGCTGCTGAGAAGTTTGCAAGGCTTCACGACGCCCCAGACTTCAAGGCATCCGAGGGTTGGCTCTTCGCATTCAAGTTACGACATGGCCTTACCAACCGTGAGGCCCATGGCGAAGCTTTGAATGCCAACGAGGATGGAGTAGAGGAGTTTCGGCACAAGGGGAAGCGCTTGATCAACAGAGAGGGCCTTACTCTCGGTCAAGTCTACAATGCTGACGAAACTGGTTTAATCTATCGCTTTCTGCCAACGAACACTCTAGCTGAGGAGACGGAGAAGCGTGTACCTGGCCGCAAGCTCTCCAAGCAAAGGATGTCTGCTTTGTGTTGTGCCAATGCTAACGGTATGCACCGGCTTAAGCCCGTTATTGTTGGCCGTGCAAAGCAGCCTCAGCGTCTTCGTGGGGTGATGGATGTCCTTCCTGTCGTTTGGTACCATTCTTTGAAGGCATGGTTCACTGCCCAGATCTTCAAAGACTGGTTCCACTGCCATTTCGTCAGGGAGCTCATCCATTACCAGACAGAGAAACTGGGAATCCCACATGACCAGGTAAAAGCCTTCCTTCTCCTCGACAATGCACCTGCTCACCCATGCGACAAGGACTTGGTGGCTGAGAATGGGCGCATTAGGTGCACGTTTCTGCCACCTAATATGACTGTTCTTATCCAACCAATGGACCAAGGAGTGATCGTGGCAACGAAGAGGCTGTACTGACAGAAGTTCCTGGATGAGGTGATGGTTGTTCTCGAGGACGAGGACAAGCACAGGGAGGGACGGGACACGCGAGGCCAGTAGACTTTGGAAAACCTTCGCTGCTACAACATCAAGTCTGCCATTTACATCTGGGCCAGTGTATGGAAGGAAGTCCTTGTCAAGACTCTAGAAAATGGTTGGTCTTGTCTACTTCTCGGAATGGATGTGGAGCACAATTTCCTAAGTTTTGACGTGGATGACTTCCATGCACGTCTATGTGCGCATGGGGATGATGTTGATGTGGACAAAGTGCGTGAGTGGTTGGATAACGACGAGGGCGATCCTGGGTATCAGACCATGTCTGATATCGAGATTACATCTTCAGTTGCAGGTGTCAGTGCCCAGCTTGAAGATTCCAACGAGGACGGCGACGATGATGCGGACTCCTCTCAGCGTGACACTACTCTACCCATCCCCAAGCTGAGCGCACTCTGGGAACACATAGAGTTCATTCTCGACTACCTGGAACACCCGGACTGTGGCAGGGAGATGGGGCCCTTGGGACTTGTGGAGGAAGTGCGCGTTTTCAGGCAGCTCATCATTAATCGCCAAAATCGTCGTTTCTTGCGTCAATCAACCATTGACAGCTTTTTCAGATCCGTGACCCCCGCTGTACCCAGCCCCTGCCTTCACTCCATTGCCTCCCCAAGACAGGCCCTCATCTTCCGAGCCACAGCCCAGCACATCGGGCACGGTGGAGTCATCACTTAACATGAGTTTACGCCTCTCTTCAGAGTCGTCTGCAGTGGGTACTCCATCACCACGACCCAGCAGCGCACCCCTAGGCCACCTGCATCAGCTACTCTCAGACTCTGACAGTGATTAAATGGCAAGAACTTCTCCACTAGACCACACAGGAATTTACAATGTTGCACAGTGAAAAAAAGGCAGTGCATGGTGTTAAGAAATTAGAATTCTGAGTGCAAAGACTAAAGTGCAGAGTGCAACACTGATATTATTGACTTTCAATGAAGCGCTAATTAACTAGAGTATGTTATGGTTAGAAAACGGATTTATGAGTGCAAAGACTTTAAGTACAGAGTGCAACACTTATTTCATTAAGGTACAATGGAGCGCAAGTAAGACTAGAGTGCGCAGTGTTAAGAGAATGGAATTTTGAGTGCAAATGACTAAGCTCAGTGCAAGACTTCATGTACAGTGTACTGCAGGTGCTTCAGGTACTCCTTTTTACTGTCAGAGTCTGAGAGGAGGCAGGTTATTCATCGAGATGGCCAGGGACTTGTAAGTACCTAGAATGATTCATATTGTACTCTATTTTCCATACATACCTCTAAAACCTCATTTCACTCCTTTATGTCCTTTGTTGGTGTGAATAGGTTCTTAGGTGCTATTCATGTGCAGTAGGGAGGTGTTTTTCTGAGTTAGGCTAGGTTAGGGTCCATAACTACCAGTCCAAGAGCCAGGGACTAGTAAGTACCCAGAATGTTTAATATTGTATAAACTCACCTCTAAAACCTCATTCTCTGGTTCTTTTGCATTTATTTCAGTCTTTTATGTCCCTTTTTGGTGTGATTTGGGTCTTAAATAGGTGCTATGCATGTCCAGAGTGAGTTGTATAGGTATTTTCTGAGTTAGGGTCCATAAGTACAAGTCCAGGAGGCTGGGGCCCACTATCCAGACGGAACCACTTTCCGGACATGCCTTTAGCTCTATTACATCGGATAGTGGGTGGATTACTGAATTATAATTCTACAGTTGAGTCTACATTAACAAGTCTGAAAATAAGAACTGCTACAAGTTCCCGCCATACGACATCCCATGACTTTATATGCAGTAACCAACTACCCTGAACTGCTACAACTACAATTACACACAAACTGCGGTCAACAATATAACAATTCTACAAGCCATTGTGAAGCAACAAGCAGCTAAGCAGGAACAGTCAAGTATCGAGAACGAGGCACTGAAGCAAGTGTTTTGACTGTGAGAATATCATCACTAAAGCCTGCCCTGACCCACCATTACTCATCCTGATTCACGATTTGGATTCACTAAACTCACTGTCATTCACTATGACTCACCACGACACTGAGGGTGATGAGGCCTGGTGACGTCAGCATAACAACCATCACCTACCTACACAGCCTGCACAGCATCCTGCACCTTCTATCTAGTGAATGAATATACTTTTACTCTATTTCTCTCAGACAGCTTAAACATACAATCCTTTATTGCTTATAACTTCACAAATGAATATTACCACTATACTTTACTTATATGATGCAAATACAAAGGTGATAGACAAACACTGCACAACTATATAAAAATTGCTTTATAATAATAACTACTGTTATCATATTTACAACAATCACACCAAGTAACAATTAAGACAGAGTTATTAAGGAGGACAGGGTTAGGAGGAAAAAAGTAAACAGGCAGTGAGGCCAATGTTTTGACGTTACGACCCGAGTTTCACACATAGCTGACCCCGACCACCCCCCATCATCCCCAATAAGCTATTTTACTCTTTACTTTTTACACATTTTACATTTTCTGGTAGTATAACAGTGCCTAAATGGCTCGCTTGGTAAGCTGCTGTACTCACGCAGTTGCAAGCGCTGGTTCAAATCCTCCCCCCTGGGGGTAGGGGGGTTTCAAGAATACTCCCCCAGTATCCCTGCTTGTCGTACGAGGCGACTAAAAGGGTTGGTGGTGGGTTAGTGCCCCACCCCGTAAAAAGAACTAACTAAAAAAGCAAATAAAGCGCCTCGGACCCGGACGGACCATACGTTGACGATTAAGGAATGGACCAAGGACATTCTTAGGGTGGGAACATGGAATGTGAGAGGAGTGAATGATGAAGTGAAAGAGAGAGAGATTGTTCAGGTGCTTGAGGATGCAAAAGTGGATATATGTGGATTGACTGAAACTAAATGAAAAGGTGAAAGGGTGAGAGAATGGGAATATGGTGTAGGTATATGTGCGGGAGTCAGTGAGAATGAGAGGGCAAGAGAGGGAGTATGTCTGATGATAAGCAAGAAGAGGAAGGAGAATATAAGAGAGTATGGAACAGTGGGTGCAAAGATTGTATGGGTGAGGATGAAAGTAGGAATACAAGCATGGGCGATTGTATGTGTGTATGCTCCAACAGAGGATCGAGTGGCAAGAGTGAAAGATGAGTTTTGGGCGAGAGTAGAAGCATGTATGGACAAGTTTGAGAGGAGTGAGAGAGTGCTGTTGATTGAAGACATGAATGGCAAAGTTGGGAATGTACGAGTGGATGGAGTGGTTGGTCAGTGGGGTGTGCCAGCTGAAGTAGATGGGAATGGTAGTGCTTTGGTGGACATCTGTGCTTGTAAGGGGTTGGCAATAGCCAACACCTACTTTCGTCATAAGATGATCCACTGGTATACATGGAGAGTAATGAGGAGGATGGATGGTGAACTTGTTGAACGATAGGCAATGATAGACTACGTGTGTGTGGATGAGCGAATGAGAAGACAAGTGTTGGATGCAAGAGTGTGGAGAGGGTGGGGGAATGGAGTCTCGGACCATCACTTAGTGATGGCCAAGGTAGAGCTGCAAAGAAAGTGGTTGAGGAGACGAAGGGGAAGACAGGAGGAAGCAGCTCCTGTGAGAAGAGTGGAGAAATTGCAAGATAGTGAGAAAATGACAGAGTATAAGAGCATAGTGGAAGAAAGATTGGGAAGGTATGAGCTAGAGCAGATGGAAGGGGTGGAAGACGTATGTAAGATATTCACGGAAGAGATAGGCTCAGCGTGTAAGGCGGTTTGTGGAGTGAGGAGGAGATGCAAGGGTGTGCAAGGGACAGCATGGTGGAATGATGAGGTGAAACGAGCTGTGGAACAAAAGAAGAAGGCATATGGTGAATGGTTGGCGAGTAGAGGTAGGGGAGAAGATGAGAGAGAGAAGAGAGAAGTATATGTGAGCAGGAGAAGGGAGGTTAAGAGACTGGTGAAGGAGGGTAAGAAGAAAGTGGATGAAGAGTTTGGGAGGAATCTGAGTGTGAAATGGAGGGAGAGTAGGAAATTGTTTTGGAAGGAGGTAAAGAAAGTAAGACAGTGTGAAAGGGGAAAAAGTAGGGGAGTGAAAGATAGGAATAATAGATTGTTGGTGGAGAAGAGAGAGAAATTAAGGAGATGGAAGGAGCACTTTGAGGATTTGTTGAATGTAGAGAGTGAGAGCAGTGTGAGTATAAGTGGTTGGGGAATGGCTGGGAGAAGAAGAGATGAGAGGAGGGAGGAAGAGATCAGTAGAGCGGAAGTAGTGGAAGCGATGAAGAAGATTAAGCTGGGAAAGGCCCCAGGAATTGATGGAGTGTGTGGTGAAATGCTTAGGTATGGGGGTGAGATTGTTGTGGAGTGGATATGGAAGTTGTGTAGATTGGCTTGGGAAGAGGGAAGGGTTCCAGAGGACTGGAAATCAGGTATAACTGTTCCTCTGTACAAAGGAAAAGGGGAAAGAGAAGTATGTGGTAACCATAGGGGTATTTGCCTTCTTAGTGTGACTGGTAAAATATATGGTAGAATACTCATTGATAGGGTTAGGCATATGACAGAGGAGCTAGTTGGAGAAGAACAAGGGGGATTTAGGAAGGGAAAAGGGTGTGTAGATCAGATATTTGTTCTGAGATGTTTAGTGAAGTATCTAGAGAAGGGAAGGAAAGTGTATGCTGCCTTCATGGACTTGGAAAAAGCTTATGACAGAATAGATAGGCAAGGTATGTGGAAGGTATTAAGAATATATGGAGTGGAGGGGAAGTTGTTGAGTGCTGTGAAGAGTACGTACGAGGGAGCTAGGGCTATGGTGCGAGTGGATGGTGAGCTGAGTGAGTTCTTTGATCTCAATGTGGGACTGAAACAGGGGTGTGTGATGTCTCCATGGCTGTTTAATATATATATGGATGGGGTTGTAAAGGAGGTGCAAGGTAGGGCAGTGGATGTGGGGCTGGCCCTAATGAATGAGGGTGAGATTTGGAAGCTTCCGGTGTTGCTGTTTGCTGATGATACAGTATTGTTGAGTGAAGATGAATGGGAGTTGCAAGGTTTGGTGAATGAATCTGGGACAGTGTGTAGGAGGAGGAAGCTGAAAGTTAATGTAAACAAAAGTAAAGTTATGGTGTTTGAGAGGAATGAAGTCACAGAATGTGCAGTGAGGTTGGATGGTGAGGATATGGAGAATGTGAGTGCATTCAAGTACTTGGGTAGTGTGATGAGTAAGGATGGAACTTTGGGGGATGAAGTACGTGAGAGGGTACAGCAGGGAAGGAAGGTTGTTGGTACACTGAAAGAAGTGATGAGAAATAGGGAGGTGAGTATGGAAGTTAAGAAGTCACTGCATGATGGTATTGTGATCCCTACCCTGACGTATGGAAGCGAGGCGTGGACCTTGCAAGAGGGGAACAAGTCAAGAGTGAGAGCAGTGGAAATGAGTTACTTGAGAGGAGCATGTGGAGTGACGTGGATGGACAGGTTGACGAATGAAGAAGTGAAGGAACGTTGTGGGGTAGATGTGGATGTGGTTGAGAAGATTAGGAGAAATACACTGAGGTGGTTTGGACATGTGGAGAGAATGGAGAATGAAAGACTGACTAAGAGGGTGTATATAGGTGAGGGAGGGAGAGGGAGAGGTAGACCGAGGATGAGGTGGAGGGATGGAGTTGAGAGGTATATGAGGGAGGGGGGGGTGAGTTGGGTACAAGTACCAGCAGTAACAATATATATATATATATATATATATATATATATATATATATATATATATATATATATATATATATATATATATATATAATTCATTTATTCGGTAACTGTTGTTCCTATCTATACATTTAGCACATACATAAAATAAGTGTTTCATGAGTACAAGTAGACAACATTCCTTAGTAATATGTGCCTATTAATGATATTTAGTGATTCTTGCATTAAGGGATGTTAAAAAAAAAAAAAAAAAAAAAAAATTTAGTGCCAGAGGAGACAGCATCAGAATTGCCCAATGACGATTCACAGTTAGCAGAATGAGAATAAAACGTAACTAACACACATAGTTCTCCACGAACACGAGATCAAGAAACAAACACATCATCTGTGAGAGGAGATGAGGATAATGACATTTCTTGGACAGCTTTCTCTGACGTAGAGTGCGAAGATTATAGATAAGTCCTACATACTTATGAAAACTTATACAACAGGATATATAGGTCCAGAAATACATACGGAGGGGTTCCTTATCATAGCGACAAAGCACTTCAAGTGTCCAAACAAACACAATGGCAAGCAGACCTAACACCACTGTTTCAACCTCCCCACAGCAAGTTTTTGTGTACCATAAAGATAAAATCTCACAAAATTCTTAGGCATGGACAAAGATTGCATAGATGTATAGTCACTTCTTAATCAGTGTAAACAACTTTTTGTTAAAAGGCATATAACAGATGGGAATGAAAAGGTATCTGTTTTTTTCATCAACAATTAGCCAAGAATTGTGCCCAGGTGGCGATTTGCATAGATCTGAGAAACTTTTGTGAGCTTAGAAATAAAAAGAATTTAAAACTGAATTCCAGAAGAAATTTTCTGGAGGTATAAATATTTTGCCTGGTATAACTCCAGCATTACATAGGATCGTGGATCTCAAGAGACAACACACCACAACCCCTGTCTCAAGCCCCTGTCACACATATGTTACTCAAGGGCCGACCGCGACGCAACTCAAGGTCACAACGCATTTTTTCATCGATCGTACCTTGATTCGCCGACAAAGCCCGGACTCTTTAGGGTGCTTGTGAGCTGCTGGGACGACTTGTCACCCCTCACAACTTGCCAAAAGTTGTGTCACAGTTGCATCGCAGTTGGGAGTGTCGTAGGTCTGTTGTGAAGCAGTCTTAGCTCAATTGGGTGTGTCATTATGCAGTCGTAGCGTGTTGTGATGCAGTCGCCAACAAAAAAAACGTTATGACTGCATCACGACTGCGTGACGTGTCGCCGACCATGACCTGATCGTGCCAAGACCACCAGACGACCATGCCACATATTTTGACAATCCATTTGGCAAATCAGAATCATGGTTCATGACCACGTGACGACTGCAACAAGACCACATGACGACTGGGCTACACCCGAGTCAAGAGCGCACAAAGAGCCTTGGCAGCAAACCTGGCATGGGCGGCAAGGAGGTAACACCAGTCACACATGGCAACTGTGAGTCCTCGAGCATGAGGCATATAAACCATGACAAGGCTGCGCCTACCATCAGCTCACGCTTGGCTGCCTGTCTCCATGCGTCACCCCAGCCATCTGCCATGCCTTGCACGCTTCCATGGGGGGTCGTTGTGCACTCCCCAAATGTGTCACGCAGTCGTGTTGTGTTCGTAGGTGGTTGTGTCACGGTCATGGCTGACAATAATCCATTAAATTTCAAATTTGAAGACTTGTAGCTCCATCGCCTCATGGTCACCTTGCGATTTTGTCCCCTTCTTGGGGATGTCACGACCGGTAGTGAGGCAGTCGTGATGCAGTCACGAGCAGAGCAGTCTCAGGGCCAGTCAGGAGGCATGGAAGCCAACTAGGACATGACCTTGAGTTGCACCGCGGTCGGCCCTTGAGTCACATATGTGTGACAGGGGCTTTATATGAACTAATGGCTGGTTGTCCACAATTATGATAATGCTGTTAGCCAGTATAGAAAACTCAAATTGGGTAACAGCTGATGGGAAGAAGTCACCAATGCATGTCTCTGACATCCTTGATTATGCAGCAGCATTGTGTAAATTATGTGATATGGTACTCAAGATAGCCAAAACAATTGCTTATACTCCAGGAATGTGTTTAATAGATTTTATGAATGAGGTAGAGATGAACTGCAGCAAAGCAGGAGTGACTGAAATATCACAATCCAATACAACAGGGATGAGAATTACACAGTGGCAGTTATGAATACATCTGGCACAAGTACAAAACAAAAAAGATCACAACCTGAGAACAGACAAATAAAACATCATCTGACATCAAGGCAGCATTTGCAAACACCAGGCCACAGGCAGCCTAAAAAATTTGCACATAGTCCAAGCAGAAACTGTGCCACAGAAAAACCAAAATATGGAAAGTGTCTCATGGGACACATTCGGGAAATGGGCTTACTCTATGTTATTACTGTGCTAATCCTGGTAATATGAAAGCTAAGTGTTATATCAAACACAAGGAAGATAGAGATAAAGAAAAAGAGATGCAGCCATATTGCAGAAGGCACATAACCACAGGACACTGGACGTCACATTGCAAGACAAAAGATTAATATATATTTTTAATCCGCCCCATCCCGGCAAATTTTTAGCCAATGCCTCCCCCAGTCCTGACAGATTTTTTATTTTATTTTATTTTTTTCAGTAAAACTTCCACTTTTTATGAGAAACATTGAAAATTCATTGAGAAATCACTCACCTGAGGTTTAAAATGCCGATACAGGTAACAATACCCTTAACTGGCTGTGTTTTCTATGGGGTTGGCTCCAGAGAAAACGTGTTCTATCAGAGGGGTAACTGTTGCAAACCACTCATAAAAGGTATTAATTTATTTATTTGGTAAGAATTTGTATGTAGTACAAGAGTATATTGGTGATATAAGCATTGTTTCACTCACCAAACACATCATCATACCGCACCTTTTTTGGCGACATTACCTGATCGTCATTTCTGACTGTTTCTTCCTCTAATGCTACATAAACTTTGTCCTCCACATTGTCATCGGTTGGGGAATCACTCTGGCCTTGACTTTCGTACCGTGGCGCGATGTGTCTTTACTAGCCAGGTCATGGGTATGTATAACAAGTGAGTTGCTGAGACAATGGTGTGTGGGGGGGGAGATCACATGGGATAAGGCATTGTCCCCACCTGGCATCTGGTAGAGGAAGGTGTCCCGTATATATGTACCAAAAATCACGTGCGAAATTTTAAAATGTGCAAATGACAGACCTTGCAATTGCTGCGCGTTTATATACGTCAATGGGAGTCACAGCGACAAAACGTTCGGATGTATATATATGTCAACGGGACGTGGCATTAAAAGATGTTAGGTTTTAACTCCTTTATTACAGTGTCTTCTTTTATGGTTTCCACCGTACAGTAGAGAGTATACTGTATTTACTGAATTTCTTCTATTTTCATTAACTCTTCTTCTTCTTCTTCTTCTTCTTTGTCTTCATCTTCATCGTCATTTTTTGTGGTCATCTTTTTCTTTGTCTTCCTTTTCTCCATCTTTTTTTTCATCATCATCATTATCTTCTTAAATTAGGTGCTATTCCATAATTTTGTTCTTAAATCACTTGAAATGTGATACATTTGTTTCACGGGCAAATCTCTATATGCTGCTATTCCTCCATTGCACTTTAACCTTGACTCTCACCACCACCAACTGGTGGTCAGAGAGTTCTCTTCCCCAACCTCTGTATGGTCTTGCAATCATAACATACCATCTCATTCTGTCATCCACTCACACATAATCAATCATTGCCTTCCATTTATTCATTTCATCACCCACCCTTCTCATCACTCATCATATATAAACCTGTGGATCATTTTGTGCCTAAAGAGGGTATTGGCTATCACGAACCCCCTCCTTGCACAAACGGCCACTAGAGCACTGCCATTCTCATCCAAATCTGTAGGCAAACCCCACTCGCCAGCTACTCCATCCACGTTCACATTCCCTACTTTTCCATTCATATCTCCGATCAAAAACACTATCTTTCCTCTCAAACTTTTCCATGCATGCTTCCACATTTCCCCAGAACACTTCTTTCACTCTGGACAATCTTGCATTGGTGCACACACACACACACGTAGAGGGATTCAACCAAGCCGGACGTGCTACATCGGCGCTCCGTACCAAACCAACACGGCCAGTGGCATTACCTAAATTAGTATCTTTGTATGAGTCAAGCTCTGTACTAGGTTAGACTAAATGATTTTTCATTATTAAAAGGAAAAAAATAATAAGTTTAAACAAGACTTGTTCAAACAGGAAAGAGAAACAAGACGAAAGAAAATGCTGAGTCATCTGAGGTTTGTTTAGACTACAACAACACAGGGATTGTAAGTACATACTTTGAACTTTTAGTATTGCAAAATGGATACATACTTTAGTAAAGCAAATTTGGAAAAGAAAAGGGATAAAGGTAAAAAGCAAAATGGTGACTTCTACCAAGAACTGGTTGAAGTGGACACTCACAATAGACTGGTTGAACGTGTAAACAAACTAGAAATGGCTTTCAAAAATGAAATTGATGAAATAAAGAAGCAGATGCACTTGCAAAAGGAAGAAATAGAAAAACTAGGAAGGGAGGCCAATAAGAAAGACACAACCATCAGTGAACTAACAGTGATATTGAGTACACTTAGGAAGAAAATGAGTGAAATGGCAAGTACAGTAGTCAATCACGAGAGTGTTTTGGAAGAGTTCAAAGATGACACAGAGACAATTAGGCAAGTAAGCAGTCTTATAAACCAGAGCAGTGATATCGAGGAGAAGATAACACAGGTGAATGAAGCTGTGCAAAGCTACAAAAATGATGTGGAAACCACCTATGCTGAAATGGTGAAAGTAAAGAAAGACTTGGAAACAAGGGTGGAGGAAAAAAGCATTAAAAAGGAAGTGAAAAGAATAATCCAAAACAATCCAAAGTTAGTCAGAGATTCTGTAGATATAAACAAATCTATAGTAATCACTGGTATAGAAGAGGAAGAACTAAAAAAACAAGATCACAAGAGACAAAAAGGAGATGGCAAATGTAATGAGCTTACTGAAGGAAGTATCAGAGGAAATGTGTAGTAAAGACATAGAGGAACACAAAAGGTTGGGGAAATATGAGAAAAGCAAGACAAGACCTCTAAAGGTGACTTTCCAGAGTGTAAACACTGTGGAAGAGATACTAAAAAATGCAAAGAATCTTATGGAAAAAGAGGAGTTCAAAAATGTATGGATAAAAAGATACCTAACACAAGAGGAACTGGAATTACTGAAAGAGAAAAGGGAGGAAGCAAAAACAAAAAACGAGGGAAGATCAGAAGAGGAGAAGAAGATTTTTTTTTTACAAAGTAATAGGATTGCAGGTACGAAAGTGGTACACAAACAGGATGGAATAAAAAGGAGGAAGGTAGTAGAACCATGTCATGACAAGTATATAAACAAGATGATAAAGTTGATGTACTCAAATGTGGATGGAATGGTATCTAAATTACTAGAGATGAATGATTATGTCAGACATAATGAACCACAAATAATATGCCTAACTGAAACAAAATTAACACCAAGGATATCCAATGACATACTAAACTTAGAGGAATACAATATATGGAGAAGAAACAGAAATTTAAAAAAAGGAGGAGGAATTATAATATTAACTAGGAAAAATTTAAAAGTCAATGAAATAAAACTAGATATACCATCACAAGTAGAACTGATTGCAGTAGAGATCAACACATCTGAAGGTAAAATAATTGTAGCCAATTTGTACATGCCACCCAGATCAAACACATGGGAAAGAGATGAATATGAGGACCTGGCAGAGAGTACAATTCAGAGTTTAAGATCATTACTACATAATATGGAAGAGAAATCAGAAAGAATTATACTAACTGGGGATTTCAATACAAATATAAATTGGAATACTCTAGATATAATTAGCCAAGAAAGCTGTTGGGACCAAAAGCTCCTTGATCTCGTACAAGAGTTCTTCCTAACGCAACATGCGAGGGAAACCACCAGAAAAAGAGGACTTGATGTACCTTCAGTCTATCTATCTATCTATCTATAGCCCGACGCCCTAATCCCGCAAAGGGTGGCCGCAGACAAAACGCCTCCAAGTCACTCTGTCACCCACCATTTGACTCCCCTCCCCCCAACTCACCCCCCCCTCCCTCATATACCTCTCAACTCCATCTCTCCACCTCATCCTCGGTCTACCCCTCCCTCTCCCTCCCTCCACCTCACCCACATACACCCTCTTAGTCAGTCTTTCACTCTCCATCCTCTCCACATGTCCAAACCACCTCAGTGTATTTCTCCTAATCTTTTCAACCACATCCACATCTACCCCACAACGTTCCTTCACTTCTTCATTCGTCAACCTGTCCCTCCATGTCACTCCACATGCTCCTCTCAAGTAACTCATTTCCACTGCTCTCACTCTTGACTTGTTCCCCTCTTGCAAGGTCCACGCCTTGCTTCCATACGTCAGGGTAGGGATCACAATACCATCATGCAGAGACTTCTTAACTTCCATACTCACCTTCAGTGCTAGATCTAATATTTACTAGGCAAGAAAATGATATTGACAGTTTAATATATCATCCTCCACTCGGCAAAAGCGATCATGCAGTACTAAATTATAACTTCAGGATAGCATATGACATAGTAAAGAGCAATGACAGTTACAAAAAGGGCCTAAACTATAAAAAGGGAAATTATCAAGACCTAAAGAAGTATTTCTTAGAAGTTGATTGGGAAAATGAGCTTAGAGGACAAGATTTAAATGCTGTATATAAAAAATTCTGTGAATTTTATGAAATAGGAGTCCAGAAGTACATCCCACAGCACAAAGAAGCAGATAGGAAAATACAGAAATGGTTCAATACAGAATGTAAAAAATCAAAAGAAAGAAGAGATTTGTTGTGGAATAGATACAGAAGACATAATAGTGAAAGGGCGTATAATAATTACAAACAGGCAAGAAACGATTATACAAGAATAAGGAGGGAAGCCCAAAAACAGTTTGAGGAGGATATAATAAATAAAAGTAGTGATCATCCAAAGCTGTTTTACAGCTATATCAGAAGCAAAACCAAAGTAAAAGATATAATACAATCAATTACGGACGAGGGAATCACTTATACACAAGAGAAAGATATTTGTGAAGCACTAAGTAAGAATTTCCAATTAGTTTTTACAGAAGAAAAAAATTTTGAGAGGGACTATGTGGAACATGCATGTTCACACATACTACCAGATATACAAATAGCAGAAAAAGTAATACAGGAGGAGTTAAGTAGATTAGACAGAGGAAAAGCAAGTGGTCCTGATGAAATTTCATGTTGGGTACTACGAGAATGTGCAAAGGAGTTAAGTAAACCATTATTTTTAATTTTTCAAGAAATCCTTGAGTCAAGGTAAACTACCTGATATTTGGAAAAAAACAAATATTGTCTCCTTATTCAAGAAAGGAAATAGACAAAATCCACTCAACTACCGACCAGTATCACTGACCAGTGTTGTAAGCAAGGTATTAGAAAAGCTTATAAGAAAAGCTTGGGTAAATAATCTAGAAGAACACAGTATGATAACAGAAAGACAGTTTGGTTTCAGAAAAAGAAAATCATGTGTTACTAATCTGTTGAGCTACTATGACAGAGTAACAAACACAATACAGGAAAGGGAAGGATGGGTGGACAGTATCTATTTAGATTTCAAGAAAGCTTTTGACACAGTACCACACCAAAGACTTTTATGGAAACTGTACCATCAAGGAGGAATTCGAGGCAAACTGTTTTGTTGGATGCAAGACTTTCTCATAAAAAGAGAAATGAGAACAGTACCAAGAGGAAACTACTCATCATGGAAAGAAGTGACTATAGTCGTTCTATTTTATGAAGGCAGTTTGGGTGGGACGCTCTGGGACCTCACTCTGTTAGCTCTGTTGCCACATCGTCGCCACACACGTGCTCTCTCTCTCTCTCTCTCTCTCTCTCTCTCTCTCTCTCTCTCTCTCTCTCTCTCTCTCTCTCTCTCTCTCTCTCTCTCTCTCTCTCTCTCTCTCTCATATTTATGTTAACTACTACTAATTGTATTTTCTTTATTTTTTCTCTTGTTTTCGACTTTTTTTCCACACCACCCCTGAGGTAAAAGTCTATAGGTGCGTTTTTTTTATATAGCTTCCATGGCGGGAGACTGACCGAGTATGACCCGCTCACGCAGGGCTGTCCCTCGTGTCACCACCTGACACCGTCGCGAAAGCAACGTTGACAAGTCTTATGAGATTTATACTATACTTTAGCTTTTTTATTGAATTACATCTATACAGTGTTTAAAATTCACTTATAAGTAGTTACTAGCTTAAAATAGGAGTATGAGAGAGACAGAGAGGTGAGCACAAATAATTACACGTGTGTCGGCGGCGATGTGACAACAGAGCTAACAGTGTGAAGTCCCAGAGCGTCCCACCCAAACTGCCTTCATAAAATAGAACGACTGTAGTGGAGTACCACACGGTTCAGTGCTGGCACCAATCATGTTTTTAGTGTATATAAATGATATAAACAGTAACACTGGAAATGAGAGCTATCTGTAAATGTTTGCAGATGATGCAAAAATACAAAGGAGAATTACTAACACAGACTCTTGTAAAGAGCTAAAAGAAGAATTAAATAAACTTCATGAATGGAGTAGTACACGGCAAATGGAATTCAATGTGGACAAGTGTCATGTAATCAAGTTTGGTAAAAGTGGAAAAAGACCTGATTGGGATTATAAGTTAGGAAATAAAACCCTATACACATCAGAAAGAGAGAAAGACCTAGGTGTGATCATCAATAACAGACTATCTCCGGCTGACCACATCAGCGAGAAGGTACGGAACATGTATACACTGCTTGCAAATATAAGAATAGCCTTCACATACATAAATGAAGACATGCTAAGAAGGATAATAACATCATTCATTAGACCAACCCTGGAATATGCATCAGTAGTCTGGAGTCCTCATCTCAAAAAGCACATAGACAAGATTGAAAAAGTTCAAAGGGCCGCTACAAGATGGATACCAAGCTTAAGGGACCTAAGCTACGAAGAAAGACTAAATAAACTGAATCTACAAACACTACGGGAGCGAAGGAAAAGAGGTGACATGATAATGCTATATAAGTGCATATCAGGGAAGAAGAAAATAGACATAAATGATTACTTAACATATGGAGAAGCATCAGCAAGAGGACACTGCAAAAAACTGCATAAGAAGAGAGGTGATAAAGACGTAAGGAAATTCAGTTTCCCAAACAGAGCAATTGATCAATGGAATGCACTACCGAATGAAATAGTGTGTGCCAAAACAACTCACAAATTTAAGGATATATACGATAAATATGGTTTAAGACACGGGACAGTACGAGCTTGACTCATTCCTGTAAAGATACAATTAGGTAAGGTAGGTAAGAACACACACACACACACACACACACACACACACACACACACACACACACACACACACACACACACACACACACACACACACACACACACACAATCACCCATTTTTGTATTCCCACTTTCAGTCTTACCCACACAATCCTTGAACCAACTGATCCATACTCATTTATATTCTCCCTCCATCTCCTGCACACAATAATACATACACCCACCTCTTTTGCTCTCTCATTTTCATCTACTCCCAGACATATAGCTCATCCATACTCCCACTCTGTCACACTAACCCCTCCATTTAATCTCAGTTAAACCAAATATGTCCACTTTTGCTCCATCAAGCACCTAGACAATTTTTCTCTCTCTCTATCACATTATTCGCACCTGTTACATTCCATATCGCAATCCATACCATGTCCTTTGTCCGGTCTTTGGTCGTCACCTGTTGGTCCGTCTTGATCTGAGGCTTCTTGTTTGTATTTTTAGTTAGTTGTTTTCTAGGGACTAATCCTCCCCAACCCGCTTGTTGACACGTAGGAACGTGTTTTTTGGTTATAAGGTTACCACCAGCATATGAAGTGATATTCTGGTTCACAGGAAATCATTTGGCTTGTCATTCAATGTAGAGTTAATTACTAGGTGCAGCTGTACTACACTCAGAGAGTGGATGATGGGCGCCCCCACCGACCATGCAGAAATGCTGCCAGTTATTTCCATAATTTATTCCCTTAATTTTTTTTAATTAAGACCTTTTAAGACTCTCAAATGGGGCAAAGATTAAACTATGCAAACATACACATTTCCTGAAATAAATAAAATGTGTCAGTATGACTCGGTGGAGTATAGGCTACAAGTTTTTTGAATGAGGTCATTGTAAGTATTTAACCATCCTGTGTTCACTGGGAAATGCTGGCAGTCTCTTCCATGCAATTTTATTTCAGTTAGGAAGGATCCCTCAAAATGAATTGGTTAATGAAGGCTGTATTTAACCAATGTGGTTCTCCCGAGCATTATCAGATCATCTAAAAGTAGCAATATGAAATTAAATGTCACTGGAAGAAAGTGGTTATGGTTCCAGGCAATGTTCGTTCGTCTTGCTGTAGGATGGCCAACTGGAAGAAAGTGGTTAAGGTTCCAGGCAATGTTCGTTCGTCTTCCTGTTGGATGGCCAACAATATGTATGCACTAAATTACTCTCTATGAAATCACCATCAGGAACAGTAGTTCTCAGTCTTTTCTATTCTGTGGCTCCCGGACAAAGTACAACAGCCTCTGACAACTCCATATATCCTACTTCATCATTCTTCAAAGAACGAAACAGCAGACTGTCATTCGAATGAGTGTGTTTAACTCCTAAATGGCCGCCGGCATTGAACAACACTTTACTCTAGCGTAATCGGTGGCATCGATGCAGTGTTATCTGTAAAAATACTGCAAACAATTTTCGGAAGGGAAAGGGAAGAGAACAAAGGTCTGGGAGATGCTGACACAGACCCTCCAAACCACTCAGGCAGTCAGTACATCTCATGAATCAGTCATGAGTGGATGTCCACATTTTGTTTCCCTTAAGTGTTAGTGTAAGTATGGATAAGAAGGCAGGTAAGTCAAGGAAAGAAAGAAAGCGTGTTTTCCGGACAGTGTCTGCTTATCAATGTTTGTTTTTGACCTGGGAAGGGAGGGGGAGAGATAAGAATCCTTCCTGCTCCCTCTGACCACTCTACAACCCACAGCCCACACCCCTAGAAATAAAAAGGTTAGTTTTGTTTTTCTTTACTCGATTCATTTCTGTCATTATTTCTTTGATTGTGTTGTTTTCCTTTTTTTTTTAATTGCAGGAAAAATTAAACTTCTACTTACAACCTCACCATCCGTTACCAATCCTTCCCCAGACCACTGTGCTAATCTCTGGCTTTATCTTTTTTTTTTTTTTTCTTCTTTTTACCGCAAGGGTTGTCCATAAGTACACGCAGCTGCACCCATTAATTATCTCTTTCCACACGCAGTATACCACCCAGTGTAAAAACACAACTCCTTTAAGGAATAAACATTATAAACATAAAGAAGAGAGAAAACATTAATCTTGGTATCTATCTATTGCCAGACGCCTTAATCTTGTAAGGGGTGGTCACGAACAAATTCCCTCCACGTCGCCCTGCCACTAGCCATTTCACTGCCCTCCAAGCTCACATCCCCCTCTCTCATGTACCTCTAAATTCCATCCCTCCATCTCATCCTCGGCCTCCCCCTCCCTCTCCCCATCAAAACCTCACTCACGTACACTCTCCTCGTTAGTCTCTCGCTTTCCATTCTCTCTCCATTGCCAAACCACCTCAATGTACTTCTCCTAATGTTTTCTGTCACATCCACATCCATACCACAACGCTCCTTCACTTCTCATTGTCAGTGTGTCTCTCTATGTAACTCCACGTGCTCGTCTCAAATAACTCATTTCCACAGCTCTCACTATTGACTTGTGTCCATCCAACAAGGTCTAAGTATCACTTCCATACGTTAGATGGTATTGCAACACTATCATGCAGCAACTTTTTTACTTCTGTGCTGACTTCCCTATTTCTTATCACTGCTTTCAAAGAACGGGCAACCTTTCTTCCTTGTTGTGCCCTTTCAAACACTTCATGCTCCGAACTTCCACCCTTACTCATCACACTACCCAGGTACTTAACAGTACTCACATTTTCCATTTCCTCATCATCCAACCTCACTGTGCATTCAGTGACTTCATTTCTCTCAAAGAGCATAACTTATCTCTTCCCTACATTCACCTTCCCTACATTCATAACTTTGGTACTTTTATATTGTGTACTGAATTTGTTTATTTTACATATTTCTTGTTTTGCACAAACATTTCAGCAACATAAGAGGTGTTTCTCTTGGTGAAAATATGGATGTAAACCCATCCCTTCCCTTCACAATAATTCCCTCATGCGAGGTGCTGATCTCGGGTCATATCGAACTATGGCCGCGACAGTTCAGCCAATACACAAACAGCAGTACCCCTATCTAGTAACAGGCTAAAAATAGCATCTTTCCCCTCTCTTCAGACACACACTACATCACCCAGACTACAAAACTATCTCCATACTTTCATAAACACAATAATCATCAAAAATAGTGAAAAAAAAAATCAGAATTATTTTTTTAAACAGACCTTCCCATATTATGTACTGATTTTGTTCTTATTACGTATTTCTAGTAATTCCAAGCCATTATAGCAACAACTTTTGGGGGGCAATAATATGGATATTTCTTAAAGAAGCGCATTTCCTTAGTTTTTACTGGCGTGTCCACGGCTGTTTTGCAAAAATTTTTCGCAATTCATTATGGATCACAGGATGGGTTTAGGAAGCTAAAAATTATATTGCCAGGTGTGCTGGATGGTTCTCTTCACATTGATAAAGGAAAACATCGATTTTCAAAACTTGAAAAAACAGCCCCTGCACCGGCCAAGGGGACCTGGTATCCGGACAACTGCCCCATGGACAAGTGCCCCCAGACAACTGCCCTCAGACAACTCCCCCCCTCCCCGGGCAATTACCTCCCGCTAAAGATTAGATTAGAATAGGTTAGGTTAGGTTTGGTTAGATTAGGTTAGGTTAGGTTAGGTTAAGTTGGGTTAGATTAGGTTAGTTTGGTTAGGTCTGGTTAGGTTAGGTTACGTTAAGTTAGGTCCGGTTAAGTTAGGTTAGATTAGGTTAGGTTAGGTTAGGTTAGACACTTGCGACCATTTGTACAGTGAATTTTGCGAAGACAAATGTCCGGGGGGCAGTTGTTCATGGGGTGGTTGTCCTACGGGGGCGATTGTCCAGGGTGCAGTTGTCCGGGGGGGCAATTGTCCAGGGGGCAGTTGTCCTAGAACCAGGGGAAAGGTTAGAATTCGGAGGCACGACCATGTAGAGGTAAATATGAGATTCTAACAGCCCAGATAATCAGAAGTAAGAGTGTAAAGCATGCAAATATCCATATTCACTAGTAAGTGTTTAATCATGTATAGGTAACGTATGAATTACGTTCGGTTCGGTGCTTATTCGGAGGGAATGCCTTACCTACGGCCCATCCTTTATTGTGTCTTTAATTATTTCTTGTGATTGAGCTCTTTTCTCTTTCTTTTTTCAGTTTTTCCTCCCTTTTGATACATATCATATACTGTAAACTTTATGTGTTCTCTACTGTCTTCGTTTCTAAACAGTAAGTAATTCAATATATTTTCTTCATATGTTTGGGCAAATATTTCATTGCTGTTTCTTTTTTCACTATAGGCAGGACAGAATATGAAATGTTCTAGATTTTCAGTTTCATTGTCACATTCTAAGCATTTTATGTCACCATTATTGAGTCTCTGTCATTTAAGGGCATTATATTACTATGACATCTGAAGGAAGTCACTGATGCAGAATGATTGTCAACATTTTTCTTCCCTCATCTCTCTTTTACTTTATTTTATTTTATTTTTTTTGTACAGCTCTACACTTCTTTTGCTTTGTAGCTCAGTCCACCAATTTTTACTGTCCCAGTTATGCACTACTTTCTTTATACTGTCTCTGCTCATTGTCTTTATATTACAGTTATTCAATCCTGTCTCTTCTGTAATCTTCTTAATTTCTGCTATCCACTTATCTTCCTTGAAGTTTTGTTTTAATTCTTGAAAGACTCTCCCTATTAGTGTCATCTTCTCTGTTCAGTAGGTAGTTGATGAAACTCATCTTGGTTTTATTGAGTCTTGCCTCCATTTGTACTCCTACTTCTCCTCTCAGGACACATACTGGTGCATGGTTGGGGGCTCTCAGAATCAGTCTATATACTTTATTCTCTGTTCTTTGTACAGAGTTTGTTTCAGTTTTGTTAGAGTCTATTACATCCGTTCCATGTCGAATAGAGGGCAGTGCTACATTCTTCCAATAAGTCTTACCTATTAGTAATCTATTACAGCTTTTTGCAATGATTGATGGCATTTGATTTGCTAAGTTCCTAGCTTTGTTTATCATGTTGGTTTTATGTAATTTATAGCAGTTTTTTTTATCTGCTACTGTTACTAATAAATATTGTAATTTATCATTAACTGATATTCCTGCTACTTCTTCAGGTTTATTTTTCATGTTAAAAATTATTACATTGCTCTTATTGATGTTTATTTCTAATCCATACTCTCTAACCACACTTTCCAAAACTTGAATTCCCCTTTCTGCCTTTTCTACTGACTGAGCTAAACACAGCCCGTCATCAGGAAAGAAGAGTGTATTTATTTAAAAATTGTCATCTTTAAATCCTAATTTGTTGTTTTTTAACTTAGTAAGTATAGCATATGTAATCAGTTTAAACAGTGTGATAGAAAGGGTGCAACCCTGTCTTATTCCACTTGTTATTACTACCTCTTTCTCTGTTTCATCATTTAGTTTAATGCTTGCTTTATCATTACAGTACAGTTTAGCTATAATGTCAATTATCTGAGGGTGTACATAATATTTCATCAATGTCTCAGTTATAGTTACCAGCTGGGGCATACCTTGTTAACTCACAGCAATGATACAGCAGAGGTTAGCTTGAACCTGAGTTCAATTACGGTGCTAGGATCTGATAATCATCATCTTGGAAAACAGTGCTCCACTGTAACAGATACATCAGAAACAAAAGTACCCAGGGATTATAATTGCTGATACCCGAGTAGAAACTAATTCTCAACCAAGACGCGGTCAACATCTGCTCCAAACTCGTCCCTAGCAAATGAATCATTTATAAAGTACATAAGAAATATCTTTCATTCCCTGCAGGTATGCTGTTTACGAGAAGGTTGGAGGGAATATTATTATTCAGAAAATTATGTCCCTGGAAAATTATTTGGATATTCAGTGACTCGAGATTTTATTAAGATCATCCCATGGACCTCCACTGAATTTGCTATGGCCTCCAGATTGGGAATCACTGATCTGGAAGAGATCAGTCATCATATGGCATAAAATAATGCATTACCCAATATGCTAAAGGTGAAAATAATATATCTGATCATCCTCATCATCCCTTACCTTATTCCTAGCTGGAACGATAAAATGAGACAAAAAAGTAAATAAAATAAAACATACTGTACAAGTGAGAGAAATATTAACAGAATTTCCAGTGAAGTGGGTTACACAATCATTCATATAAAACAGCCAAGCCTATGACATTAGTCTGAATAAAATAATAGTTCCAACGTTGCAGTGTCAGGATTAATAATCTACATCAGTTAATTACAATGGTCAGCATTTCAGCTTGGCTGTGTCCTTTAGACTCTAGACCATAGAGCTTCATGGTGCAGTACACCTCAGTAGCACTGACCTATATCTGGATGGGCAGTTCTTTTATCTGGCACTTATCAACCGACGTCAACAGTTCTGATCTACTGACAAAAGTTTTGAGGAGGAAAAACAGATGCCCGTATTCTTAACATTCTTGCAACATTTATCTGAGGTAAGAGGAGAAGAGAGAATGTAACTTAAACTTCTACTGAAAAATTGGAAATGAAAACTTATCCCCTCACACTCTCTCCCTTTCATTCATCCCTCCCGCCTATTCTTGCCTACCCTTTCTCTCCCACACGAACAGATTTGCTTCCACCTTCACATAACCAAGCAAACCAATACACTCACAAATAATACACAGGGACTCCATGCAACTTACATTTGAAAGTTTGTGGCAATGAGCTGGGGATGGAAAAAAAAAGAATGTTTCAGTCATTTGTAATTTGATGACGGAATATTTTAACCCACCGATACCGGCTATTTTTAGCCCTATGGGTCACCCCGTGCCAGCCATTTTCGACCTTATTTTTTTTTGGCTAAAATTATCGATTTTGATGTGAAAACAACGAATTTCGCCATTAAAATGCTCACCGAAGCTCGGAAATGAGTTTTATTGAGTCCTCCATACTGGTATAGCTGCACTTTTACGCTCACCACATACGTGAGAGGAAGCCGTTTTCTGTGTAAGGTATGCTCAGGTATTTATGCTGGGAAGGTATAGCAATGTTCAATACACTTTTCTGATTCCTCATTACTTCAGCATCTAGCACAATTTGCGTGTCTTTCTCGCTGTGAATGCATTACCTTACACTTACTTGAAGATAGGTTCAACCTGACTTCATTACGTACAGTCCTGGCACTTACAAGAAGGCATTTACAACTTGACTTGACTCTGTAGTCCTTAAACTTACGTGAAAATATTTACAGCTTACATGAAAATATTTACAACTTACTCTTACATGAAAATATTTACAAAATGCCTTCACTGTGTACAGCACTGGGTGAGGCACACAGGCAGAATGAGGCAGAGCAAGCGTGAGGGGGGGAGCGAGTGAGTGTATGGCCTTGACAGCCTGGGGGATGGTAGAGGAACAGTTACCTTACATGCCTGCCAAATTTTACCCACGAATCTTGAAAAATTCGGTCACAGTGAAGTTTTTTATTTTAAACCGTTTTAAAACTGCACTGTCACTGGCTGCAGAATTATGTCAGACCGTTTTAAAACAGCACTGGCACGCGGCGGGTTAAAACTGTTTAGATATTATTAGTACGAACTTTCATCAAACACAAAGAATGCTTAGGACTGATTTGCATTATCCACAGAGTGGAAGTCAATCAGGAATGAGCTCTCTTTTTAAAGTATTTTTTCTTTTTTTTTTATGCGAGGAAGAAGGAACCAAAGGCCATGAGCCCGCAGTAACAGTTCCCTCCAAGAGAAAAACAAACTACAATAGAGAGCCAAATTCAAGATCCAATCATTTTGAGATGTCTGGACACACTGTGTTTGAAAGACTGGAGATCATAGGCAGCAGGAAATACAGACAGAGGGAGACAGTTCCAGAGCTGACCTGTTGCATAAATGAAAGACTGGGAGTAACGGTTAACTCTTGCATTAGAGAGTTGGACAGAAAAGGGATGAGAGTTTGCTGCCAGACGGGTGCTACCTGCCCGTCGTAGAGGTGGAGGAATGCAAGCAGACAGTTCAGAGGAGCAGTGACCATTAAAGTAGCAATAGAAAAGAGATAAAGATGCAACAGTGCGGCGAAGAGACAGAGGTTGAAGGGAGTCAGTAAGAGGAGGAGAGTTAATGAGATGAAAAGCCTTTGACTCCACCCTATTGAGAAGAGCTGTATGTGGGGAGCCTCCCCACACATGAGAGTTATACTCCACACAGGGGCGGATAAAACCCCTGTATAGAGTCAACAATTGTGCAGGGGTAAAGAAAGAGCGGAGTCGGTTTAGCACACCCAGTCTCTTGGAAGCAGATTTTACAAGAGATGTAATATGACCTTTCCAAGATAAGTCCCGAGTAAATGAAACCCCAAGCATGTTCAAGGATGATGCAGGATTAAGCTGAATATTATTAAACAATAATGGGTATACCTGTGGAAGATTGTGTCCGGTTGATAGGTGTAAGAACTGAGTCTTAGATGAATTAAAACAATCATATTATTTTTACCCCAGTCAGAGATACGAGCCAAGTCAGACATTAGGTGTGCCATAGCCTCATCCCTTGCTTGTTGAAGCAACTGTTGAGATGGGCGTTGCGGGAACCGAATTGAAAGGTGAAGGGTGGAGTCATCAGCGTATGAGTGGATAGGGTTAGATGTACAGCTTAGATCATTGATGAATAAAAGGAAGAGAGTTGGTGATAGGACAGAGCCCTGGGGAACACCACTGTTAATAGATCTAGGAGGAGAACGATGGCCGTCTACAACAGCGGCTATAGAACGACCAGACAGGAAGCCAGTGATAAAGGCACAGACAGAAGGATAGAAACCGTAGGAGGGCAGTTTGGAAATTAAAGATTTATGCCAGACTCGATCGAAAGCCTTTGAGATGTCAAGTGCAATGGCAAAGCTTTCGCCAAAGTCCTGAAAGGAGGATGACCAGGAGTCTGAAAGGTAGGTGAGAAGATCGCCAGTGGAGCATCCCTGACGGAACCCATACTGACGATCGGAAAGAAGGTTGTGATAGGAAAGATGCCTTAAAATTTTTCTATTGAGAATTGACTCGAAAACTTTTGAAATACAGGACGTTAAAGCAATGGGACGACAGTTGGAGGGTTGGGAGTGGTCACCCTTCTTTGGGACTGGCTGAATGAGAGCAAACTTCCAGCAAGAAGGAAAGGTACAAGTTGACAGACAAAGGCGAAAGAGTTCGCCTATGCAGGGTGTAAGCACAGAAGTACAGTTCTTGAGAACAACAGGAGGGACCCCATCAGGCCTTTATGCCTTGTTAGTACTGAGGCCAGTGATGGCACAAAATACATCAACTGAAGATATTTTAATGTCACCCATGAGGAAGTCAGAGGGGGGAAGCGATGGAGGAACAGCACCGGAATTGTCTAAGGTGGAATTGGAGGAGAAAGTCTGTGCAAAGAGATCTGCTTTATCAGTAGAAGAAATAGCTGCAGAACCATCAGAGTAGAAAAGAGGAGGGAAGGATGATGAGGTAAAGTTGTTAGAAAGATTTTTGGCAAGGTGCCAGAAGGAGTGGGAAGAATTCGAGTTGGAGATTTGAGAGCATTTAGTATGGATGAAATTATTTTTAGTAGAGCGAAGAACAGACTTAGCACAATTCCGGGCAGAAACGTAAAGATGATGTGATTCAGAAGTGGGTTGGCTCCGGTACCTTTTGTAGGCCCTCTCCTTGTTGCGGACAGCATTAGAACAAACGTGATTAAACCAAGGCTTTCTTGCGTTAGTCAAAGGATATGAGAAAGGAATGTATGCTTCCATGCCCGAGAGAATAACCTCCGTAATGCGCAAGGCACACTCAGATGGCTCCTGGCCATGGAAGCAATAATCATTCCAGGGAAAATCAAAGAAGTACTGCCTGAGGGCCTCCCAGTCCGTGGCTCCAAAATGCCACAGACGACGTTTCCCTGGAGGGTCCACAGGCCGTACCGGAGTGATAGGACAGGTTAAGGTAATAAGGTTGTGATCAGAGGAGCCCAACGGAGAGAAAAGATTAACAGAGTAAGCAGAAGGATTAGTTGTGAGGAAGAGGTCAAGTATGTTGGAGCTCTCTCCAAGGCGGTCAGGGATACGGGTAGGGTGCTGTACAAGCTGCTCTAGGTCGTTAAGGATAGAAAAGATGTAGGCTTGTTCACCAGGTGGATCCGTGAAAGGAGAGGAGAGCCAAAGGTGGTGGTGAACATTGAAATCTCCTAGAATGGAGATTTCAGAGAAAGGAGAAATGGATAGAATGTGTTCCATCGTAGAAGTAAGATAATCGAAGAATTTTTGATAGTCAGTAGAATTAGGAGATAAGTAAACAGCACAGATATATTTAGTCAGAGAATGACAGGAAAGCCGAAGCCAGAGTGTAGAGAATTCAGAATAATCGAGTTCAGGAACACGAGAGCAAGATAAGTCGTTGCGTATATATACACAACAGCCACCTTTGGCTTTGAAATGAGTATAGAGAAAGTAGGAGGATACAGAAAAGGGTTTGCTGTCAGTTGCCTCAGACAGCTGAGTCTCAGTTAGAAAAAGAAGGTGAGGTTTAGAGGAGGAGAGGTGGTGCTCAACAGAGCGAAAGTTAGAGGAAAGGCCGCGAAAGTTGCAGAAATGGAGAAGAGAGTCAGACAGTGGTTCCAGGCACCTCGAGTCGTCATCAGGAGAGGGGCGGATGGTGGGGGCATTTATGGTCCCCCCCCCCCGGGGACTCCGAGGCTGTGTGTTGTGACGCCATGATTTTTGATTTTTTGGAAAAGGAAGTGTAGTGTGTACTGTGCATATAGTTTGGTGTAGATAGTTAGAGAAATTTGTACTGGAAAGGATGGTGGCCTACTCTCTGTGTAACTGAGACACTGAAAAAGTTCAGCAAAGGGGGATGGTCAGGAACTAGTCCTGAGGGCTGATGAAACGGGAGCTCCAGCACTCCCTGTCATCAGCTTTCCATCCACCTCGGGAGTACTGCCCTGCTCGACTGGTGCTACAGTCTACTCCTCTATGCTACAGTCTACTCTTGCTTATGTTGTTGTTCGGTTGGAGAATCTGGAGACTTTGCATCTAACCCATGTTTTGGAAATCCTCCCTACAAATTTTGGGGTGCACCCATAATGATGTTTGAATGATTGTGAGGCCTGTATTACTGGACACGGGTTGGTGGTTCGTCTACTTTACACTTACTCATTGTTTCTGGATCCTAGCTCACCCCAACTGTAGGTGGGAAAGGGTGTTTAGGTTGTTTATGAAGATAAATTTTCATTATTGATGTGTTTCACACAACACCTGTAACCTACCTTCGAGTTGTACAGAGTCAGAATTTCTATCTATCTATCTATATACCTAGGCTGCTTCCCCCAAGGAAAGGGAGGTAGCCGAGACAGGACGACACATTCCCCATTTACTCATCAATTCAAACACATTCATTTGCATCTTAGTCCCAAAGGTGAGAAGGGACAGATCCCCACCGCACCACACAGCACAGAGGTCAATGGTGCAGTGCAATCAGTGGCATCCGCAGCAGGGCCCGACAGAAGAGCTGGTTTACCCCTGCCACATCATAATAGACTCATCCCCTTACCCGCACCTGACCTGACTAGCTGATCAGACCAAACGCGGGAGAATATCCCCTCAGGGCTGCGTCATCATTTATTCATCCACAATTTCTCTCCATTTATTTCTGTCACGCACAGCCACTCTTCCTTGTTCAAAAGACATCCCTCTCACATCCAGCACTCTCTTCACACTGTCCATCCATCCTATTCGTGGTCTCCCTCTCAGCCTTACACCTCTCACATCAGATCTAGTTATCTTTTTCACCAATTGCTCATTATCCATTCTCTCCATATGCCCAAACCATTGCACCATCCTCTGCTCAACTCTATCAGTCATCTTCCGAACAGAATTTACGATAAATAAATAACATTATACAATAAACTTTTTTGGAGTTTACCTTCAAGGGTCGTTCAGTTACGGCATAACAATCAGACTGGGAACGTGGCAAAATTTTCCAGAGATAACATGAATGGTATATGAATATATTCACTAGTGACTTCTTTAGCCCTTTTGATCGAAATATGAAATGTATAGTACTGCGGTTAATATGATCCAGTACGAATATTATTCATTTTAAAGAAGCCCACCGTGACGAAACATTACAAAAATATATCGATGATCTCGGTGACATCTTTTAAAGCATGTTTTTGCTGCCTTCAAACAGTTATCTAATTTGGGAAAGGTTTTTGTACTGTAGTGGCTACCAAATGCTGCAATCTAACCTCAACAGTTCGAAACGTCAGTCGTAAAGATAATACACATTCTGGAGACAGCAAGAAAAAATGTCTAACCGATGGGATTTTTTTATAATTCCTATTCACCTCAGGCCATTGTTGTCAGATGAACCACAAGAGAAGGAGGATTGGTTTATGGAATGCAGAGGAAAATATTATAAAGGTTCTAAACAGATTCAAGGAGAATAGAAAAAAGGATAACAAGGATGAACAGAGAATTAGAGAAGGGAAAGTGACATTGAAAAATTCTCTCTCTCTCTCTCTCTCTCTCGTGTATATATATATATAGAAATATATATATATATATATATATATATATATATATATATATATATATTTCCCAGACGCCTTAATCCTGTAAGAGGTGGCCACAAACAAATCGCCTCCATGTCGCCCTAACCCCCACCATTTCACTGCTCTGCTCGCAGCTGACATTCCCCTCTCTCATATACCTCTCCTCTCCATCCCTTCATCTCATCCTTGGTCTCCCCCTTCCTCTCCCCCCCTCCACCTTACATACACTCTCCTCGTCAGTCTCTCACTCTCCATCCTCTCCACGTGGCCAAACCACTTCAGTGTGTTTCTCCTAACGCTTCCTATCACATCCACATCCACACCACAACTTTCCTTAGCTTCCTCATTAGTCACTGTCTCTCCATGTGACTCCACATGCTCCTCTCAAATAACACATTTCCTCTGCTCTCATTCTTGACTTCTGTCCCTTCAACAAGGTCCAAGCTTCCATACGGTAGAATTGGCGTCACAGTACTGTCATGTACTTCATGTACTTCCATGTCACTTCCATGCTCGCTTCCCTGTTTCTAATCAGTGCTTTCAATATATATATATATATATATATATATATATATATATATATATATATATATATGTTATCCACCCGTCATCCAATCCTATGTCGTCCCATGAGGAACGTAGAAGCCCTGGGCTAGGCAAGTTGGTCGTGACAATAGGAGCCCCCACAAACTGGAAAAAGATGCCACCGCTCACTAGATAACTTAATGTAAAATGCAAATTGGGGTCAACTTGATTAACCCTCTTATAAAATTTTTGTATTACTTTAATGAAAATATGATATTTTTTTAATCTACATATAATACTAGAGAAAAAATGGCTTCTTTAACACAATATAATAGAAATGGAAGGTTGCGTCCATCTCAGTTTAGTGACAGTCTATAGTAGGACTCGCCTAAGTTTGCGGCTGTGGTGTGGCCCGCACCTGTGTACAGTGTTGCCACGTTTTCTATACCGTTATCTCTCTCTCTCTCTCTCTCTCTCTCTCCTGGCGGGAGATGTGAGCCACCCTGAGTACTTTTGATTCTTTTGTAAGTTGTTTATAATTGTGCTTTCATTTGTTAATTTGGTTTTGTTATATTTAGTGATATTTATCATTTTTTGTATACGGCGACAGATGACCCGTTATTGCAGTACCATGATTGATTTTCATTCATTCATTCTCTTTCCCCTTCCTCCATCTCTCTCTCAGCCTGACAATGCCTCCACATCATTTCCACACCACCCCTGAGATCAAGGCCACCGACTGGGTGTGGAAGCGTTGCCGCTCGCAAGTGAATAATGTTTTTTTTTTTTTTTACTTCAGTATTGGTATATGCCTACTATTTTGTCCTACATATTAGCTTATGATTATAAATGTGATTATTCCTCGCCCTTAAAATTACGGTAAAAGCCAGTAAATGTGAGCATTTTTCCCTAGCAACACCTGTACAAGCTATGTTTGGGTCTACGGAGGGGTACGTACTTTACCTTAGGCCAGACTAGGTGTGTCAGTATTGCCACTCACAAGAATTATATGAATTATTTCTTTTACTTTGGATATTGGCATATTTCTTCTTTTTTCAGGCTCATTCTCTTATATCCATAACTGTAATATTATTACCCACCCTAAAACTACGCTAAAAAACATTTAAAGTGACTACAATTTCTCTTAGCAACACTGTACAATATGTATGCCATGTTTCTGTGTTACTGTATAAATATTTTATGCATAATAAGATTACAGTTGATTCATCCATCAAAATACACAAGTGTAAGTTTTATTCATCTGAATTTATCGTATTTGTGTTGCCTTGTACATAAATAGCTTCCGTTTCACATCGCAAGTTGGGGAAACGTGGCACCATTGTACACAGGTGCGGGCCACACCACAGCCGCAAACTTAGGCGAGTCCTACTTATACATGTGATTATTATGTTGCCTGAGTATTGATCACAGTCATTTTTTTAGGTGCTGAATTTACATCTGTAAGGAAAACTTGTAAATGAGTAAAAAGAAATTGTATCTTACATAAGATATGTAGGAAATGTGGTACTTAAACAATCGAAGATCTTATGAACCCACTGACCTCTTATGGAGGCGCATTCTCGTTGGTAGCATGGCGTAGTTTGTGTGCCCGCCGCCAGGGGCCCAGGGCGGCGCTGATGGTGTGTATACACCACAACTGCTTCCCGCGCCTTCTGAAATTACCCGATGATTCCGGAAAATATAGTGCCATCATCCACTGCACATGTAAAATATACAGCGAAAAATAGACTGTAGCAGAACTGAGACGTTTTCTCAAAGCAAGAGGAATATCATGCCTTTAAAAATTCGGGTCGCTGATCTCGGCCTCGTAAGATTTCGGCCATGCAGTTCTTACTATTATTAAATGTATAATGGATAGAATCATGTCAGGATTTGCCGGATGAAAGATTACGATCTTTGGAAACTGTATGATATATTTTTCCAACAAATGAGATTCATAACACTTGGTAAAAATGTGCTGAATGCAAACAGACATAATAAACTTTCATGCTTTTTAGTAAACTCCATGGAGAGCTTTTCAGCGTAGATCTCATTTAGAGCATCAGTAAAATATATACGATGAATATAATACTGGTGTAATGCTTTATGCATGAGTAATAATCCGGATAGGAATTTTTATAAAGGAAGGTATACCAGCTCTGAGTGGGTGGTGACCCCACGCTATTTAGTGGTCCGGCGAACACTGGCAACTTTCAGGAGTTAATGGGGGCTCTAATTAAGAGTGACCAGCCTCACTTATCCCTGAGTGGCATTACGTGAGCAATAAACTCCAGCCCCCCATTGGATGTAAACCTACGCAGGCTCAATCCGATTGGAGCACCTTAATTGCCCACTAAACCACCAGGCGCCATAATTTAGTTATATGGTTACCACCCAGCTTGGGAAATGGTGTACAGGAAACCATTTGGCTTGTCATTCAGTGTTAAGTTAACCATATGAAGAAGGAAGAGAAAAGAATAATGGAAAGAAAGACAAGTGGAAGGATAGAAGAGAGGAAAGGGCAGACACCCAAAGTAGCACTACATCGAGTGAATGGATGGTGAGCGCCCCACCTACCTCTTTATATATATATATATATATATATATATATATATATATATATATATATATATATATATATATATATATATATATGAATGCTCTATTCTGACAAATGAAATGACAGGTGATTAGAAAAAACTCGGGTGAAGAACTGGAGTTTATTATCTGACGGTTCGACCTGAGCTATTTATCAAAGAGTTTCGAGTGTCCTATTAAGGTCCCGAGAGGATTCACCATAGTCAGTCGAACTGCACTTACTACAAGGTATAACACCCTGTATGTGTGTGTGTGTGTGTGTGTGTGTGTGTGTTGGTGGGTGGGAGTGTGTGCACCCCGTGGAGTAGAGTTTAAGAAGTAACCCCTAGTCGTTTACTGGTCACACCTCTTCCACCGATAACCTGCTCACTTATAGTTCTCTTTGACACAGACGTACATTATATGAATTAAGTTATACTTCTTTACAGATGAAATCAGAGGGTATTAAAATGACAGTATGAGGAACACAGTAAAAATGATTCGAGAGAAGAGTATACGTCACTGTGTGAAATCCACATGAGTGGTAAAAAAAAAAAAAAAAGGGTCTGAGGAAAGGAGACGAAAGTTTGAGTGACCCGAAATTTTTTGAGCAATTACCACATATACTGTAGCTTAACAGTAAGGCTGACATGCGGCATATGTGAAGGGCACTGATTCAAATGAGAAAAACTTTTATTTATAAACATACAGAAAATGGTAAGCTGATAATAGAAATAATGAGAGAGAAGTAGTGTGGTGTGGCTGTGGTAACCTGAGTGACATGACTTAATACGCGGCTGCCCCACTATACACTCCCTACCTTAACTCTTAACAGTTATATCGTCCCGCCTTTCTATGTTCTTCCTTTCCATTCTTCATTTCCTATTTTGACCTAATCTTACGTTTCCATTACCTATCCTAAGCTCATCATGATAGCTTTCTGTCTTTTTCTATCTTTACAGATCTCGCTCACACACACACCTCTCTCTCTCTCTGGAAAATGGAAAATGTCAACACAAAAATTATGTAATTATACATCACCGTGATACTGAAAGAAATGCCAGACCAGAACGATATTACGAAAGATGTATCAAGAACCAAAAAATTTACCCAACCAGTGGGTCAAATTAGATGTAATGCACCGACACACACGTGAAGAACCTCATTAGCAATTACCACAGCTCTGTTCCAGTTCTGGGTGACGTTTTCTTTTTATTAGTTCTTGGCCTGTGTTGCCAACAGGGATGAATCACACTACACACCACAGTATGAAGGTCAACATATTGCAATGTGAAAGTCTACACACTGCAGAATGAAAGTCAACACACTGCAGTGTGAGGGTCGACACACAGAAATATGAAGGACGACACACTGCAGAAGGAAAGTCGACACAATGAAGTATGAAAGTCGCCACACTGCAGTGTGAAAGTCGACCACACAACAGTATGAAAGTCCAAACACTACAGTATGAAAGTCGAAACACTACAGTATGAAATGTCGATACACTGTAATAAGAATATCGACACACTGAAGTGTGAAGGTTTTCCAAGGTGAGATGGAAATGAGAAACAGTTGGAACTTTGATGGTAATTTTTCTGTAATACGGGAAATAATTCAAGGCATTCGCAGATCTGAAACAAAACGCCAAATATACTAGGCTGTGTTCACACGCACGTCCAGTATTTGCATTGTTTGCATAGTGTAATTGGCCGGTAGTTCAGAGATTGACAGCCAATACAAACATAAACGTAAGTAGATGCGTAGTCAGAAGTCTAAATGCTTGTAGCTTGTAGTCCATGTTTACTAGATCACTTATGTGTGCTCCTGTCACCGATGAAGGTATTTGGTACATTTCTGTACTTTAGGAGACTAAACTGGCTATGATCAAATGTCCATTAAGGGACCTATGGTTATCAGAAACTTATGAAGAGCTGTGTGTTAATGCTGAAGGCAGCTAACCCAGTGGTCTGAGCGTTATATATAACACAGGAAGACAGAGTTTCCCTTGTTTGCCTTTTGATTACGGCGTACAACTAACTGTATGTGATAAGGGACAGTGAAATTAGCAATGCATGAAGCCTTGCTGATTACTGATGTTTTGAAAGAAGGTTGCTCGAGGGTATATCTGAAGCAAAGTAACCTATTGCCGCATTAAACTTATAAGTGTAAAAAGTGGCAAAGTTAAAAAAAAAAAAAAAAAAAAAAAGGAAAATTTGGGTGAACCAAATGAAAAAGGAATTAATAACAAGAGAGTACGAAAGGAAGTCAGAGGCTTTATGACAAGGAAATGAGGACTACTAATCCTCTTTGACATGTGAAATATATATATATATATATATATATATATATATATATATATATATATATATATATATATATATATATATATATATATATATATATATATATATATATATATATATATATATATATATATATATATATATATATATATATATATATATATATATATATATATATATATATATATATATATATATATATAATTATATAGCTGTGAAGCCACTGTGGTACAGTGGTACAGTGTGCGTGTCGTACACGGGTGAGAGCCAGGGTTCGCGCCCCGCCAGGGTAATAAACTTTGGGAGTGTTCACCCGGCCACGTACTGCATTGGCTGACACAAGGGGTGCTGTGGTTGAACCAGTGCTGCTTACTATAAAGTATGCTTGCACCCAGTCGGCTTGCGCGGGCCGATTACACTTGGTTCACAGACTACACACACATCCAAAGCCACTCCAACACTACAATTACACTTACAAGCACTTCTCACCCTATAAACAATCTCTGCCAGACAGCCTAAGCCACTTAGTAGAGATACATTGGCTGTATCGTCCCGACTTCGGTCGGGATAGGCCGGTCCTGCAGTGGATACTCAAACGGCTGATGATGATGATGATTATATATATATATATATATATATATATATAATAATGTGAGCAACGTTTATGATGGCTCTTAGATGGATAAAGCAATAGATCAATGTAATTTCCATCATTGATTAGTGTGAAAAAATAAAACCATCATTATTGGTGTATACTATATAATATTCATTCTCTCTCTCTCTCTCTCTCTCTCTCTCTCTCTCTCTCTCTCTCTCTCTCTCTCTCTCTCTCTCAGGGCTTGATGCTGTGGTGTCTAGATCATGGTGTCCCCATTCATTCATTCATGCACTGAATGAGACAAGCTGAACCCGCTCGCCAGAGGGCTGATGTGACGTCACGCGGGCTCACGCGGCGCTCTGTCTGGCTGACCTCCCCTACTTAGATCATGGTTTGGAGAGTTGCTCACCCCACAGTATCAATAGCCAATGATAATGTGTCCGACGTATTCTCAAAGTGCAAAAGCGATGTGTTGTTTGAATGGCATTACACTGTTCTCTGCGTCTGTCTACATCACTGAATTATATAATACATGTCAACTGTCAAAGTTATGCTTCTTTGCCTTCGTCTTGTAATGTTCGATAGAATGATAGTTACAGAGACTGATAGTATAATTAGAACTTCAGATGTCATTCCGTCCAAAGGAAAACGAAAAGTCCGTTAATCGCTCATACATATTATTCTTCTTTTACTATTATTACATATTACCCTAGACTCTTAAGTTCGAGATGAATAAGTACCAGAATAACACTGGAAATGTTTGCAGGCGGATGTTTATAGTGGGATGACCGAGGATAAATAATTAAACATATTTATAATAATTTACACACACACACACACACACACACACACACACACACACACACACACACACACACACACACACACACACACACCGCTCGCTGGTGTAGTGGTAACGTTCTCGCTTGCCAACTGGTGGACGGGAGTTCGCGCCTCGCTCAGGTTGCGAAAAGTTTCACTGACGAAGTGGGTGGTTACTGTCCCCCTTGAGCAAGGGGACGGGTGTATACGTGTGTGAAGATCACAGCCTTGCCCTTAGATCGGACTATATTAGCTTTCAGCTCCCTTCTGGGAGGGTAAAAAGCTGACGATCACGACCATCAAGTGATCCTGACCGACCCGGTGAATTACACACACACACACACACACACACACACACACACACACACACACATACACACACACACACACACACACACACACACACATATATATATATATATATATATATATATATATATATATATATATATATATAGTGGCTTTGTTTTTGAGTCAACACAAAATATAAATATGTTATATCATTACGGATATCTCCTGCGGATACGTCTTATGTTAAAGTCGTGAGGGAATGAAAGTATTCAAACCTCTGTCCGAACCCAGCAGACTTCCATAACTTTCCTGACAACATTAACTCTACTGTACAGACATCTACGTAATTTTTTAAATAAAATGCTATCGTAATACTGTCATCTATCCTTACCAAATTAACTCAGACACATCGTTCAAGTCATACATTGCAGACTTATACGCGGTTCCCAACCTATCACCAAACCCTCCTCTGCCCCCAGTCCTCCACCTCCCCCTGCTTCACACTCACAGTTACCAGATACATGAGGTCTGGCTGCTGCTTCACACTCACCAGTCTCACACTAGTGCTTTGATAGGTGGGTAATGTGGAACTTTCCCCGACTGTACTGTACAACTTACAAAATGCCTCAGATCATAAACAGCAGGCTAACTGGCAACTCTGACACGTAACTGAAGGAAAAAAAAAAATACGAGAATCATCGAAAATACTCAGGCACAATCTTACTAGCAATGCAGCTTCTAAATCCATCACGTCCCCACTGTAGGGGGTCACCTTGACGTGGTGGTGGGGCTTGAAGCATGGGTGGCAGTGCCACCTACTTGTGAGGCAAGCCTACCTTTGTAGGGGTTGGCATTTGTCGGCCTTGTGGACCAAGCACCCCCTACATCACTGGTAGAGGAGGCCTACTGGTGATGTCAGTCCCTGCCCATTTGCCATCTAGGGCGGGACTGTTGCCTCCCCACGTGTTTGCCGTGCGTGGCGTCCCGTAATGCTGGGAGATGGGAGTCCTGGAGGTTGAGCGATGCTGCATGGTGCGCCCTGCAGCTAGCAATACACCTCTTTGGTCCCTTATTCTGGCTAGACGGGTGGCCTGGTTGGGCCCGACCAGGTCAATCGGCTGGTCACTGGCTAGCCATCCAAGCTAGTCACCTAGTGGCTTTATGGTCAAGCGGGCACTGGGGGACCTGGTGGCTCCTATCGTCCTGGAGTCACCCTTGTCAGGGTCCCTTGGTGGTTGTATACTTTCCCACTACCTCTGGGGTCGCCAGTGGTGCTTTCCCTGGCATATGGCCTCCCCTTGTTGGGCTCCATGGTGGGTGGAGGGGTGGGGGAATGAAGGTGTTTTTTTTTAATATGGCTTCTTATAAAATTTTTGCAGCTGATGACCCTGGTTCCATCCCTGACCATCCTTTACAGTCTCCCTCCTGTGCGCCTCCTGTGCCTCTGGCTGGTGAGGCCCATATTGCCACCCTGGAACCATACCTGCCTGGTTCCAGTGGTTTGCGGTCAGTGGCCACTACAAAGAAGAGCCGGCAACAGACAACAACATATTGTGGACATGCCCATGAGGTCCTGCCGGGTGTCTTTGACAGGGTTGATTTCGCAAGGTACTACACCATTCGTACTTTGGATGGTCAGCCTATTGGGAATTTGGACATTTTTACTGTTCATCGGCGCATTATGTCAATCTGTGGGAGAGAGCTGAAGATTTCACCTCAGGGGGATGGTAGCCTACTAGTGGAGGTTACATCCCCTGAAGAGGGTTCCCGGCTGGCTGCCCAGTGTAAGGGCCCGGATGCGCTGTTTACTTGTGTTCCTCATGCTTTTTTCAATCATAGTCGAGGTGTTGTTTTCTCCAAAGACTTACTTCATTACAGTGAAGAGAAGCTGCTTGAAGAACTCCAGGTCCACAGGGTTGTTAAAGTGGAGAGGTGTCAGAAGAAGGTTGATGGTGTACTTACCCCAACTCCATCCTTGTTGCTGACGTTCGACTGTACTGTTCTCCCTTCATCCATCAAGGTGGCTTGGTTGTCCCTTAGGGTCAAACCCTTTGTACCAAACCCACGATGCTGCTACCACTGTCAGATGTACGGGCATGTTGGGCGAGTCTGTTGTCGTTTGCAACAGGGCCTCCCAGTGGTGTGTGTCAGTTGTGGAGAATCCACTCATGCAGGACAGGACTGTCCTGGACCTGTTTGTTGTTTGCACTGTGGCGAGGAACATCCTGCTTCATCTAGAGACTGTGCCCGGTTTTGCTTGGAGAAGGAGATCCTCCTCATCCGTAATCGTGATAAAATAAGCTTTTCTGAGGCCAGGAGTAGAGCCATGTCATCTGTTTTCCATAACGGAGTGTCTTATGCGTCAGTTTTGTCCGGTCATAGCCATCCTCATCGTCCTGTCCAGCAACAGACTCGAGTTCCTCCTGTTGTGTCAGCTCCTATGCCTTCTTCTGTTGATCCCATGCCAGTGCAACAATCTCCCGCACTTGAGACGGTTGCCGCTACAGTTCAAGACTCGACCTCTACATCTATGGTATCCCCTGTTAGTCATGGTGCACATTCTTCATTCGCTAAACGTCATCATGGTTCCTCAGAATCTTTGAGTCTTGAAGATCCTCCAAGCAAGGTGTCGGTCGTGGAGTCCAGATCCTCTGTAGTTAGTCCATCTGTGCAACAGCCCTCGGACCCTGCTTCTGGGTCTTCGGGGGCTTCTGGGGTGTCAGGTCAGTCTGGCACCTCTTCCTCTGGGGTATCGGATGTTTCTCCTCCAGTTACCTCGGAGGATCCTGTCCTGCCCCCTCCACGGTTGGAGGCCAGGACCCCAACCCCTCCTGCTCGATGTCTTGGTTCACTGGAGGCCCCGGGTAGGGTTCGGAGTAGCACTTCCTCTCCTGCTGGGCAGCGACGGGTGTCTGTGAAGTCTCCCAACACTTCGCAGACCCCAGGCCCTCGTTCTAGCCAAGCTGCTGCCCGTGACAAGGCCCTTCGTGGGCGTATCCGCATTCCCAAGAAGATTGTCTCCCAAGGTCGCTCAGTGGTTTCCACTAAGTGACCCTTTCTTTTGAGTATATAGTTCCTCCATTTTAATATTTTTAGTATTTTTTTAAATGATTTTCTGTTTGTCCCTCTCCCCTGCCCCTTTTTATTTCAATAGTTTTAATGGCTAATATTATTCAATGGAACTGCCGTGTTTTACGAGCCAACTGGGAGGAACTCCGTTGGCTTCTGGCTGATTATTCACCTGTGTGTGTTTGCCTACAATAGACAATGGTTGGTGATGCTGTGCCTCCCAGTCCACCTGGTTACCAGGTTTTTTATTCAGATCCTCTTCCTGGACAGGGTCATGGTGGGGATGTGGCTATTCTAGTATGCAGTGACATACCTTTCACTGCTGTGAGTCTTAACACTCCACTGCAGGCTGTTGCTCTTCAGATTTTTCTTCCCCGTCGTTATACTGTGTGCTCTTTGTACCTCCCTCCTAGTGCCACTATTGAGAGGGTTGATCTTGAAAATCTTATTCGTGCACTTCCCTCACCCTATTTCTTGCTGGCCGACATGAACAGTCATCATCCCCTGTGGGGTGGCTCCACAGCTGATGCTAGAGGTACTATGTTAGCCTCCACTGTGGAGGATGTGGATCTGTACATTTTAAATTCTGGTGAAGTTACTTACTTCCATAGTCAAACGGGTATTTTTACTGCTATTGATTTCTCTCTGTGCTCTGCAGGGGTAGCCCTGAATTTTACATGGGCTGTGTTACCGGACTTAAATGGCAGTGACCACTTCCCTATTTTATTAAGATCGACACAGAGTGAGCCTCGGCGTCGTCTTCCCCGCTGGCGCTTGGATAGGGCAGTCTGGCCGGTTTTTGAGGAGCCGTGTTCCCCGAGCCGATGTGTGGAGGATTTTGTCAGCACTGATGCTGCTGTTGAGTATTTCACAGACTTACTTCACTCGTCGGCACTGCAGAGTATTCCGAGAACAGCTGGTCACTTTCCTTGCCGTCCAGTTCCCTGGTGGACCGATGAGTGTGCTTCTGCTGTTCGGCCTAAAAGTGCTGCTTTCTCCCAACTTCGTCGTCACCGAGGTGACCCTGGTTACTTAGCGGCATGTAGGAGGGCCTGAGCTCATGCCCGGCGGGTTATGAAGGAGGCTAGGAGGAAGTCTTGGGCGTTTTTCTTCAATTTCTTCACAGACTCCTCTCACGAAAGTGTGGAAATGGGTGAGGAAGATTTCAGGGAAATTTCCCGTTCCCTGTCCTCCTGTTTTATCTCATGCAGGTGTGGTGGTGGCTCATTCTTCGTCTGTTGCCGAGATATTTGCAGCTCATTTTGCTAATGTCTCTAGGAAGGACACCTTATCCCCGTCGGCACGCCGCTGACGGCACCTGGAATCTTTGGGCATTGGTTTTCCATCTTCTGCAGTGGAGTCGTATAATGTTGCTTTTTCTGCTTCTGAACTTCAGACGCCATTGTCGCAGTGTCACGACTTGTCTCCAGTCTTGGATGATGTCCCATATGCCTTCTTACACCACTTGCCTGATGCAGCCCTTCATTTTCTGTTGTCATTGTATAACAGAATTTGGTGCACTGGTGGGTTTCCAGCCTCATGGGGTGTTGCTGTGGTTCTCCCCATCCCTAAGCCAGGTAAGGATCACTTGCAGGCCACTAATTATCGCCCTATCTCGCTGACATCTTGCCTTTGTAAGGTCCTCGAAAAAATGGTGAATAGTCGGCTCATGTGGTACTTAGAGAAGGGTGGTTACTTGTCTCCAGTCCAGTGTGGGTTTCGGAAGATGCGGTCGACCACAGATGCTCTCCTTTCTTTAGAATCTTCCATCTGCCAGGCTTTTGCAACTAACCAGCATCATAGCACAGTGTTCTTTGATTTGGGGAAGGCGTACGACACTTCCTGGCGTCATGGTATATTACAATCACTTCATGAGTTTGGTCTCTGTGGGCGACTCCCCACTTTTATCCGGGAGTTTTTATCTAATCGAATTATTCGGGTCCGAGTTGGGAGTGAGCTGTCTACTGCACGTCCCCTTGAGGATGGTGTGCCACAAGGGAGCATGCTAAGTGTTACCCTTTTCGCAGTGGCAATTAACAGCGTTATTTCTGTGATCCCTGATGGTGTTCGTGGCTCTCTCTATGTTAACGATTTCTCAATCTCTGTCACTGTCTCACGGATGTCAACGGCAGAAAGGAGGATGCAGATGGCTCTCAACAGTGTCTCTAGATGGGCTAATGACCGAGGTTTTCGATTTTCCTTCAAGAAGACCGTTGCCATGCATTTTTGCCGCATTCGTGGAGTCCACCCTGACCCAAACCTTTTTTTAGACGGGCGTCGTATTTCGTGTTTAAAGGAAACCCGGTTTTTAGGGCTGATTTTTGACAGCTGATTGACTTGGGTCCCTCACTTGAGGTACGTAATAGCTGAGTGTCTCAGAGCATTGGGTCTCTTGAAAGTTTTAGTGCACACATACTGGGGAGCTGATCGCAAGACCCTCCTCCTCTTGCATCAGTCTCTGATTTTATCCAAACTTCATTATGGATGTGAAGTTTATTCTTCTGCCTCAGAAGCCTGGCTTCGTAGTTTAGATTCCATACATCATGCTGGTGTTCGTCTCGCCACTGGGGCATTCCGATCTTTCCCGATTTCGAGTTTGTTGGCTGATGCTGGTGTCCTTCCTCTAGACTTGCTCCGCTCTTCCCTTTTGATGCGATGTTGGTATAGCTTATCTCGTCTCCCAGACTCTGTGCCCTTTGTCAAGGTCTCTCAAGTTTCTCGGTCATCTATTTTTGCCACTCGGCCATCCTTTCCAAAGCCCTTTGGTTTCAGGGTGCAGTCAGTTATGTCTAGCTTCTCTGTTCCTTCTGTGCCGATCACTCCCCAGCGTGTCCCGGGGGTGGGCTACTGGCTTCTCCCCAGGGTGACATTTTGTCGTTTCTTCTCATCCAGTAAGGCCTCCCTTGCTTCTCAGGTTTTATTTTCTCTGTTTTTAGAGCATGCCTTTTCTCATGGGGACTCCATACCAGTTTATACTGATGGATCTAAGTCTGATGTGGGTGTGGGCTTTGGTGTGGTGTTTCCCACCTTCTGTCGAGGTGGGAGCTTCCCTGTGACTGCTTCTGTTTTTACGGCTGAGCTGACTGCTATTTTATTTGCCCTCCAGATTCTCTTCACTCTCCCCCACACTGCTTTTATTGTTTTTAGTGACTCACGAAGTGCTCTTTCTGCAATGGAGTCTTTTAATCCCTCTTATCCTTTGGTTTATCCATTTTAGAGGGGCTTTTCTTTTTACGGCGTCGTGGACGTCGCATAGATTTCTGTTGGGTTCCAACTCATGTAGGAGTGGCAGGGAATGAACGAGCTGATCAGCTGGCGAAGGCGGCAGCGGCTCGTCCCCCTCTTGCACAGTCCCCTCTGTATCGTCTGCCTGCTGCAGATATGCGCTCCTTTATTGCCTTCAGAGTTTGGTGCTGTTGGCAGGAGCATTGGGATGCTGTAGGTGCCAATAAGTTGCGCTCGATTTGCCAGAAGTTGGGCTCATTCAATTACCAGGGCTTCCTTTGTCAATGGGAGACTGCTTTGTGCCGCCTCCACATTGGCCATACCCATTTCTCTCATGGTTTTTTAATGGAGAGGGCTCCCCCTCCATTCTGTGATGACTGTCTGGTTCCCTTGACTGTTCGGCACCTGTTGGTGGAGTGCCCTAGTCTTGAGGATTTGCGTCGTCGGTTCCTCTCTGACCACCAAACGGATGGTGGTGTGTATCATCTTTCCTCCTTGCTTGGGGAGGATGCCTGTGTCTTGGGAGGGGCAACCCTCTCGTTTGTGAAGGAGGCAGGACTTTTTAAGGATATTTAGAATTTCTCCTTTTTGATTGTGTGGTTTATCCTCTGTTTTTTGTTTTTACTTTTTACTTCTTTGTTATACGGTGGCATATGACCCTGGCAGTTGCGCCGCCATGATTATTATGGAAAAAAATAAATAAAATAAGCCATCACGTCCGGCATATGTTTCCGCCAACCCTTCTCCCAGCCATGTATTTATGAGAAAATCGTTTTTGTTTTTTTTTACCATATCTCAGCTAATACTCTTACTCAACCAGAAACAAAAAACTGTTATAATACTCACTAATCCTTCGACTTCAAGCTGAAGGCTCCTGATTGTGCATGACATGCATGTAGTAAGAGAGAGTGAGTCGGGTTAGGGGGCAGTTTTTGTTGTTGTTTTGCTCTTGTCCGTATGCATGGCAGAGGTGCGGTGACACAATTATGCCTTAGACTAGTACTCCACAATAATAACATTTCTAGAAGGCCTCAATCCACCACAAACGCCATTTCAATGTAGGTTTTTCAAAAGTGTGGCGTGATTGGTGCTGTGAGTCCAGTAACCATAGCAACAACCTTGAGGCAGGCTGCTCAGGTACAGGCCCATGCACCTGCTCGCCTCACCACCACTCCACCACCACTGCCTTGCACACACACACACACACACACACACACACACACACACATGGAGACGTATGTTTGGCTTGCATTTTCTCTCAGTTCTAGCACTGCTGTGCCACTAGAAGTCTGGGTATTACCAAAACTACTACTAATACTATTACTACTACTGCTACTACTACTGCTACTACAACTACTACTACAACTACCACTACTACAACTACCACTGCTACAACTACTACCACTACTACTACTGCTACTACAACTACTACTACAACTACCACTACTACAACTACTACCACTACTACAACTACTACCACTACTACAGCTACCACTACTACAAGTACAACTACTACAACTACCATTACTACTACCACTACTACTGCAACTACAACTACTACTACTACTACTACTACATAAAACCTAAAAAATAATATTGTGAACAGTTATTCACATACTGTCCATAATCGAAAATATTTTCCACTATAACAGAATTTTTCTCCTGTGATTTGTACTTTTTAATCATAATAAATGTACACATATGAGAACTTTCACTAAAAAATAAGGCACTGATATCATCATGAAACAAACTTTCTGCTTTCATTATTCACATAAATAGACACAGTGATGGTGCAAGGCTTGCCGCACTGTGCTTCCTCCTCCTTCCCTCCTCCACCTGCCCGCTTTCTCTATTCCACTATATTTTCCACTATAACAGAATTTCTTTCCTGTGATTTGTACTTTTTCATCATATCAAACATGCACACGAGAAACATTCAATAAATACTAAGGCACTAATTTCATCATGAAAAAAACTTTCTGCTTTCATTGTTCACATAAATACTTCTCATCCTTACCAATGTCCCCCTCTCCAGGATCATCAATACCCTCTGAACCATTCCCACCACTAGAAATAGCAGATGAATATACAGGGGGAAACAATGGGTGCACAGTGGAGGACTCACATGATCCACCCTCATAAGACGCATAAAATACACACACTCATCGTGGCATTCACTTTCCTCAGAGGAAGAGTCACTTCCTCCACTCACAACTGGCAATAATGTCACCTCCAGTTCTCTCCCTGTCGCACTATCACTAAGGCCCATTCTTTTCTGGCCTTTGTACTTCTTTGTTATGTTGAATTCAGCAGCTGCGGGCACACAACTGAGGATCCAGACACAGGGGTAACTTTTTGCATAGGTCTATCCATTACGGAGGTAAGCAGGTAATGGAAGCGTGACTCAGACGCATCCAGGAGGGTTGCCAGTGGCTGCGAGTGGTGAAAATAACCCACGGAATATTCAAACAATGCCACAAAACACTAGGTCATGTATATGTGCCTCCCAGACATCCCCAGGTTATCACGTATACATGTCACCTGGACGTGACGGGTTAACACTACCCCTCCTTAGTCCTTTTGTCATCCCGACAAAACTGTGCAGTGTATACAGTGTTACATAGCCTATGATTTCATCATCCTTTGTGTAATTCTAACGTGCAGTGTGCTGCATGTTTGATCACGAGCGTGTTCTACCTCACTCCCCCACTCCTCCCTTATAGTAGAGAAAGTCGTTCTTTCTGTTGTTCAGAGCAGGATTGTCAACTCTTTCTCCCCATGGCTTCATTTGCGCGTCCTTCTTACAAGTTGTATCAAGCTCTGCTGGCCCCTATATAATGAGCTCAGTCTCTGCATTATTGCCACTTACATCTACTCCTCATTTTGTTCACATCTCTGTCCTCCCCTGTACAGTTGTTATTATTGTGAGTGCTCAGGAAGTCTCCAACCATCTAGCAGCTGTGTAATTTGAGTATAAGTGTTGCTGCATTTTTTCTTGTACTGTGTAGCGTGGGGTGTTAATTCTTGGGCCTAGTAAGGTTTTTGTGATTAATGTAAAGTTTCATGTCAGCCATTGTTCATAATATTTCGTATCTGTAATAATATATCTTGCATTCACTGAGTATTATCTGGTATTTTCATTTTATCAGGGCTGACTTAGATAAATTTACTCTTGCTAATTTCGTGTTAATAGAGGCTATTGCAGTTAACCATATATTTAACCTGTTTTTTGCCATTACATTATCCTTATGAGTCCTGAATGTTTTGTTGTTAGTTTGAGCATTAAACTTTAACTTGTAATTTTACCTAACTCTTTTGTTTTGAACCTGGAACTTTACGGGACAGTAGTGATTTTTAGTATTCTCACTTAAAGTGTACATTATCTTTCTCTGTTCCGTAACATAAATTTGGCGACCTCTTATCAGGATATTCAGGATATTATCATAAGGATATTGCTTGATATTTTGTGACTGTGATTTATTCATGATGTCTACTATTACTACGCTTGATGAAGCCAAAGATTTTTTGTCAAATGTGCAAACAGTGTGTGATGTAGAAAACAGAACAAAGAATGAACTTAAGCTTGTTGCTCAACAATTGGGAATTGCTGTTCGCTCTCATCATTCTAAAGATCAAATTGTTGATATGATTAACAAAAGCTTGTTTAATGTAACTCCTCCAGATGAGCAAACGCAGATTGAAATAGCTAAGTTACAGCTAGCCCTGCAGGAGGCTCGTGCTAAGGAGGCTGAATTTCAGGCAAAAGCTAAGGAGGCTGAGGCACAAGTTGAAATTGCTAGGATTCAGGCAGACCATGAGTATCGCATGAAACAAGGTGGAACTGGATCATCTAGCTCTGATGATTTTGATGTGGCTAAAAATGTTAAACTTGTCCCTCCTTTTAATGAATCTGATTTAACAAAGTATTTTCAGTTGTTTGAGAGGGTAGCTACAGGTTTTAATTGGCCCAAAAAGTATTGGCCAGTACTCCTTCAAACTGTTCTCACCGGTAAACCTCAAGTAACTTATGCATCTTTGCCTCAGGATCAATCTGATAATTATGATGTACTTAAGAGCTTGATTCTTAAGGCCTATGAGCTTGTTCCTGAAGCCTATAAAGTAAAATTTGGGACAACTTTTAAGCAAGATAAGCAATCCCATGTTGAGTATGCAAAAATCAAAGAAGATCTGTTAGAGCAGTGGTTAAATTCTAAGAATGTGGATTCTGATTTTGGTAAATTTAAGCAAATGATTTTGCTGGAGGATTTCAAAAGGTGTATTTATAAAGGTGTAAGCCTATTTCTTGATGAGAGAAGAATAGATAATTTGTTTGATGCTGCAGTTTTAGTTGATGAATATGTTTTCACTCACAAGAGATATTCTAGAGAAAAAAGGAAAGCTGAGAGTAAGTACGTTGCCTCTACTCAGAGTACAGGTAACAGGAAAGAGAATAAAGATGATGTTTCTCAGAAAGTAAATACCAGATTCACCTCTAGATTTCAGAAAAGTAAATGTACTTATTGTAGTAAGCTTGGTCATACTACGGAGAAATGTTTCAGGAGACAGCGTGATGTGAACAAAAAGGAGTCTTTAAATATTCAGTGAATTGGTCTAGTGTCCACCCTTGAGAGTTCCCAGAATTCTTTAACTGAGTTAACTGAACCTGCTTTGAGGGGTAAATTAAATTCTCATGATGGAGCTCCTCTTTTGAGCAGTGACGTGGGTGACACTCTCACGAGTTCATGTGCTAATTTCCTGTCTGATGGTTTTGTCAGCCCTCTGGACGGTAATGACAGGAAATCAGTTAAAATATATCGTGATACAGGTGCTTGCCAACCCCTTATGCTGACCAGTGTTCTAGGCTCTAATGTTAATTCCTCTGATGAAACGGTAATCTTACAAGGTGAAGGGAATAATTACTTCTCTGTCCCTCCGTGCAGAGTGAATTTAGAGTCTGGTTTTGTTAATGGTTCCGTTATGGTTGGGTTGTTTGAGACACTCCCAATGTCAGGTGTAACTTTCTTACTTGGAAATGATATTGGTGGAAGTCAAGTGTGTCCAGCTCCTCAGTTGTCTAGTGAGCCAGTGGCTGCGGCCCAGGATTGTGATGTCCCTGATGTGTTCCCTGCATATGCTGTCACTAGGGCTAAGTCTAAAGTTACTGGTGACTTAGAGGATAATGATGATGATGCTGTTATCCTAGCTGACACTTTTCTTGCTAATTTGGACCACTCACCAGATGAGGCAGTACCCCGTAGTGTTGATAATTTGTCTCGTCAAGAGTTGGTTGAGTTGCAGGTTGCTGACCCTGAGTTGAAAGGTCTAGCTAACTCTGCTTGCAGTGAGGAAGAGTCAGCCGGTGCTTCTACTTGTTATTATATAAAGTCAGGAGTACTTATGAGGAAGTGGAGACCCCCAACAGCATCAGCTGACTGTGAATGGGAGGTTGTACATCAAGTTGTCATCCCTCGTGTTTCTAGGCAGGATATCATTAGAGTGCCTCATGATTCCAGTTTGGCAGGACACCTTGGAGTAAGGAAGACTGTGGCACGCATTTTGAAACACTTCTACTGGCCAAGTATCTTCAGGGATGTTTCCTGGTATTGTAAGTCTTGTCACACCTGTCAAGTTGTGGGGAAGTGTAATCAGACCGAAAAGGTTGCACCTCTAGTTCCTATTCCTCCTTTTGAGGCGCCTTTCACCCGTGTGTTGGTGGATATTGTGGGCCCTCTTCCTAAGACTTCTTCAGGATTTTCTTATGTGTTCACCCTGATTGATATGGCTACTCGTTATCCTGAAGCCATTCCACTTAGAAATTTCTCAGCAAAGAACGTGGTTAAGGAAATGCTAGGGTTCTTCACAAAGTTTGGTCTGCCCAAGGAGGTACAGTCAGACCGGGGAAGTAATTTCATGTCAAATGTTTTCAAGCAGTCTCTGAAAGAGTTGGGCATCACCCAGATCACGTCTTCAGCTTACCATCCCCAGACCCAAGGAGCGTTGGAGAGATATCATCAAACACTCAAATCGATGCTCAAGAAATACTGTTTGGAACATCAGAAAGACTGGGATAAAGGTCTTCCATTTGTTGTATTTGCCGCAAGAGAATCTCCAAATGAATCACTGGGCTTCTCACCTTTTGAACTACTGTTTGGCCATGAAATAAGAGGACCCCTTAAGCTACTCAAGGAATGCTGGCTGTCGGAGGAAGATGACGTCAACCTGCTGGAGTATGTGATGAAGTTCAAAGAACGGCTGTCCACTGCTTTACAGCTGGCGAGAGAGAATTTAGGAGCTGCTCAGGAGATGAAAACTTGGTATGATAAGAAGTCCAGGTTATGCCACTTTCTGCCAGGAGATTAGGTTTTGATTCTGCTACCAGTGCATGGGCAATGTCTTCAAGCCAAGTTTAGTGGTCGTTATTTCGTGGAGCAGAAACTCAGTGATATCAACTATGTCATCGCCACACCAGATCGTAGAAACAACAAGCAACTTTGTCACATCAACATGCTAAAGTTATATCACAGGCAGGACGAAAATAATCTAGTCTGCACTGTAGCTGTTCCACTCGAGTTTGCAAGTGAAGTTCTCCCATGCAGCATGAGCCTGAGTGATAGTTTGGGGAAAAATCCTGATATCATGAATGATCTCCAGACTAAGCTTTCTCATCTACCTCCCAAGGAAAGGCAGGAGTTTTCGGCATTACTGCAGGAGTACCCGCAAGTGTTCCGTGCCACTCCAGGAAGAACCACTGTGTTGATGCATGATGTCGATGTTGGAGACGCAAAGCCAATTAAATTGCCTCCTTACCGTGTGAACCCAGTGAAAGTTCCTCTGATCCAGAAGGAGCTTGGCTACCTGTTGGACCACAAGATGATTGAGCTCTGTCAGAGCGAGTGGAGTTCTCCTGTCACTCTAATCCCTAAGCCAGGTGGATCACAGCGGCTTTGCATCGACTACAGACGTGTTAATCAGATAACCAAAACAGACACTTACCCTCTCCCTCGCGTGGAAGATTGCATAGGCAAGATCGGAAAGGCTAGGTACATAAGTAAGTTTGATTTGTTAAAGGGATACTGGCAAGTACCTATGACTGAACGTGCTAGGGAGATCTCATGTTTTGTAACACTAGGAAAGACTTTTGCATGTTCTGTAATGCCATATGGTATGAAGAATGCACCAGCCACATTTCAGAAGCTCATGAATGTTGTAACAGAGGGTTTGGCAGGGTGTGTTGTTTATATTGATGATGTATTAATCTTCAGTGACAACTGGAAAGATCACCTATGCCATGTCAGTAAATTTCTTGAGCGTTTGGTTCAGGCTAATCTTGTAGCTAATTTATCAAAGTGTGAGTTTGGTCAAGCTAAAGTTCAGTACCTTGGGTACGTAATTGGTGATGGACATGTTGCACCACCAGGAGCTAAGGTTCAGGTTATAAGTGATCTTCCCAGACCTAAAAGTAGGAAAGAGCTACAAAGATTTTTGGGAATGGTAGGTTATTACAGGAGATTTGTTCTTAACTTTTCAATTCTTGTATCACCACTTACAGACCTACTGAAAAAGGGAGTTAAATTTGTCTGGACCGATAACTGTGAATCCTCTTTCAACAAACTTAAAGCTATCCTATTAAGTCAGCCAGTGCTCGCTACTCCAAATTTTGCTAAGCCTTTTAAGATGGCTGTTGACGCAAGTGATACAGGAGCTGGGGCTGTTTTGCTGCAAGAGGATGATCAGGGTATTGAACATCCTGTATCTTATTACAGTAAGAAGTTCACTCCACCTCAAAAGAACTACTCAACTATTGAGAAAGAGCTTTTGGCCTTGATTTTGGGTTTACAGCATTTTTCATTTTATTTGTGTTCTGGTTTTGACCCCATATTCATTTATACCGATCATAACCCACTGAAATTCCTTAGTAAGTTTAAAGATAAAAATCAGAGATTGACAAGATGGAGTCTACTTCTTCAGGAGTATTCATTAGACCTACAACATGTCAAGGGGAAAGAAAATGTTATTGCAGATTGCTTATCTAGACTTTAGACAGATTGTTTTAGAGTAATAAGAAATTTCCTTTGTAAATTTCTTTTTCTTTGTGGGGAGGTGTTAAATAGCCTATGATTTCATCATCCTTTGTGTAATTCTAACGTGCAGTGTGCTGCATGTTTGATCACGAGTGTGTTCTACCTCACTCCCCCCCTCCTCTCTTATAGTAGAGTAAGTCGTTCTTTCTGTTGTTCAGAGCAGGATTGTCAACTCTTTCTCCCCATGGCTTCATTTGCGCGTCCTTCTTACAAGTTGTATCAAGCTCTGCTGGCCCCTATATAATGAGCTCAGTCTCTGCATTATTGCCACTTACATCTACTCCTCATTTTGTTCACATCTCTGTCCTCCCCTGTACAGTTGTTATTATTGTGAGTGCTCAGGAAGTCTCCAACCATCTAGCAGCTGTGTAATTTGAGTATAAGTGTTGTTGCATTTTTTCTTGTACTGTGTAGCGTGGGGTGTTTATTCTTGGGCCTAGTAAGGTTTTTGTGATTAATGTAAAGTTTCATGTCAGCCATTGTTCCTCTTTCGTATCTGTAATAATATATCTTGCATTCACTGAGTATTATCTGGTATTTTCATTTTATCAGGGCTGACTTAGATAAATTTACTCTTGCTAATTTCGTGTTAATAGAGGCTATTGCAGTTAACCATATATTTAACCTGTTTTTTGCCATTACATTATCCTTATGAGTCCTGAATGTTTTGTTGTTAGTTTGAGCATTAAACTTTAACTTGTAATTTTACCTAACTCTTTTGTTTTGAACCTGGAACTTTACGGGACAGTAGTGATTTTTAGTATTCTCACTTAAAGTGTACATTATCTTTCTCTGTTCCGTAACAACAGTCATAATCCTTAATCCAAAATTAACATTTAATAATACACAAAGTAATCTTTCAACTTATCAGGTCTTCTCCTACGCTGCTTCCAACGACATCCCTGCTCTTGCACACAGTCCACTCCTCTTAGAATGTCTTGATCCTCTTCATGATTCACTTCTTCCCTCTTGTACAGTCAGAGAAAGTCTGCATTACCCACTATTCAGAGCACTGGTGGCCGACGAAGAGTCACGAAGCAGTAGCTGGACCACACGTCTGGTAACTGTGAGTGGGAGGGAGGGTGGCCGGGAGTGGGAGGATTTGGAGAGTTGCACATATCACAGTATCAATAGCCAATAATAATGCATCCGACGTATTCTCAAAGTGCAAAAAGGGTATATTGTTTGTATGGTAACACTGTTCTCTGGGTCTTGTCTACATTACTGCATATATAATACATGTTTACTGTCAAAGATATGCTTCTTTGCCTTCGTTTCGTAATGTTCGATAGGAGTGATATTGACAGAGACTGCTCCTATAGTTAGGACTTCCCATGTCATTCTCTGTAAAGGAAAATGAAAAGTCTGCTAATCGCTCATGTAGATTTTTTTTAATTATTATTACACACTACCCTAGACTCTAGTTCGGGATTAATAATTACCAGAATAACACTAGGAATGTTTGCTTGTGGATGTTTATAGTGGGATGACAGAGGATAAATAAACAAATTTACAAGAAGAGTGTGTGTGTGAGAGAGAGAGAGAGAGATAATATAGTAGCTCTGTTTTCAAGTCGACACAAAATATAAATCTCTCTTATATCGTTACGAGTATCTCCTGGGGAAACGTCTCATGTTAAAGTCGCGAGGGAATGAAAGCATTCAAACCTCTGTCCGAACCCAGCAAACTTCAGTATCTTTCCTGACATTACGAACTCTACAGACATCTATGTAAGTCTTTAAATAAAATGCAAGCATCATACTGTCATCTATCCGTACTAAAGCAACTCAGACACACCGTACAAGTCATACATTGCAGACTTACACATGATTCCCAACCTATTCCCAAACTCTCCTTTGCCCCGAATCCCCCGCCTCTCCCATCTTCACACTCACACTTACCAGACAGATAATGTCTGGCTGCTGCTTCACATTCATCTGTCTCACACCAGTGCTTCGAGAGGTGGGTAAGGCGGAACTTTGACTGTACTCCAGCTCCTTGGTCCTCCTTAACATCCTCGGATTTGGGTGAGCACGATTCCATGAAGACATCCTGGCTGAACTGTCCTGGCCCATGGTACTGTCACAGACGATTCATGTGTACCACCTTTGGGCGAGACTGGTACATTACGTCTGATAGGTGGTCCAACACAATGTAAGGCCCTTCCCACGTGCTCTGCAGCTTCTGTGACCGTCCCTTCTTCATCTGAGAATTGGATAACCAAACTTTGTCACCATCCTTGAAACTTACCTCACTTGTCTTGGCATCATACTTGCACTTCATCACCTCTCCTGAAAACTTAAGGGCTCCTCACACTTGATGATGTACCTTAGCCAGCCTTTCCTGAAGATGCTTTGCATAGCTGGAGGTGTCTGTACGCAACTTCTCACAAGACGGTCTTCCCATTACCAAGTCAGTGGGTAAACGTAACTCATGGCCCAGCATCAGTTTTGGAGAGATGTAGCTGGTAGACCCGAGGGAGGCAGACCGACATGCCATCAGCAATGCAGGTAATTTCTGGTCCCATTCCATTTGTCCCTCTATGCAGTACTTGATCAGTTCTTCTGCCAGGGTCTATTTGAATTTCTCCACCATCCCATCTGACTGTGGCCTTATTGGGGTTGTCCTGGTCTTCTTGATCCCCATTAACTTGCAGCATTCACGGAACACAGCAGAGTCAAAGTTTTTACTGTGGTCTGATTGGAGCTCCAGTGGCATCCCAAAACGACAGAAAAACTGGTCAACCAACACTTGAGCAAGCTGTGGCCTCTTGAATGTGAATGGCATAGGCTTCTGGCCATTTTGTGAAGTAGCCCATCATGACACATATATACAAGTTTTCTCTTTCAGTGAGTGGTAGAGGTCCATCAATGTCCAGTGGGACTCTTTCCATTGGTGCACCCACTTTGTATGCAACCACATTTCTTGGGTCCTTTCTTGGCACAACATATATCACATACCAGACACCACTCTTCAACATCCTGATGCCTGCCAGTCCAGTAGAACCTCTTTTGCAGCTGGCTTAGAGTTTTCTTCACTCCCAGTTGCCCACTAGTGATCTGGTTATGGGACTCATCCAAGATCTCGGACCTTATTTTCTTCGGAACTACCAGCTGCCAATACTTGCTGATGCCATCTGGTGTCTCCCATTGATGCTCCAATAGTTCGTTTTTCAAACAAAGAAGTTTCCATTGACTCCAGTAGCCCGTAGCTGCAGGGCTGAACCTGCTTCCCAAGTTGGTCGCGGTGTACTCCGCTACAGCCACTCTAGCACTGGTTGTATATCTGCATCCTCTTCAGGTCTTCTTCATCTGACACCGGCCCTGTCATTGCAGTACAGATGCATTTCTTGCTACAATCTTCTTTTTTACTACACTGCTGGCACTCTGGATCACAAGGCTGGGACGATGCTGCACCTCATAGTTTTCCTGATTCAGCTTTCCAAGCCAGCATGTCAGTTGGCCTTCCAGATTCTTTAGCATCTTTTAGCCACTTGAGTGCTGCATGGTCCATCTTGATGAAGTAGTGCCCAAACATGTAGGGATGAAAGAAATCAAGGATCTTCATCACTGTCAAGAGCCTGTGGGTCACACAGCAGTTCCACTCTGGTGGGCTGGGCTTCTTGCTGTAATACACCAACACATACTCCTTATCATCCTTCTTCTGTGACAGGAGTCCACCAATACCATGGTCACTAGCACTGCAGTCCAGAATGAATGGCTGACTCTGATCTGGGTACGACAATACTGGAGAGCTTGCCAATGCATGCTTGAGTTCATCAAAGGCCTTTGAGTAACTGCTGTCCACACAAACTTCTGCCTCTTCCCCAACAACTTGTGCAGAGGTGCACCTATCATTACAAAGTCCTTGACAAAACGTCGATAGTAGGTACACAAACCGTGGAAACTCTGTAGCTCCTCTACACAAGTTGAAGCAGTCCAGTTTTCCACAGCTGCCCCCTTCTCTGGATCAGTGTGGATGCCACCCATGCCTACAAGGTGTCTCAGGTACTTCACTTCCTTATGAAACGTAGCACTTCTTGGGGTTCAGCTTGAGATGCACTGCTCGGATCCTGTGGAGCAACTCTGACAGCTTCTCCAGTTCCTGGTCAAAAGTCTGTCCAAACACAATTACATCATTCAGATAGATATTCGCCACCAGAGGGCCAGACATAAACAAATTATTGCTGTGTGCGGCTCATATTCCTGTTTTTTCCACTGGTCCTTGACTTCCAACACCCTTCTGTCATTGCAGGGAGCAACATAATGGTCTAGTGCTTACTTCACCGTTGGTTGTGTGTTTCTGATGTTTGGACTTAGCCTGTAGTTTGGGGGGAAAATTCAGTATGGCACATGGGGCCCCCCTGGTTGAGTTTTCTCATTTCTGCACATGCGCAGTATGGCCTGTGTGATGTCATGGAAGCGTCACTCCACTTACCCTGCTACCATTGGTCTGTTCTGTCATGCTGGTGAAGCTGACATCCCACTCATCCTGCTACCTGCCTAGGTGTGCAGCATGGAGTACTTGGGCCCTGCCACCCTCGAGGACCTTGAAGCTGACCTGGCACTGAGTGACGAGGATGAGATGACTCAGAGTGACTGGCCACAGCTACCACAAAGTAGTAGCAATGTCTTGCTAGCTGGGGAAGTAGCTACGGAACCAGCACTATCTGTACCTGCCGCATCTCACCTCGTCGGCCAGGCATCTTCCTCTCCAAGCGCCCTATGCATAACAGCTCAGACAGCAGCATTAAGCTTTCATCCCCTGCTGCCAAATTCTCCAAGCGGCAGGAGACTTCTGGCCCTCTGCAGAGGGCAACCGCCCTTGGATCCAACACTCCTCGGCTCCCGCAGTTTGTTCAATCCCCCCCAAGTTTTGCCATTGCTTCCTGCCTCGACGCCTCCGGCATTTGCACCCAGGGCTGACTACATCAAGCTTTTATTCAAAGACAACCCAACTGTGGACATCAAATTTCAGTGATTGAGGTCAACCGTGCTTTTCACCTTGACCACACCCAAGTGGAGGTCAAGATGTCTGCACTCACTTCCCATTTTGTCTACATCTCCAGACGTCGCAGGGACATTGTAGATGGCGTAGCTAAGGGAGAGTTCCTATCCTTTCTATGGAAATTCAAGACTCACCTGAGAGGCCCCACAAGTTTCCTACTTACCTCCTTACACGTTATCCTATCTGCACTGATCCCAACTTGGCCAAGGAGCTGCCAGGTATCTACTCAGCCCGATGTTTCCACCAGAATTGCACTCCTATCAGCCGGCTGGTAGTCACCTGAAGCCTTCCTCACCCGCCACCACCAATTGTCACCTTCAGCTTCCTTCCCTGCCTCCCATCTTGTGAGTTTTGCAAGATGAAGGACGAGCAACCATGGTGCTTTTGATGCTGGGGCATTGGTCGCATCTCTCGGTATTGCTCTGCACCAGAACAGTGTGCATGGTCTCTGGCCAACGTGACCCTCGGACGTGTCCTCACAAACCCCTCCACCTGCTTCTGATACAGTGTCGATGCAACCCAACCCGTCACCTCCAGATGCCTTGCACTGGAAATGTCCCTGATGTCATCAAGAAGGGGTAAACATTTGGCATGGCTGCACTAGATGCCAGGCTAACCCTGCCCCTGTTGCTAAGGGTGGGACTCCACTAGCGTCACTACCACCAACACTCCGCACTGAAGCTGCCCCTGCCTCCATTGTAGGTTTGGATTCAGCTGCAGTCACTGAACTTTGTGATGCTGTTGCCACTCTCAGGACTCAGATTAGCTCACTTACAGCAAGTTTCGATAAATAGAAGCCAGCATTGATGGCTTGGTTGGCAAGCAAGCCACACTTGAGACAACATTAAACTCACTGGTTGAATCACAACAAGTCATCATTACAACTGTCACCACCCTTACGAAGAAGCTGGACTCCATTGTCACTCCCATTGGACGGCTGAATGCTCTCCCCAGGGAGTCTTCCCTTCGTGGCATGCCACATAGCACCTCTCATGCCACCACCACTTCCTCATCTGGCCCTCGCAAACGTCATGACAAAGTTCGGTAACATGGCACAACTGCATGTCATCTCTTGGAACACCTGTGGTGTTACTAACCAGTCTAAATTTACGGTACTCAAAGGATATGTATACAGTCACCACCCGGATATCATTTTCATTCAGGAATCCTTTGTTGGTCATGTGCTACTTGGGGTAGAGGCACCCACTCTCAGTGGTTATGTTTCTTACATCCATCGAGTTAGGAATGGACTTGTCATGAATGTCCACTCCTCCATACAGCACTGTTTCCTCCAAAGCTCTGTAGACAATGAGACTACCTTCCAGCTTCTTGAGGTCACCATTGGAAGCGGCACAATTCGGTTGTGCAACGTGTACTCTGCACCAGGCAGGTTGAATGCAGCTGCTCTTCCAGCTCCCACCATCTGTGGCATGATATACACGTGGGATTATAATGCCCCACACCCTGCTTTGGGGGACCTTTCTGTCACCATTAACCATAACAGGACTAAACTTCTTGAGTATATTCGTCGTAATCAGCTCACCCACTGGGACACCGATGAAGACACACACTCTCGAGGAGGCACACTAGATCACGTCCTTACATCCGGCCTCGTGGCGTCCCGGGTCAGGTGTTCATCTATCCCTGTGTTCTTCTCTAATCACATTGCTCTCAGCCTTCGTTATTCTCTCGCTGCCACACCTCTTGTACTCAGACGCACTCACATTGCAATGTCACCTAAATACTGCACTACATACATATCCTATATAACCAACCTTCTTCCCACCTTAGACCTTCATTGTCCCGAAAAGTTGTATTCATCACTTGTCAGCTCCACGCATGACTTCTACACCCATTATGTCAGCAGGCCACATATTACGCACCATTATGATGCCCACACCTGGACACTGGATAATTGGGCAGAGAGGAAGGTGGTGGAAGACGATTTTGCCTTTCAAAGACGACCTTCCCCCGAGAGTCTCCATCAGTATCGATGGTTGAGGGATGATGTAGATGCTCTCCAGCACTGCATTTATACCGATTCCTGGCATAAACTTACCGATAGCATCAACCATCAAATGACTGTGTGGCACCTTATCAACAAGGTTGTTAAGAAGAAGCCCCCTAGTGTCCTCCACCACAGTCCAGCACAGTACACACAGGATCTTGTAGATGCCTGGTCTGCATAGTCATGGGCTTTCGCCCTTCCCACACATGTACAGGACATGCTGTCCACCCAGAAAAACTTTTGTGCACTCCGTCTCACCGCCGCTTTACTGAGGACAGACGATGAGGCTGGTGTGGCTGTAACTGATGATGAATTGCGACAGGCCCTCGCCAGGAGTTGGGTAACATGATGGCATCACTTTTTCTGTCCTCCGTGTCCTCCTGAAAGTTCCCCGTAATCCGCTTCTCCAGCTGTTCAACCTTAGCATCCGTCTGGGATACGTGCCACAAGCCTGGACCCGCAGTACAATCGTGCCCATTCATAAACCTGGCACTGATAAATTCCAACCTGTTTCCCTCGCCTCCTGCTTCATTAAAGTACTAGAACGCATCCTCCTCATAAGACTCTTGTTTAGGCTTTAGGACAAGCTTTCACCCCGACTGTACAGCTTTTTACCACAGCGAGGGACACATCACTGCCTCATGGAGCTATACACCCTCCTATCGCCCACCAGTATAGTGTCCTTCATTGACTTAAAGGGTGCACTTGATGTCGCCAAAAGAGACATCATACTCAACCAGCTAATGGATAATGGAGTTAAGGGAAACCTGCTGCGATGGATACGTGGTTACCTGACTAATAGGTCCTCTCGTGTTCTTTTTAAGGGTGCATACAGCACTGCTAAGGATTTCAAGCTTGGTACTCCACAAAGTGGTGTCCTTAGTCCTCTTTTTAAGGGTGCATACAGCACTGCTAAGGATTTCAAGCTTGGTTCTCCACAAAGTGGTGTCCTTAGTCCTTTTTTGTTTAATATCCTCATACATTGTCTACTCATCCTCCTTCCTGACATCCCTGGAACCATGATTACTTGCAATGCTGATGACATCTGCATTCACTCAGATTCCCCAGCAGAACTGCAATGTTTCCTTCACTTGTTTCACGAGTCGGCTTCCAAATGCAGACTAATTATCTCTCCAGAAAAGACTAGAATCTTCACTTCCCATCCAGCAAGAACACTGCCTGTATTCTCTGTCGGGGAATGTGTTATTCCTCTGTGCATGCAGTACTTTTATCTGGGGCTGCCTGTACAGATTTCTCCCTCCATTCCTGTAAGATAACGCACACATCCGATTGTTCAGGATCTGCTGACCGGCTACAGCGGCACCTAAAACCTCTCAAGTTGCTCACTACTTATGCTGCCGGGGTGTCTATTCCTGTAGCATGAACCATATACATTGCCTTCATTCGATCAGTTGTTGATTATCTCTCCCTTGCTCTTTGTCAACTTTCCAGAACAGCCTAACAACCTCTTAAGAAGTTCCAAAATGCAGTAATAAGACTCATCCTGGGCTGCCCTGGCTCAATCAGAATTGTCAACATGCAACTTGAACTCAATCTTCCACCACTTGTTGAAAGAATATATTCAGTGGTTACATACTTCAGCATTAAGTACCTGCATTATCCTCACCTTTCTCCCCACTACTCTCACATCATTCAGACTTCCCTTAATCCCATTGCACCAAGGCTTCTGCTTCGCAGTGGTGGCCACACACTAGTTAATACTGTTTGTTCAAACGTCCGACAGCTAAACATCAACGTACCATTACTTGCTGAGGAGTTGGACTGTGGCATTCCACCTTGGCAGAACCCTGTGCCTGCTATCTCATACACTCCGGCCTCCAAGACTGACCTGCCTCAGTTTCAGAAACAGCTAGATTTGGAGACCATTGCCAGGCTGTCATTTTCCCTCCCTTCGGCCCGCTATATCTACACTGATGGCTTCTTGCAGGAGGATGGCAGTGCTGGCTGTGCTGTATTTTCCCCAAGTCTGAACCCACCTCAAGGGGGGTGGTTGGGCCGTCAACTGCCAACCTCGTCGAGTTCTACGTATTGAGAACTACATGGACTCCTGGATGCAGTTACTTTATTAATAAGGATGAACAATGGCGGCTTGATCATCTGTGACTCACAGCCGGCCCTCCATGCCCTCTCCTCTCCCAGGCCTGCATATCAACACCTCGTTATGCAGATACTCCGTCAACTGGCCACTGCCTGCGATCGTTTGTTGATGGTGCACTTTCTGTGGATTCCCTCTCATAGTGGTCTCACAGCCAACAACACTGCTGACCTCCTTGCAAGGACCACCTGTGGACTGGATCCGCCTGCTGTGGATGCTACTAATGCCTCCCCCATTTGCTACAAGCAGACAATACACAGAGCAGCCTGCACCCCTGTTCTCCACCATAGAAATGCTGAGAGGGCTCACAATGTATCTATCCAACATTATGACCACTTTCTCTCTCGTCCCCATAGATATCGTCGCAGTGGTCTTATGGTTCGATATAACGTGGTGTGTGCCTGCCTCAGACTGGGCTACCGACCTGTGTGGCAGGTGGCTGGGGCGGGCAACGCACCACATTTCTCCTGTAAGCTGTGTGACGCACCCAATGCCAACACCCTTGATCATTATTGCCTGCAATGTCCACTTGTCTCTGATTTAATCTTACTCGGACTCGCATTAATGGACACTTGTAAACATTTGTTGGAATATGATAACCTAGATGTTATTCTCATGCATCATCCACACTTTGGTGAGTGTTAATTTGTTATAGCTAGACCGTGTGTCCTGCGTGGCATGAGTTCCCCTGTACTCACCTCATATATGGCCGCATGGCACTGTGATAAGTTTGTCGCCTACGGTCGCAATAAATTAATCAAATCAATCAAATCAATCCAGATAGGTGAGAGCTGTCTGCTAGTGCAGGCCTTCCAGTACACAATCCATGAGACTCTCAAAAGTAGCTGGGGTATTGCATAGGCCAAAAGGTATCACTTTAAAGTGCCATAAAGCCTGCACATACAAAAAGGCTGTTTTCTTCTTGTTCTCTGCAATCTTGACCTGATGGTATCCTGCTTTCACATCTTGGGTGGAGAACCACTTGACATCTGACAGAGCATCCAGCATGTCATCAATCCTTGGCAAGGGGTGTGCTTCCTTCACTGTCACTTCATTCAGGGCTCGATGATCTACACTACACCTTTCTGAGCCATGCTTTTCCTTAAAAGAACCACTATTGATGCCCTAGGACTGCTAGACTTTTTTCTTACCACTCCTTGACTCTGGAGATTCTCCATTACTTTCTCCAATTCTTGCCATTGGGCTGGTGCCATCCTTCACACTGGCCATTTAACTGGGCGGTGATCACCAGTGTCTATACAATGCTGCACCAGGTCAGTGCACCCCAGGTCTGGGTCTCCAGTGGAGAAGGTATCAGTAAACTTCGTTAGGAACTGCCTCAGCTTCAACATTTGAGAGTCATCCAGACACTGACAACTCCTTGAAAATGGGTCTTGCAAGTGGTCTGGCAGCTACTCATCTTCTCTGACTACACTCCTCTGATGCCACTAAACCTTACCACCGCCTGGCACAGTCCCACAGTTTCTCCCCCGTTGATCTTCTGTGGCTCCTGGGATAAACTGGCCAACACAACCGGCACTTCACCTGTACCTGTTTCCACCAAAGTTCTCCCTATCATCACTCCGGCCTTCGTTTTGCACGATACATCCAGCTCCACTACCCCTAGACAGCTGACAAAAGAGTCACTCACCTTGCACTGGGGCAATAGTTCGGATCTTGAGGGTATCACTGCAGTGCAGAGTGCCTTCACCTCACCACCAGAACTGGTACGTCTCACTGCCGTAATGGGAAACTACTTTCTTCGAACCTTCATCTTCATTGACCAGAAGTCCAACTCGCATCCCATGAACATCAGATAGTCCAGACCAAGAAGGCAAGGATCCTACATATCGGCCACATAGACTGGATGCATGGCCTCTTGCCCTGCCACTTCAATCTGGACATCTAAGGGTCCCCTTAGTTTTGCATGGTGCCCAGTTATGCCACACAGTTCTGACAACTCATGCAGATACCAGTGATGTAACACATCAAGCCTCACAAAAGTCTGCTCTCATGCACAATCAGTCACCGGAGAACAAATCTTGCCATCTATTCCTTTATCTACCTACACACTGTCAATTGCAGTTATCTTGCATTTTCTCGGTGCTGGGGCTACTTGTGAAAAGCCAGCTGGTGGTTGCCCCTTAACATCAGCCTCCACTAGTTTTCCACCAATTTCTGGTCTTATGCAGCCTTTTTCTTATCCTTCTTTTTCTTCTTTGGACAGTCAGAACTGAATTGTCCCAGTACACCACACTTCCAACACCCTTTTGTTACAGTCGCAAATTTCGCTGCACTGCTATGTTCTTGCTCCTTCTTCCATTTGTAACAATCCTCCTTTTTGTGTCCTGACTTCCCACAGAACCAGGAACCTCCTCCTGTCTTCTCCTGTTCCCTCTTCCACTTGTAGCAGTCCTCTCTCCTATGTCCAGGCTTTTCACAGTACCAGCAACTTTCCTTCAAATTTTTCCACTTCACATACCTGCCCTTCTCTTCCCTTGAATCCTGCATTACAACCTGCCTGAAAAGTGGACATGCTGGACCTGGCATAGGACTCAAATTCTAGAGCCCTGGCTAGTGCTTCTTGCATGCTTCTGGGTTGTGCCTACTTCACTTGCACTTTCAACTCTGCACTATCGAGAACATCGATGAACTGGTACCTCAGAGGAATAGCCAACAGGTTAGTTGCTGTCCCATGGTATGCCTTGTATGCCTTACTCTCCAGGTCATGAGCAAGCTGGTGTATGGATTCGCCTCGAGCCCGTACACGGCTCCGAAATCTTGCTCTGTAAACCTCAGTCTAGTACATGGTCTTGTATCTGCACTCCAGTACTTCTGCTAAGGACTGATAACTGTTCCTCTCCTCTACTGACATCTGACCAAGAATTTCCATTACGGCACCCTTGAGGCTAGTAGTCAACTGTACTGCCCTTTGCCTATCATCCCAACCATTCTGATCAGCAAGCAGCTCAAACTGCGCATGGTAAACTTCTCAAGATACTCTACCATCAAATTCATTAGGTTTCTTTTTAACTGGACTCCGATTTCAGCCTAGCACTTCACTGGTTTGGGGTCTAAAAACTGGGGTATCATAAGTTCAGGGCTTAAAACTTCTGCATTCTGATTTTTCTACCCTGTAATATTACCTTTAGATGCTTGGGATTCGTGAAGATCGACCATACATTGTTTTTTTTTTTATATGCTTCCTGTACGCTAACCCGAGGCTAAACAGTGTACTATTTCTCTACAGCCTCAGTTCTCTCACAAATTATCTTCAAATGGCCGTCTACATGCTTTAACTGGTCGTCTACCTGCTTTCTACACTCCATCACAGTATTGCTTACCTCACACTTCTGCTACCGTAGCTCAGCGTATTCTTTCTCTTTCAACTCTTCTTGTTCTTCCCTCATTTCCCCCATGAAAGCATCTAGCTGTCCTCAGTTGTAACTCCTGCTGCTCCTGTAATGACTATAGCTGTTCACTTTGCGCTTGTAATAATTGTTCTTTGAGTTCTTTCTGTCATTCATTCTCCACCTGTAATTGTTCTTTGAATTCTTTGTCCTTCATTCTGTACATGTAGTTGTACACATTCTGCTTGCAATAGCTTCATGACTGCAGCCAGTGACACCTCGTCCTGCCTAGCTTGGCTTCTCGTCTGTACACCTTCTGCCTCGATGTTGAAGGTTTAAACTGCAGCTTTTTTCTAATGATCCACACTCCTGACACCATCGTTACGTTCCTGTTGCACACTGCCACAGGCTCCAACAGAAGTAGTTCAGTGTAGGAAGGATGTTACCCAGTGAGTTAGTCTTCTTATGGTCAGCCTTTCGGTGTACAATAGTAGACAAGCTTAGGCATTGTAAATCAACACTGGCTTCTTAAGTTTGCTGTTTTTATTTTCCAGATAACTACACTTAATTCTTGCCAACCTAACTTCACTGTTTTCACAAATACCGACGCTATACAATCTTCTCTAACTGCACTGAGACTGACACTGAACTAAACTCAAACTGAACATAAACTTCTCTAGTCCTTTCCCTATTCTTATGTAAGCTCCCTGTGTACAGTCAGGGAAAGTTCCGCATTACCCACTGTTCGGAGCATTGGTGGTCAACGAATAGTCACGAAGCAGCAGCCAGACCCCACCTAACTGGTAACTGTTAGTGGGAGTGGGAGTGAGAGTGGCCAGGGGTGGGAGGGTTTGGAGAGTTGATTAAGTCACAATATCAATAGCCAATGATAATGCGTCCGACGTATTCTCAAAGTGCAAAAGCGGTATGTTGATTGTATGGTATCACACTGCTCTCTGAGTCTGTCTACAATACCACATTATATAACATGTTAACCGTCAAAAGTACGCTTCTTTGCCTTCGCTGTGTAATGTTCGTTAACAATGATTGTTACAGAGACTGATCTTATAATTAGGACGTCCCACGTCATTCTGCTCAAAGGAAAACGAAAAGTCCGTTAATCGCTCATACATACTGTTCTTTTATTATAATTATTATTACACACTACACTAGACTCTAAATTCGAGATGAATAATTACTAGAATAACACTAGAAATGTTTGCAGGCGAATGTTTATATTGAGGTGACAGAGGGTAAATAATTAAACAAATTTATAAGAACACACACACACACACACACACACACACACACACACACACACACACACACACACACAAAGGGGGGGGGCTTTGTTTTCGAGTCAACACAAAATACGTATATATGATATATCACTATGAATATCTCCTGGGGAAACGTCTCTTGTTAAAGTCGAGAGGGAATGAAAGCATTCAAACCACTATCTGAACCCAGCAAACTTCCGTAACTTTCCAAACAACACTAACTCTACAGACATCTGCGTAAGTTTGTTAATAAAATGTCATCTATCCTTAATTAATTAACTCAAACACACTATCCAAGTCATACATTGCAGGCTTACACGTGATTCCCAATCTACCACCAAACCCTCCTGTGACCCCAGTCCCCCGCCTCCCCCTCCTTCACACTCACAGTTACCAGACATATGTCTTGCTGCCGCTTCACATTAACCTGTCTCACACCAGTGCTTCGAAAGGTGGATAATGCGAAACTTTCCCTGACTGTACAAAAATGATCCATTACCTTCTCGGGAAACCAACAGTTACCAAATCAGAAACATCCAAAATATCCAGAATTTTCTTACATTACATATCACTCTAACTGATTTAGTATACAGACTGAGAATAAATTACCCGTAAAAATTTTAGTAGACACATGTATATTATGGAGCAAAAAAGCACAATAATTAATGCACAACTTACTAATTGCCTCCAACTTACAAAATGATCCATTACATTCTCGGGAAACCAACAGTTACCAAATCGGAAACATCCGAAATATCCAGAGTTTTCTTACATTACATATCACTCTAAATGAGATAGCATACAGACTGAGAAATTAAAAATTTTAACAGTCACATATATATTATAGAGAAAAAAAAGCACAATAATTAATGCACAATTTACAAAATGACTCCATTCACAAATAGCAGGCTAACTAGCAACTCTGACTCATAACTGAAAAAATTACGAGAATTGTTGGGAATTCTCCAGCACAATCTAACTAGCAATCCAGCTTCTTAACAATATATATATATATATATATATATATATATATATATATATATATATATATATATAAATATATATATATATATATATATATATATATATTGTTACATAGCCTATGATTTCATCATCCTTTGTATAATTCTAACGTACAGTATGCTGCATGTTTGATCACGAGCGTGTTCTACCTCACTCCCCCCTTCTACCCTTATAGTAGAGTAAGTCGTTCTTTCTGTTGTTCAGAGCAGGATTGTCAACTCTTTGTTCCCTTGTGGCTTCATTTGCGCGTCCTTCTTACAAGTTGTATCAAGCTCTGCCGGCCCCTATATAATGAGCTCAGTCTCTACATTAATTACCACTTAGATCTACTCCTCATTTTGCTCACATCTCTGTCCTCCCCTGTACAGTTGTTATTATTGTGAGTGCTCAGGAAGTCTCCAGCCATCTAGCAGCTGTGTAATTTGAGTATAAGTGTTATTACAATTTTTCCTTGTACTGTATAGCATAATGTGTTGATTCGTAGGCCTAGTGAGGTTTTTGTGATTCATGTGTTTTTATGTCAGTCATTTCTGATAATATTTTGTATCTGTAATAATATATCTTGCATTAACTGAGCATTATCTGGTTTTCTCATTTTATCAGGGCTGACTTAGATAAATTTACTCTTGCTAATTTCGTGTTAATAGAGGCTATTGCAGTTAACCATATATTTAACCTGTTTTTTGCCATTACATTATCCTTATGAGTCCTGAATGTTTAGTTGTTAGTTTGAGCATTAAACTTTAACTTATAATTTTACCTAACTCTTTTGTTTTAAACCTGGAACTTTGCGGGACAGTTTTCTCTGTTCCGTAACAATATAAATTGTTACGGAACAGAGAGAGATAATGAACACTTCAAGTGAGAATACTAAAATCACTACTGTCCCGCAAAGTTCCAGGTTCAAAACAAATGACTTAGGTAAAATTACAAGTTAAAGTTTAATGCTCAAACTAACAACTAAACATTCAGGACTCATAAGGATAATGTAATGGCAAAACAGGTTATATATATGGTTAACTGCAATAGCCTCAATTAACACGAAATTAGCAAGAGCAAATTTATCTAAGTAAGCCCTGATAAAATGAGAAAACCGGATAATGCTCAGTTAAAGCAAGATATAATATTATTGCTGATACAAAATATTACTAATACTGGCTGACAGTATGGAACCAATATGAATCATAAAAACTTTACCAGGCTTACGAATTAACGCCTTAGGCTATACAGCACAAGAAAAATGGTAATAACACTTATACTCAAATTATACAGCAGCTAGATGGCTGGAGACTTCCTGAGCACTCACAAAAATAATAATACACTATACAGGGGAGGACAGAGATGTGAACAGAATGAGGAGTAGATCTAAGTGGCAACTAGTGCAGAGACTTAGCTCATTATATAGGGGCCGGCAGAGCTTGATTCAACTTATAAGAAGGACGCGCAAATGAAGGCATAGGAGACGAAGAGTTGACAATCCTGCTCCGAACAACAGAAAGAACGATTTACTCTACTATAAGGGGGAGAAGGGGGGAGTGAGCTAGAACACTCAAGCCTGATCACTATGGGAGCCACGTGCCGAATCGTGAACAAACATACAGCAGTACATTAGGATCATACAAAAGATGATGCAATCATGAACAAAACTGTATCATAAGTTAGAATTATAAAAGGGATGATGAAATCATAGGCTATGTAACACCTCCCCACAAAGAAAAAGAAATTTACAAAGGAAATTTCTTATTACTCTAAAACAATCTGTCTAAAGTCTAGATAAGCAATCTGCAATAATATTTTCATTCCCCTTGACATGTTGTATGTCTAATGAATACTCCTGAAAAAGTAGACTTCATCTTGTCAATCTCTGATTTTTATTTTTAAACTTACTAAGGAATTTCAGTGGGTTATGATTGGTAAAAATGACTATGGGGTCAAAACCAGAACACAAATAAAATAAAAAATGCTGTACACCCAAAATCAGGACCAAAAGCTCTTTCTCAATAGTTGAGTAGTTCTTTTGACGTGGAGTGAACTTCTTACTGTAATAAGATACAGGGTGTTCAATACCCTGATCATCCTCTTGCAGCAAAACAGCCCCAGCTCCTGTATCATTTGCGTCAACAGCCATCTTAAAAGGCTTAGCAAAATTTGGAGTAGTGAGCACTGGCTGACTTAATAGGATAGCTTTAAGTTTGTTGAAAGAGGATTCACAGTTATCGGTCCAGACAAATTTAACTCCCTTTTTCAGTAGCTCTGTACGAGATGATACAAGAATTGAAAAGATAAGAAGAAATCTCCTGTAATAACCTACCATTCCCAAAAATCTTTGCAGCTCTTTCCTACTTTAAGGTCTGGGAAGATCACTTATAACCTGAACTTTAGCTGCTGGTGGTGGAACGTCTCCATCACCAATTACGTACCCAAGGTACTGAACTTTAGCTTGACCAAACTCACACTTTGATAAATTAGCTACAAGATTAGCCTGAACCAAACACTCAAGAAATTTACTGACATGGCATACGTGATCTTTCCAGTTGTCACTGAAGATTAATACATCATCAATATAAACAACACACCCTGCCAAACCCTCTGTTACAACATTCATGAGGTTCTGAAAAGTGGCTGGTGCATTCTTCATACCATTTGGCATTACAGAACATGCAAAAGTCTTTCCTAGTGTTACAAAACATGAGATCTCCCTAGCACGTTCAGTCATAGGTACTTGCCAGTATCCCTTTAACAAATCAAACTTACTTATGTACCTAGCCTTTCCGATCTTGTCTATACAATCTTCCACGCAAGGGAGAGGGTAGGTGTCTGTTTTGGTTATCTGATTAACACATCTGTAGTCGATGCAAAGCCGCTGTGACCCACCTGGCTTAGGGACTAGAGTGACAGGAGAACTCCACTCACTCTGACAGGGCTCAATCATCTTGTGGTCCAACAGGTAGCCAAGCTCCTTCTGGATGAGAGGAACTTTCACTGGGTTCACACGGTAAGGAGGCAGTTTAATTGGCTTTGCGTCTCCAACATCGACATCATGCATCAACACAGTGGTTCTTCCTGGAGTGGCACGGAACACTTTCGGGTACTCCTGCAGTAATGCCGAAAACTCCTGCCTTTCCTCGGGAGCTAGATGAGAAAGCTTAGTCTGGAGATCATTCATGATATCAGGATTCTTCCCCAAACTATCACTCAGGCTCATACTGCATGGGAGAACTTCACTTGCAGACTCGGGTAGAACAGGTACAGTGCAGACTGGGTTATTTTCGTCCCGCCTGTGATATAACTTTAGCATGTTGATGTGACAAAGTTGCTTGTTGTTTCTACGATCTGGTGTGGCGATGACATAGTTGACATCACTGAGTTTCTTCTCCACGAAATAAGGACCACTAAACTTGGCTTGAAGACGTTGCCCATGCACTGGTAGCAGAATCAAAACCTGATCTCCTGGCTGAAAGTGGCGTAACCTGGACGTCTTATCATACCAAGTCTTCATCTTCTCCTGAGCAGCTCCTAAATTCTCTCTCGCCAGCTGTAAAGCAGTGTACAGCCGTTCTTTGAACTTTATCACATACTCCAGCAGGTTGACGTCATCTTCCTCCGACAGCCAGCATTCCTTGAGTAGCTTAAGGGGTTCTCTTACTTCATGGCCAAACAGTAGTTCAAAGGGTGAGAAGCCCAGTGATTCATTTGGAGATTCTCTTGCGGCAAATACAACGAATGGAAGACCTTTATCCCAGTCTTTCTGATGTTCCAAACAGTATTTCCTGAGCATCGATTTGAGTGTTTGATGATATCTCTCCAAGGCTCCTTGGGTCTGGGGATGGTAAGCTGAAGACGTGATCTGGGTGATACCCAACTCTTTCAGAGACTGCTTGAAAACATTTGACATGAAATTACTTCCCCGGTCTGACTGTACCTCCTTGGGGAGACCAAACTTGGTGAAGAACCCTAGCATTTCCTTAACCACTTTCTTTACAGAGATATTTAAGTGAAATGGCTTCAGGATAACGAGTAGCCATATCAATCAGGGTGAACACATAAGAAAATCCTGAAGAAGTCTTAGGAAGAGGGCCCACAATATCCACCAACACACAGGTGAATGGCGCCTCAAAAGGAGGAATGGGAACTAGAGGTGCAACCTTTTCGGTCTCATTACACTTCCCCACAACTTGACAGGTGTGACAAGACTTACAATACCAGGAAACATCTCTGAAGATACCTGGCCAGTAGAAGTATTTCAAAATGCATGCCACAGTCACCCTCACTCCAAGGTGTACTGCCAAACTGGAATCATGAGCCACTCTAATGATATCCTGCCTACAAACACGAGGGATGACAACTTGATGTACAACCTCCCATTCACAGTCGGCTGATGCTGTTGGGGGTCTCCACTTCCTCATAAGTACTCCTGACTTTATATAATAACAAGTAGAAGCACCAGCTGACTCTTCCTCATTGCAAGCAGAGTTAGCTAGACCTTTCAACTGAGGGTCAGCAACCTGCAACTCAACCAACTCTTGACGAGACAAATTATCAACACTACGGGGTACTGCCTCATCTGGTGAGTGGTTCAAATTAGCAAGAAAAGTGTCAGCTAGGATAACATCATCATCATCATTATCCTCTAAGTCACCAGTAACTTTAGACTTTGCCCTAGTGACACCACATGCAGAGAACACATCAGGGACATTACAATCCTGGGTTGCAGTCACTGGTTCACTAGACAACTGAGGAGCTGGACGCACTTGACTTCCACCAATATCATTTCCAAGTAAGAAAGTTACACCTGACATTGGGAGTGTCTCAACCAACCAAACCATAACGAAACCATTAACAAAACCAGACTCTAAATTCACTCTGCACAGAGGGACGGAGAAGTAATTATTCCCTACACCTTGAAAGATTACAGTTTCATCAGAGGAATTAACATTAGAGCCTAGAACACTGGTCAGCATAAGGGATTGGCAAGCACCTGTATCACGATATATTTTAACTGATTTCCTGTCATTACTGTCCAGAGGACTGACAAAACCATCAGACAGGAAATTAGCACATGAACTCTTGAGAGTGTCACCCACGTTACTGCTCAAAAGAGGAGCTTCATCATGAGAATTTAATTTACCCCTCAAAGCAGGTTCAGTTAACTCAGTTAAAGAATTCTGGGAACTCTCAAGGGTGGACACTAGACCAATTGACTGAATATTAAAAGACTCCTTTTTGTTCACATCACGCTGTCTCCTGAAACATTTTTCCGTAGTATGACCAAGCTTACTACGATAAGTACATTTACTTTTCTGAAATCCAGAGATGGAGCCGGTATTTACTTTCTGATAAACATCATCTTTATTCTCTTTCCTGTTACCTGTACTCTGAGTAAAGGCAACGTATTTACTCTCAGCTTTCCCTTTTTCTTTAGAATATCTCATGTGAGTGAGAACATATTCATCAGCTAAAACTGCAGCATCAGACAAATTATCTGGTCTTTTCTCATCAGGATATAGGCTTACATCATTATTAGTACACATTTTGAAGTCCTCCAGCAAAATCATTTGCTTAAATTTATCAGACTTTACATTCTTAGAATTTAACCACAGCTCTAACAGATCTTCTTTGATTTTTGCATACTCAACATGGGATTGCTTATCTTGCTTATAAGTTGGCCTAAATTTTATTCTATAGGCTTCAGGAACAAGCTCATAGGCCTTAAGAATCAAGCTCTTAACTACATCATAATTATCAGATTGATCCTGAGGCAAAGATGCATAAGTTACTTGAGCTTTACCGGTGAGAACACTCCGAAGGAGTACTGGCCAGTACTTTTGGGGCCAATTAAAACCTGTAGCTACCCTCTCAAACAACTGAAAATACTTTGTTAAATGAGATTCATTAAAAGGTGGGACAAGTTTAACATTTTTAGCCACATCAAAATCATCAGAGCTAGATGATCCAGTTCCACCTTGTTTCATGCGATACTCATGGTTTGCCTGAATCCTAGCAAGTTCAATTTGTGCCTGAGCCTGTGCCTGTGCCTCCTGAATACGAGTCTGAGACTCAGCCTCCTTAGCACGTGCCTGAAACTCAGCCTCTTTAGCACGAGCCTCCTGCAGGGCTAGCTGAAACTTAGCCATTTCAATCTGCGTTTGCTCATCTGGAGGAGTTACATTAAACAAGCTTTTATTGATCATGCCAACAATTTGATCTTTAGAATGATGAGAGCGAATAGCAATTCCCAATTGTTTAGCAAGAAACTTAAGTTCATTCTTTTTTCTGTTTTCTACATCACACACTGTTTGCACATTTGACAAAAAATCTTTGGCTTCATCAAGAGTAGTAATAGTAGACATCATGAATAAATCACAGTAACAAAATATCAAGCAATATCCTTATGATAATATCCTGAATATCCTGATAAGAGATCGCCAAATTAATGTTACCGAACAGAGAGAGATAATGAACACTTCAAGTGAGAATACTAAAATCACTACTGTCCCGCATTGTTCTGGGTTCAAAACAAATGACTTAGGTAAAATTACAAGTTAAAGTTTAATGCTCAAACTAACAGCTAAACATTCAGGACTAATAAGGATAATGTAATGGCAAAACAGGTTACATATATGGTTAACTACAATAGCCTCTTAACACGAAATTAGCAAGATCAAATTTATGTAAGTCAGCCCTGATAAAATGAGAAAACCGGATAATACTCAGTTAAAGCAAGATATAATATTATTACCCATACAAAATATTACTAATACTGGCTGACAGTATGGAACCAATATGAATCATAAAATCTTTACCAGGCTTACAAATTAACGCCTTAGGCTATACAGCACAAGAAAAATGGTAATAACACTTATACTCAAATTATACAGCAGCTAGATGGCTGGAGACTTCCTGAGCACTCACAAAAATAATAATACACTATACAGGGAAGGACGGAGATGTGAACAGAATGAGGAGTAGATCTAAGTGGCAACTAATGCAGAAACTTAGCTCATTATATAGGGGCCGGCAGAGCTTGATTCAACTTGTAAGAAGGACGCGCAAATGAAGGCATAGGAGACGAAGAGTTGACAATCCTGCTCTGAACAACAGAAAGAACGACTTACTCTACTATAAGGGGGAGAAGGGGGGAGTGAGGTTATATATATATATATATATATATATATATGCACAGAGGCATTTTAGTGTTTTGCGATTATCGACAATATAGCTCCGTGTTGTTGTGCTCGATAGCCGAAATTTTGTTTGGTATGTTTCTGACATTCCTTGGACTTACCCTGGCCTAATGCATAAAAGAATTAGGTCGATATCTATTACCGTTCTCATAAAGGAAATGAACAAACGCACACTTTGCTCTCCGTAGGAGACGAATACACGAAAGCACTCAGAATATTTCATGTTTCCTTTTCTTTTGGATATCAGGATATCCATGAATCATGTGTTATTAACCTGTGGTTTGCAAGCCACAGCTCAGGCTGGGTAGCACCGCGTTGTGAGCCACAGCTCAGTCTGTGCTGGCCGTGCATCAATGCTAACTACTCCACCCCTACGCAAATTTATGCATGGCGCCACGTAAAGACGGAGAGAGAAAGAAATTTTTTCTTTTCACCAGATGATGCCCTAGATGTTTATCTTCAAGTTTATAATAAACAAAAACAAATTCTTTTTTTTTTTGCTTTCATTTTTTTCACCACTCCTCTACATAAACTTGCTTGGCTCTACTCATAGACGAAGAGAGATTATCTTTTTAACCAGATGATGCCCTGGATGCTTATCTTCAAGTTTATAATAAACAAAAATAATTTTTTTTTGCTTTCTTTTTATGTTTTCACTACTCCCCTACGTAAACTTACGCATGGCCCTATGCAAAGAAGAAGAGAGAGAGAGATTTTTTTTTAACTAGATGATGGGCTGGATGTTTATCTTTAAGTTTATAATAAAAACTAAAAAAAAAAAAAAAAAGTTTTTTCTTCATTTTGTGCACACCACAGGGTGGGATAAAAAATAAAATAAAAGGCAATTGCGCAATCCACGTGTTAACCAGCCCCGTTCCGGCAGATTTTTCACCACTGACTCCCCTCCCCTCATCCCAGCAGATTTTGGATTTTCTTGGGGGGAGGGCTCAAACCTCCTTTTTTGGTGAGAAACGATGGCAGATTACAGAGAAAGTGCTCACTTGAGCCTAGAAGTGGTCTAAACAGGTGAGCCTCTGCGCACCTGGTACCATGTTCTCTGGAGGCACTCGGCTGCTGTCCCGTTTTCTATGATTGGGGTAAGTATTGGAAATCACTCGGAATAGGTAGATATTTATTAATTTGGAGCAAAATAACATGTTCTACAAGAATATATTGGTTTTCACACAAAAATATAGATGAAATAAGCATTGTTCCTTTGAACGAGCATAGTGAAATTACCAAAATCGGTCACATATGACTTCCTATGACTGTTGTTTCAACATACATTTCATTTTTTCAACTTACATAATGCTTTTCCACTAACATTATACCCGTTTCCACCTTATATAACTGTTATGACATATTTACAGGCCTTACGATTATATTTAGTGTAATATTAACGCATATGTACATAGTAAGCGAACTCGCTATAACTGTTGTTTCAACTTACATTCTCTTTTTCAACTTATATAATACTTTTCCACTAACATTACACCAGTTTCCACACTATATAACTGTTATCATATATTTATGGGCCTTACAATTATATTTAGTGTAATATTAGCACATATGTACATAGTGAGTGAACTCACTATCACTGTTGTTTCAACTTACATTCTCTTTTTTCAATTTACATAATACTTTTGCACTAACATTACACTGTTATCACATGTTTACGGGCCTTACAATTATATTTAGCTTAATAATAGCACATATTATGTACAGGGTGACCCCCCAAAATCTCCCACATTTCGAAAGGCTGTAGCACTGGCAGTAGTGAGGTGGGAGGGGCAGGGCCAGGGTCCGTTGGTAGCCCAACCCCAACCGTCCTCAATCGCCAACATGGCGTGGTCGGGAGCACACCGTGCGTTCGCTGTCGAAGTGTTCTTCACAAACAATTGTTCCATGATGGATGTGCAGAGGGCCTTTCGAAGACGTTTCAGTATTCCACAGAACCGAAACGTTCCAGGTCGGAAAACCATCTTGCAGTGGGTTGAAAATTTCAGGCCAACAGGCTCAGCTTTATAAAGAAAATCACCTGGTCGACCAAGGAGCACTCGTACTCCTGAGAATACTGAAGCATTGAGGCGATCTGTTGTGCGGTCTCCAAGATGTTCTGTGCTGAAGCATGCTTTAGCTGTAGGGATATCCCAGGAAACTGCAATGAGAATCTTAAACAAAGACCTTCACTTATATGCATACATCCAGCAGAGGTAGCAGCTGTTCCACCCGACATGACCCATTGACCCATGGCAGCCTTCAGAGCCCCTCTGTAGGGGGTCACCTTGACGTCGTGGTGGGGCTTGAAGCATGGTTGGCAGTGCCACCTACTTGGGAGGCAAGCCTACCTTTGTAGGGTTTGGCATTTGTCGGTGATGTCCCTGCCCATTTGCCATCTAGGGCGGGACTGTTGCCTCCCCACGTGTTTGCCGTGCGTGGCGTCCCGTAATGCTGGGAGACAGGAGTCCTGGAGGTTGAGCGATGCTGCATGGTGCGCCCTGCAGCTAGCAATACACCTCTTTGGTCCCTTATTCTGGCTAGACGGGTGGCCTGGTTGGGCCCGACCAGGTCAATCGGCTGGTCACTGGGTAGCCATCCAGGCTAGTCACCTAGTGGCTTTAGGGTCAAGCGGGCACTGGGGGACCTGGTGGCTCCTATCGTCCTGGAGTCACCCTTGTCAGGGTCCCTTGGTGGTTACCTGCGTATACTTCCCCACTACCTCTGGGGTCGCCAGTGGTGCTTTCCCTGGCATATGGCCTCCCCTTGTTGGGCTCCATGGTGGGTGTAGGGGTGGGGGAATGAAGTTTTTTTTTTTTTTTTTTTTTAATATGGCATCTTCCAAAATTTTTACAGCTGACGACCCTAGTTCCGTCTCTGACCATCCTTCACAGTCTCCCTCCTGTGCGCCTCATGTGCCTCTGGCTGGTGAGGTCCACATTGCCACCTTGGAACCATACCTGCCTGGTTCTAGTGGTTTGCTGTCAGTAGCCACTACAAAGAAGAAGAGCCGGCAACAGACAACAACATCTTATGGACATGCCTGTGAGGTCCTGCCAGGTGTCTATGAGAGGGTTGATTTCCCAAGGTACTACACCATTCGTACTTTGGATGGTCAGCCTATTGGAAATCTGGACATTTTTCCTGTTCATCGGCGCATTGTGTCAATCTGTGGGAGAGAGCCGAAGATTTAACCTCAGGGGGATGGTAGCCTCCTAGTGGAGGTTACATCCCCTGAAGAGGGTTCCCGGCTGGCTGCCCAGTGTAAGGACCCGGATGCACTGTTCACTTGTGTTCCTCATGCCTTTTTTAATCATAGTCGAGGTGTTGTTTTCTCCAAAGACTTATTGCGTTACAGTGAAGAGAAGCTGCTTGAAGAACTCCAGGTCCACAGGGTTGTTAAAGTGGAGAGGTTTCGGAAGAAGGTTGATGGTGTTCTTACCCCAACTCCATCCTTGTTGCTGACGTTCGACTGTACTGTTCTCCCTTCATCCATCAAGGTGGCTTGGTTGTCCCTTAGGGTCAAACCCTTTGTACCAAATCCACGACACTGCTACCACTGTCAGATGTACGGCCATGTTGGGCGAGTCTGTCGTCGTTTGCAACAGGGCCTCCCAGTGGTGTGTGTCAGTTGTGGAGCATCCACTCATGCAGGACAGGACTGTCCTGGACCTGTTTGTTGTTTGCACTGTGGCGAGGAACATCCTGCTTCATCTAGAGACTGTGCCCGGTTTTGCTTGGAGAAGGAGATCCTCCTCATCCATAATCGGGATAAAATAAGCTTTTCTGAGGCCAGGAGTAGAGCCATGTCATCTGTTTTCCGTAATGGAGTGTCTTATGCGTCAGTTTTGTCCGGTCACAGCCGTCCTCGTTGTCCTGTCCAGCAGCAGACCCGAGTTCCTCCTGTTGTGTCAGCTCCTATGCCTTCATCTGCTGATTCCATGTCAGTGCAACAATCTCCCGCACTTGTGATGGTTGCCGCTACAGTTCAAGACTCGACCTCTACATCTATGGTATCCCCTGGTAGTCATGGTGCACATTCTTCATTTGCTAAACGTCATCGTGGTTCCTCAGAGTCTTTGAGTCTTGAAGATCCTCCAAGCAAGGTGTCGGTCGTGGAGTCCAGATCCTCTGTAGTTAGTCCACCTGTGCAACAGCCCTCGGACCCTGCTTCTGGGTCTTCGGGGGCTTCTGGGGTGTCAGGTCAGTCTGGCACCTCTTCCTCCGGGGTATCGGATGTTCCTCCTCCGGTTACCTCAGAGGATCCTGTCCTGCCCCCTCCACGTTTGGAGGCCAGGACCGCAATCCCTCCTGCTCGACGTCTTGGTTCACTGGGGGCCCCGGGCAGGGTTTGGAGTAGCTCTTCCTCTCCTGCTGGGCAGCGACGGGTGTCTGTGAAGTCTCCCAACACTTAGCAGACCCCAGGCCCTCGTTCTAGCCATGCTGCTGCCCGTGACAAGCCCCTTAGCGGGCGTATCCGCATTCCCAAGAAGATTGTCTCCCAGGGTCGCTCAGTGGTTTCCACTAAGTGACCCTTTCTTTTGTGTATATAGTTCCTCCATTTTAATGTTTTTAGTATTTTTTTATGGTTTTCTGTTTGTCCCTCTCCTCTGCCCCTTTTTATTTCAATAGTTTTAATGGGTAATATTATTCAATGGAACTGCCGTGGTTTACGAGCCAACTGGGAGGAACTCCGTTGGCTTCTGGCTGAGTATTCACCTGTGTGTGTTTGCCTACAAGAGACAATGGTTGGTGATGCTGCGCCTCCCAGTCCACCTGGTTACCAGGTTTTTTATTCAGATCCTCTTCCTGGACAGGGTCATGGTGGGGGTGTGGCTATTCTAGTACGCAGTCACATACCTTTCACTGCTGTGAGTCTTAACACTCCACTGCAGGCTGTTGCTCTCCAGATTTTCCTTCCCCGTCGTTATACTGTGTGCTCTTTGTACCTCCCTCCTAGTGCCACTATTGAGAGGGTTGATCTTGAAAATCTTATTCGTGCACTTCCGTCACCCTATTTCTTGCTGGCCGACATGAACAGTCATCATCCCCTGTGGGGTGGCTCCACAGCCGATGCTAGAGGTACTATGTTAGCCTCCATTGTGGAGGATGTGGACCTGTACATTTTAAATTCTGGTGAAGTTACTTACTTCCATAGTCAAACGGGTATTTTTACTTCTATTGATTTGTCTCTGTGCTCTGCAGGGGTAGCCCTGAATTTTACATTGGCTGTGTTACCGGACTTACATTGCAGTGACCACTTCCCTATTTTATTAAGATCGACACAGTGCGCCTCGGTGTCGCCTTCCCTGCTGGCACTTGGATAGGGCGGTCTGGCCGGTTTTTGAGGAGCTGTGTTCCCCGAACCGATGTGTGGAGGATTTTGTCAGCACTGATGCTGCTGTTGAGTATTTCACAGACTTACTACACTCGGCGGCACTGCAGAGTATTCCGAGAACAGCTGGTCACTTTCCTTGCCGTCCAGTTCCCTGGTGGACTGATGAGTGTGCTTCTGCTGTTCGAGTTAAACGTGCTGCTTTCTCCCGACTTCGTCGTCACCGAGGTGACCCTGGTTACTTACGGGCATATAGGAGGGCCCGAGCTCATGCCCGGCGGGTTATGAAGGAGGCTAGGAGGAAGTCTTGGGCATCATTTGTTTCTTCAATTTCTTCACAGACTCCTCTCACAAAAGTGTGGAAACGGGTGAGGAAGATTTCAGGGAAATTTCCCGTTCCCTCTCCTCCTGTTTTATCTCATGCAGGTGTGGTGGTGGCTCATTCTTCGTCTGTTGCCGAGATATTTGCAGCTCATTTTGCTAATGTCTCTAGGAAGGACACCTCATCCCCAGCGGCACCTGGAATCTTTGGGCATTAGTTTTCCATCTACTGCGGAGGAGTCATATAATGTTGCTTTTTCTGCTTCTGAACTTGAGACAGCATTATCGCAGTGTCGCAACTCGTCTCCAGGCTTGGATGATGTCCCATATGCCTTCTTACACCACTTGCCTGATGCAGCCCTTCATTTTCTGTTGTCACTGTATAACAGAATTTGGTGCAATGGTGGGTTTCCGACCTCATGGGGTGTTGCTGTGGTTCTCCCCATCACTAAGCCGGGTAAGGATCACTTGCAGGCCACTAATTATCGCCCTATCTCGCTGACATCTTGCCTTTGTAAGGTCCTCGAAAAGATGGTGAATACTCGGCTTGTGTGGTACTTAGAGAAGGGTGGTTACTTATCTCCAGTCCAGTGTGGGTTTCGGAAGATGCGGTCGACCACAGATGCTCTCCTTTCTTTAGAATCTTCCATCTGCCAGGCTTTTGCAACTAACCAGCATCATATCACAGTGTTCTTTGATTTGGAGAAGGCGTACGACACTTCCTGGCGTCATGGTATATTGCAATCTCTTTATGAGTTTGGTCTCCGTGGGCAACTCCTCACTTTTATCAGGGAGTTTTTATCTAATCGTTTTATTCGGGTCCGAGTCGGGAGTGAGCTGTCTACTGCACGTCCCCTTGAGGATGGTGTGCCACAAGGGAGCATGCTAAGTGTTACCCTTTTCGCAGTGGCAATTAACAGCGTTATTTTTGTGCTCCCTGATAGTGTTCATGGCTCTCTCTATGTTGACGATTTATCAATCTCTGTCACTGCCTCACGGATGTCAATGGCAGAAAGGAGGATGCAGATGGCTCTCAACCGTGTCTCTAGATGGGCTGATGAACGAGGTTTTCGCTTTTCCTTCAAGAAGACCGTTGCCATGCATTTTTGCCGCGTTCGTGGAGTCCACCCTGACCCAAACCTTTTTTTAGATAGGCGTCGTATTTCGTGTTTAAAGGAAACCCGGTTTTTAGGGCTGATTTTTGACAGACGGTTGACTTGGGTCCCTCACTTGAGGTACGTAAAAGCTGATTGTCTCAGAGCACTGGGTCTCTTGAAAGTGTTAGCGCACACATACTGGGGAGCTGATCGCAAGACCCTCCTCCTCTTGCATCAGTCTCTGATCTTATCCAAACTTCATTATGGATGTGAAGTTTATTCCTCTGCCTCAGAAGCCCGGCTTCGTATTTTAGATTCCATACATCATGCTGGTGTTCGTCTCGCCACTGGGGCATTCCGATCTTTCCCGATTTCGAGTTTGTTGGCTGATGCTGGTGTCCTTCCTCTAGACTTGCTCCGCTCTTCCCTTTTGATGAGATGTTCGTATCGCTTATCTCGTCTCCCAGACTCTGTGCCCTTTGTCAAGGTCTCTGAAGATTCTCGGTCACCTATTTTTGTCACTCGGCCATCCTTTCCAAAGCCCTTTGGTTTCAGGATGCAGTCAATTATGTCTAGCTTCTCTGTTCCTTCTGTGCCGATCACTCCCCAGTGTGTCCCGAGGGTGGGCTACTGGATTCTCCCCAGGGTGACATTTTGTCGTTTCCTCTCATCCAGTAAGGCCTCCCTTCCTTCTCAGGTTTTATTTTCTCTGTTTTTAGAGCATGCCTCTTCTCATGGGGACTCCATACCAGTTTATACTGATGGATCTAAGTCTGATGTGGGTGTGGGCTTTGGTGTGGTGTTTCCCACCTTCTGTCGAGGTGGGAGCCTCCCTGTGACTGCTTCTGTTTTTACGGCTGAGCTGACTGCTATTTTATTTGCCCTTCAGATTCTCTTCACTCTCCTCCACACTGCTTTTACTGTTTTTAGTGACTCACGAAGTGCTCTTTCTGCAATGGAGTCTTTTAATCCCTCTCATCCTTTGGTTTTATCCATTTTAGAGTGGCTTTTCCTTTTAGGGCGTCGTGGACGTCGTGTAGATTTCTGTTGGGTTCCAGCTCATGTAGGAGTGGTAGGGAATGAACGAGCTGATCAGCTGGCCAATGCGGCAGTGGCTCGTCCCCCTCTTGCACAGTCCCCTCTGTATCGTCTGCCTGCTGCAGATATGCGCTCCTTTATTGCCTTCAGGGTTTGGTGCTGTTGGCAGGAGCATTGGGATGATGTGGGTGCCAATAATTTGCACTCGATTTGCCAGAAGGTGGGCTCATTCAGTTACCAGGGCTTCCTTTGTCAATGGGAGACTGCTTTGTGCCGCCTCCGCATTGGCCACACCCGTTTCTCTCACGGTTTTTTAATGGAGAGGGCTCCTCCTCCATTCTGTGATGACTGTCTGGTTCCCTTGACTGTTCAGCACCTGTTGGTGGAGTGTCCTAGTCTTGAGGATTTGCGTCGTCGGTTCCTCTCTGACCACCAAATGGATGGTGGTGTGTATCATCTTTCCTCCGTGCTTGGGGAGGATGCCTGTGTCTTGGGAGGGGCAACCCTCTCCTTTGTGAAGGAGGCAGGACTTCTTAAGGATATTTAGAATTTCTCCTTTTTGATTGTGTGGCTTATCCTCTGTTTTTTGTTTTTTTGCTTTTTACTTCTTTGTTATACGGCGGCATATGACCCTGGCAGTTGCGCCGCCATGATTATTATGAAAAAAAAAAAAAAAAAAAAAAAAGCCTTCAGAAATCGCCTCCAAGCGTGTATAGACAATGACGGCCACCATTTGGAGGATGTCATCTTTAAAATATGATGAATAAAAACTGTATTGGATGAAGTTTCTTGTGTGCAAATAATATTTTGATTATCTTTAACCATTTTCTTTTTCATTTACCTTTGAAATGTGGGAGGTTTTTCTGGGTCACCTTGTACATAGTGAGTGAACTCGCTATAACTGTTGTTTCAACTTACACTCTTTTCCAACTTGTATAATACTTTTCAACAAACATTACAACCGTTTCCACTTTATATAACCGTTATCGCATATTTACAGGCCTTACTATTATATTGAGCATCATATTATCACATACATACAGGCCTTAACTTTTATAGTGAGCATCATATTATCACAAGCACACACAGTATCAGTAATGTACCAAGGTGTGATATTCCCTGAAACATAGCTCAAGACACAACCCTACATTGCAGTCTACACACTGATACCTTGTGTCTTTCCTTTGACTGGCTGGTCTTAATTTAGGGTGCTTGCATACATGACAGCGGCGCTGGGGTCTAGGATGATTTGGTTGAGGAAGGATGGTGCTGAGGAAGTGGCATCCTGTGAGGCATAGGGGAGTCTGGGCAGCAGTGGAGGGGCGGGTGCGGTGGTGGGGCCTGTTCTGTGTGTACTTTCCGATAATTTCACGAGACAGCTCCCTCACAAACCCCTTGAAGGTCTCAGAGGCTCCCGTTGTCAAGGCCTGGAGGTAGTGTGCATTGAGGACCGTGATGTCAAGCAAGTGGAAGAAGAGCTTTTTGTACCACTTCATCGTGGTCCTGGCACACTCCACACTGGAAATCATGGAGTCAGACTGATCCACTTGCCTCATGTTGACACTGTAGTCCAGTGCCGACTTCAGTTTCCAAATGTGGTGCCTCCGCTCGCTGTGGTAATCCATGGAGTCTGTGCAGTGCATGAGGGGGTGGTGTACCGTTGACAGGAAGCAAACTACCCTGTTGTGGTTCCATACACTGGCAAGGATGTTATTCGCCATGAAGAAAACCACCTCGTTCTTGACAAGCTTCCTCCCAATCTTGACCATAAGGTGATGGTTTTTCTTCACTGTGCCACAGACTCCAGTCTTGTGAAGGTGGAGGTACCGAGCAAGACGGGGGCTAGTGTACCAGTTGTCCAGGTACAGGCAGCGGCTCAATAGGTAGAAAGTTGGCCTGCAGTACTGACGGACCCGGGTTCAAATCTCGCTGAGGCAGGGAACAGTTTAAGGATTTGAATTTCATGAAATCAGACTTTACTGATCTACCAGAAGGCCCGCCGACATGTAAAAATACCCCTGCTAATACCAATACACCAGTCCTGTATGAGACAGCCCTAGCATGTATTCAGTATGGACGGTGGGAATTAGCGCCGAAGTGGTGACATGTAGAGGTGTGCGGTACGTAGCAGGACTACTGGGCCTTGAAAGCAGGCTGTGAAGCCTATGCCCAGAGTCGGTCATAAAAAAAAAAAATAAAAAAAAAAGACGTGACCACGATGAAGGTACTCCTTTATCATGGTCTTCACCACGGCCCCAGAGTGTCCAATACTTCAATCTTCTATTATGTCTGTCTGTGCACTGGTGTACAAGACTATGTCTTGCACAAAACCAGTCTTACAGTCACATATAACAGAGATCTTGAACCCAAAACGGTGTCTCTTGCTGGATATGTACTGGCAAAAAGAAATATTGCCTTTCCACAACACGAGACTCTCATCTATGCCAAGGTCTCTGAAAGGATAGAAAGATGAGCAGAACTTTTCACTCAGGTGGTCAACTACCACCCTTATTCTCCTCATTTTGTCAGTGTTATCAGCATTAGCAGGGTCGTCAGCATCGTAAAAGTGGAAGCAGCTGAGAATTTGCTGGAATTGATTATGACCCATTACCTTCCCAAGGAAAGATGTGTTGGTTATTGGGTCCATGGACCAGTATTCCGATATTTGATTTCTCTGCACAATGCCCATCAAGAGAACCAGGGCCAAAAAGATGAACATCTCACCTAGGGTTACTGGGTAATCATACTGTTGGGAGTTCCTGCTTGTTGTACAGTGACACTTTCACAGCACTCGCTGCTTGCAAATAAATTCGTCTGTTACACAACGCTGCCCACAACCTCCTCACCAAAGAACAGATGGAAGAAATCCACCCTGGTGGAGCCTGCGTGGATTCCAGGAGCTGTGCAGCCAGACCGCCACTCCTCAGTGATGGGGTGAATGATGAGAGTGAAATCACTCCCAGCTTCCCGGTCCCACGACACACTACCGTCTCTAGCCTCATCCCCATCTTTGCCTGTCAGGGTGGGGAGGAGAGGGTGGTGGGGGAGGTGGAGAGCAGCGCCCTTCCCCACTTGCATTCCTCTTCCATCTCCCTTTTCCCTTCCCCTTTCCCTTCCCTTTTCTTCATTTCCCCACATCGCGGGGCTGTGGGGAGGAAGAGCGGGAATATTGCTGGAAGAAAGAGGTGCTAGGGCACGGCTGCTCTTCACCTGCCTGCTGCTCAGGTGCACCACGTGCTTGCCTGGGTGCTGCCTCCCTGCTACCACCACTTTCACTTTCACTGCTCACTCCTGCCACACCACTCGCGCCTCCCCCAGACAAAACAGAAGGACCATACCTTATTTTCCTTCTTGCCACACCTTCGGCTCCCAGGAGTGAAATCCTATCCCTCCCTAACCACAAGGTAACACCACGTCCTACAGCTCCATCGTCGTCCTTGTCCTCATCCTCGCCAGACCCTATGTCTAGGGGCTGGAGAGAGGTGTGTGCATGTGTATGGGGTCCAGGCTGGCCTTCCCTTGCCTTATGGTATGTGACATACTGCACCTTCCTTGGCAACAGTACCTCCTCATCACTGTTGCTCGTTTCATCGTCAGGCAGCACGTAGTCCTTGTCCTCCACATCATCATCTAGTGGAGAATCACCATTCCCCATGAAGGCATCAAGGGCGGCTTGACTTTCGTCATCAGAGAGACCTCGGTGTGCCATGTCTGTTCTGGGTCACTGCTAACAAGTGAGTGGCCAAGACAAGGGAGCGCGCGGGTCACATGGGGTCTGGGAGCATTCCTACCTAGCAGCAGGTTGAGGAGGCTGGCCAGTGTATACATAACAAAAATCACACGCAAAATTTGAAAAATGTGCAAATGACGGACCTTGCAACTGCGGGATGTTCATATATGTCAATGGGACTGAGCGTGACAAAACGTTCGGGTGCATATATACATCAGCAGGATGGGGTGGGTTGAGTAATTTCATTACATATATAGATAGATAGATAGATATAGATATACGAGGTGCTACCCAAAAGTTCCAGTAATTTTAATATTGTAGGAAAATAAGATACCTTACCTCCTAGTTCTCACTGTCGCCATCGAAGTAGTCAGTGGCATACCCAGAAAGTTGAAAAGGAGAGGGGGGGCTTTTTTTTTTATCTTTTTAACTGTGCAGCACATTTTTGGCAAGCTCAGCAAACCCGTACTGCTAGAGGGTTGGGGGGGCACTGTAAGCCCCCTGTCATAAAATGAAAATGTCATAAAATACTTTGTGGTTCCTTTGTGGTTGAGTTATATATATTTTAGACTTGTGGACGAGCGGTTTTTATATCTTGGAGAGGTAAAGAATAGTATGGGACTATTTTTATTTGTCTTGGAAATATTAACAAGTCTCTCACACAGAGCAGAGTATAGAGTCCAGTCCCGCTAGCTATCTCTCTGTCTCGCTCTCTCTGTCTCTCTCTCTATCTGCCAAGCCCTTCTTCCCACTCCTGCCTCTTGTATGGCTTGTCTCCTGAGCTCTCTTTCCTAAATTCTGGTGAAACAGGAGATGTATCACGTGTGTTCCTTGTGGATGGAAAGTTTAAGAAGCCTGTGTGTGAGTATGTGTGTATGTGTGTGTATGGTCACCAGGGCTTTGTTAACGAGAGGACTGCTGACAACTAACTGCATCATCTCCTGACTGGCTACTTCGTAATCTGTCGTCAGCTTTTCCTCAGTGTAACTTGCAAGCTCATTTCCTTTTCCCAGGCTCACATGGGGCTGTCTATCTATCTATTTATCTATCTATCTATTATGATTTGTAATTATAATACATTGCTCGGTCACGCGAAAATGGCGTACCATCGACAGTTAATAGTCCTAACATATTAATACACATTATATATACATTATAATGAACTTATAAGCTAATTAAGTGAATACATAATATCGTAAAAGTAACATAATTGTATGAATATTGTATACATATAATATTCATAGTAAATAGTGATTATTCAGTAATATTACATTTTAAACAAGTCGTATACATATTTGAATAAATGCATTAAAGTAAATTATTTAACTGTAATACAGTATGTACTTGGGTTATTATAGTGAAATGCATACATGCAAGAATAAAAAATAGTTTAAAATTAAGATTATGGTAAGAGTTATTAATATTTCATTTAAAGATAATGGTACTGGTCTGCCATATATGGGTCATTCTTCTTTGTATTTTTCTTTAATTTATTTATTTTTTTTATATATATAATTAATACTATATACAAAATATATACACTTCATTCAGGGTGGTTAACTTTGATGTTAACTCTCCCCCCACTAAATAATGACTCCAAATTAGCAATTCTTGCATGCATTCTGTGCATTGGGAACAGCAGTACTGCAACTACAATGCAGACGATTATAAAGACAGTAGATGCTGGGCTATACACATAATATGGGTTGAACATACTCAAACTCAAATCTTCCCAGGGCTTCATTGTTTCATTGATCAGCTGCATAGTTTCAAACTTAGGTGAAGTCAGCTTAATACTTGTGCTCATGTTTAGGTTCATATCAGGCAGTGGGTGGAAATGTTTGTGTGTATGATTGAGAATGGCGTAGTGATTGATGGTGGATAAAGTAGACATGGCTGGTGTAAATACCGCACAGTAGTCTGGTGCTATGTATAATCCTGATGCTGATGTATGAGATGGTGGTATATCTGGACAGACTATGTAAACTGATGTGTTATGAGGGAAATAAAAAAAACCGTGTGTGTCCAATGCGTTGATGGTGTACAAGTTTACCTGGAGCAAAAGTGAAGTTGCAATGATGATGAATATTGTCATTTCTGATGATAGCCATTTCACAAGGGACTGTATCAGTAGGCTGAAACGTGAAAATGTATGCAGGACAAAGATGAACAGCATGTAAGGATGTGCGGCACTTTCGTTCAATCGTTGATTCATTTGCGAAAGTGACAGTGTCCCGTCTCTTGGAGACCATGATGAGTTCGGTGTCTGTGTTGATGTTGATGATGACCAAAGTGTTGTTATTTTTATAGGGGAAGGGGTGTATTTGGTATACTGTGAACAGGTCTTCAGTGATGAATGGTACATGAACTACCACTGATGTTGGTGTTAGTGTTGCTTCTAAATACGGGTAATATTGCATAAATTCCCTACTGCGGAACAACGGCTTCAATTTATGTTTATGTATGCCTTGACTAACTATCTGACGTAGCTCATGACCTGGGAGTAAGTCAATTGTGATCTTGCCATCACCAGCATTCGAAATTCCTTGCATAAGTGCCCTGTAACGATCTCTAGTGTTCTCTAATTGTAGTAGAATCATGTCAATATATTCTGTGATGATGGAGAAGTGCTGGAAAAGAGTAACGTTTCCCCTCTAATTCATTTATTTTATCTACACTCTCGAGAGCTACGTTTTCTGCTTGTTTCAGATTTTTCACAATTGTCTTCATTGCTGAGTTCTGTCCTGTGATGAATTTATCTTGGTATGTTAGTACCTGAGCTATCTTATTAAATTTGTTGTTTATTTCTTTAAGGTCATCCTCTGTAGCCAATTCAAAGATGTTCCCAAGAACTGCGCCACCCAGGTCGAACAAACCGCGCTTTTGGCGAGTACGGATGATGTTGTTCCTGTCGCTCAGTACCTCCGTTCCATAAGATGGGAGATCTTGGATCATGACGAGCATAGTTGACTTCACCTGTTCTAGTTTCCATTTCGCTAACTTTACCATTTCATTCACTTCCTTGGTGTTATGTGCTTGTGAAACATAATTTCCTATCATGAAGTCCAGAGTTCGCATCGGCGTCGCAAGTCTGTCTAGATAAGTAGGTAAGTCATACAAGTAATCTAGACTTATTTCAGTACTCATGACGTCCTTAACGATTGTAATCGTGGCCGTTGGAGCTATGAGGCATCCTTGTCGTACTATATGTTTGGGGTCTAAGTGCGCATATCCTCTTGCTATGTAGAGGAGAATCCATAGCATAAGTCCCTTCATCATAACCTACCGGAAAAAAAAATCTATTAATTTCCTATAATGCTGTGGTCGATGATAGTGATGATGTGCGTTACGGTTGATTGTTATTTCATTTATAGAAGGAGTTTAAATCGATATTTAATTCTCGTAAATGATATACTGTAGATTTTATTGGAACAGTTGCACCTATGTTCGATTGTTTGGTATATGACCTTAATTTCTTTTTGTAATCATTGTTGTGTTCTTGCTTGGTTTCTTGAGGTACGTTCACCTGTTCGGTTGTATCCGAGGCTGAATAATTATGTGATAATTCCCTTGAAACTCGTTTTAAATGGTCAATATGAACTTGTTTCTCCTCGCCACTTGAAAGTGACTTAATTAAAACTTTGTTTGCTTTTATGTTAATTACTCTGTATGGGCCCTCAAATTTTGGGGATAATTTATTACCTCTCTTATGAATGACACCGTAAACAATGTCTCCTAAGCTGATAGGTGAATCTTTTGCCTTCTTGTTAAATGCCTCCGTCATTTCTTCCTTGGACATCGTTAATTGTTTTTTGACTCTTTTGTGAATGTCCTGGAATTCACATAAACGGAGTTTAGAGTAATCATCGTAATTGTATATAGGCATGCTGTCACCTTCTAGGAGCTCATATGGTAATTTTTTATCTGTGCCATATATAATGAAATGTGGTGTGTCACCGATGGATTTATTTATAGACCCATTAATTGAGGCCTCTACTCTGGGAATCCAATCATCCCAGCTTGCATAATTTTCACTGAGAATATGTCGTAGCACATCTAATACCTTTTTATTTTGTCTCTCTACCAACCCATTCGATGCCAAAACGTTAACCTTTTTGATGTTGTATTGTTTACATATTTCTTGTAAGATCTCAGAATTAAATTCTCCTCCATTATCACTTATTAGTACCTTTGGGGTAGTAAAGCGACATATTACATTATCTGTTATTGCCTTTGCTACTGTCTCTGCTGTCTTATCTTTAATTGGAGCTAAAATGACATAACGGGAAAAATGATCCGTTGCTACGAATAAGTATAGGTTATTATTGTATGATAATGGCATCTTGAGTAAATCAACAGCGACAACGTCCCATGGTTGATGTGGTACAGGGTAATTACCCATCGGTGCAGGTGTGATTGGGTATCCTTTGTGTTTCGCACATGATTCGCATCTGTCTATATGATTGTTTATATCTTTTCGTAATGAAGGCCAGTAATATAATAGCTGGGCTTGGTTGAATGTCTTATCCTTTCCAGGATGTCCTGCATGTGGGCTGTCGTGTATCAATCGTAATACTTGGGGTATCATGTCATTAGGTACTACCAACTGGTTAGTATTTCTTTGGCGCTTTGGTTGTTTAGAGTTAATTTTGTATAATGTATTATTGACCACTGTGAATTGTTCAAGTGGGACATGCAGTTTGGGTAATTGTATGTCATCTCCACTTTCTAACTTGTATATTACTTTAGACCATATTGGGTCAAGTCTTTGTGCCTTTGTGATATCCTCGTGGTTTGGGATATTTCCTTTGAGATCTAACGCCGCGACCTGAATTGTGTTCGGGTTCCTAGATAATGCGTCAGCTACTATGTTCATTTAACCTTGTATATAATGAATTAGTACATTGTAGTTTTCAACTGTACACTTCCATCTTGCTCTCCTCCCAGAAAGGAGTTTTTCTTTAAACATACCCACCAGTGGTTTATGGACGGTGAATAAGTGGATTTCGTAACCATATACCAAATCTCGAAACTTTTGTAATGCAAAAACCACTGCAAGTGCCTCTAAGTCTGTAGTGCAATAATTTTTCTCCGCACCTCTTGTTTGTCTGCTGGCAAATGCAATCGGTTGATTCTTTCCTCTTTTATCTTCCTGCATCAGTACAGCCCCTAATCCTTTAACTGATGCGTCTGTACAAATAAGAAATGATTTTGTGTAATCCGGATATGCTAAACAAGGTGCATTTGTTAGTTTAATTTTTAGGTTGTTAAATGCCCTTTTTTGTTCTTCTACCCATTGGAATACAGCATCTTTTTTGAGTAATTGGAATAGAGGAAAGGCTATATGAAAGAACTGTGGTACGAATGACCTATAGTACCCAGCCAGACCTAAAAATTGTCTAACTTCGTCAGTCGTAGTGGGTTCAGGAAAATTTCTCACTGCCTGTATTTTGTCATCAGTGGTGTGAATGCCATCAGAACTTAATTTGTGGCCTAAGAAATTTATTTCCTTAAAGCAAAATTTGCATTTAGAAAGTTTAATTTTTAATCCAGCATCACTAAGCTTTTGTAAGAGTAAGTCTAATTTCCTGAGATGATCCTTAATATTCTTCGTTGCGATTATAATATCGTCAAGATAAACAAATATTCCTTGTCCTAAAATTCCGGACAATACGTAATTCATAAGACGCTGGAATGTGCCTGGGGCTGTCCTCAGTCCCATTGGCATTCTTGTATATTGATAATGGCCTCTGTTTGTTGAAAAGGCAGTGTATTTACGTGACTCCTTAGATACCGGAATCTGATAGTAGCCGTTTAGGAGATCGATGGTCGAGAATATATTATTCTCAGGACCAATATTCTGTAGAACATCGCTTAGCAATGGCATGGGAAATCTGTCTGGGATTGTGTGATTATTTAGTTTACGGTAATCTACTACCGCACGCATTTCTCCATTTCGTTTGGGCACGAAGAATAGGGGGGCATTCCACGGGGAGACTGAAGGCTCAGTAATTCCAAGTTTTAATATTTCATCGACATACTGATTTGCAAGTGTACGTTGGGAGTGTGGTATGCGGTAAGCTGGTACGAAAATTGGTGGTGTTTCTGGGTGCACATTAATCATGTGATTAATCAAGTTATTACACCCTAATTGTTCTCCGGGCAATGCTACGGTGTCCCTGTGTGTTTCCAGCAGGGTTAACAAATCATTTTCTTCGTCAAATTCACCTGAGTGAATTAAATTCTCTTTTATTCTTTCTCTATCCGTAGATTTTATCTCACTTGTTACTCCAGCTATAACTATTTCCTTCACAGGGGCGGGACATTTTTCAATATTACCTATGCAAGTTCCCTTTTTCAACTGAACTTCCCCATTCATGTGATTAATTATGAATATCTGAGTTTGCCCTTCGTCGTTTTTATGACATAATGCGTTTTCTACTGACAATCCCTTTACTTTACATAATTCTTCTAAGACAAGAACAGTACTATTCCGTAATTTGCTCTTTATGGTAACCTTCATGTATGAATTAGGTGGTATAACTAAATCATTAGTGAGATGGGCTGGAAAAATTGATAAATCAGTACTGTTATCTGGGTCACTAATTCTGGAGGATGGGGTTGGTGGTGGTAGTGGATCTATACACTCATCTGTTTGTGTATGTTTGTTTAAGCCTTTAATATTACCAATTCTTTTTGGCTCTCTTCTACCAATCGGTGAGGGCTCAGAAGTTATTTCCTCTATGAATTCATTATCAAAGTCTATTCCATTCATTTGTGGGAGTATAGTTATGTTCTCAGCTCTCAGGGATCTTAAGCCCAGTAACATATGAGCTTTAATTGCTAAGTTTTCAACGATATAGAAAAATGCAGAGAATGGTCTTGTAGTTTCTGTGAAACTGAGATTTAATCTTATCATACCCTTCACTGTAATCTCTTGTCCATCTACTGTGTATAAATCTAAATCAGCTTCATCCAGAAAAGTTACTTTCTTTTTATTTTTAAGAATTCTATTTAGTTCTTCATGTGTTATTAAGTTCACTGGAGAGCCTGTATCTAAAAATAAGGAAACGTTTTGATCCTCACATACAGCTGGTATCAAGATACACTCATTTCCCAACATGCCTCCTATGTGAAGTTTAGCCTTGTTCTTCTTTACGTTTGTTCGTTTTTTGTCATGACTTGGTCTTCCCACGATTTGAACATAGACACAATTTTTTCTACTGTTTTGCAATCACTAGTCCAGTGCCCTTGGTATCTATGATGCCTACAGTAAGGACCAAATCCTTGTGTCTTTTGTTTGTCCTCTTTTGCCTTGATAAAGCATTCATACCTTGTGTGTCCTGGTTTTGCACAATAATGACATAGAATGGACCTATCCCTTGACTGTGACCTACGAGGTGATTTCCCATAAGAAGTGTTGTTTATGGCGCGAGACCTGCTCGGGCTGCGCGAAAACTTATGAAACTGCCTGTAGGATGGCGTCTGGGAACGAGGTCTAGGCGTTTTTGTTTGTTTGGCCTGCTTCATTTCTGGTCGTGATCGATTTTGTTCTCTGTTTGGGGTCGGTGTAGATGTTTTCACAGCTGATACTGTCTCAGGTACCCTGATTCTACCAGAATGTGCATGTATGTCGACTACACCTGCTTTACTGTACTGCATCTCTACCTCGTTCATTAAGTCTAGCAAGCACATTCCTGGGGTGTATGTGATCGTCTTAGCGATCTTAAGGGTCCTATCAGGTAATTTACACAAGGCAGCTACATAACCAATGATGTCCACGACGAGGTCTGGGGACATCTTTCCATCATCTGTTATCCAATTAGAATTCTCCAATGTAGCTAATAATGTTCTCTTGATTGTGGAGACATCAGCAGTTACTTCACTGAGCACATGGTTTGTAGTGTGCTCCCTTACAAGATCTACAATTTTATGTAATTCTGGAATTATACCTGGCAAGAAGTTCATACTCCAGAAAATTTCTTCAGAAATTCAGTTTTAAATTCATCATATGTCCTAGCACGGTGGAGCTTATCTGAGCGCAATAAATTGCTTGCTGGACATCTTTCCTGGCTTATGCAAGATGAAAAAATAGCAATTTTCTCTTGTTCATCTAGTATGTGGCGCTTGATGAACATTTGTTCGCACTGACTGACTAATGAAATGACATCAATGCGATCTTTGTCTGTGCCAGAGAATTTTGGGGCAGTTTTATCCTCGTGATACACAAACACGTGAGGTGTGGTTGTTAGATCCGCAGTATTTGTTTCTTGATCCATTTTTACTGATTGCCCTGTTAATTCAACTTGGACGTGTTTATCGTTGTGTGAGGGAATGGTGGAATATGTATGACTGGACCGGTGAACCCTGTTAAGTATATTGGCATACGTGTGCAAGGCAGCGGCAAAGTCCACACTCTCTATGTCAGAGGGGGTTTCCCACTCATCATCTGAAACTCCCGTATTTGTTTCTTTATCTTTAGTGTGTGGTGAGGTTTGTACAAGGGGTGGGCTGCCTTGAGGCTCTCTTAATTGTGAGTCTGATGTTGTGGCAATTTGTGTGTTATCTGGTGTGTTGCCTTGGGGCTCTCTTAATTGTGAGTCTGTTGTTGTGGCTAATTGTGTGTCATCTAGTATTAACGTGGGGGGTGGCGAAAATATTCCTGTCATTAAGATATGGTGTTATGAAATACGCCTCTTGTTTATTTATGTCCTAGCAAAATAGATGAGTAAATAAGTTGAATATAGCTAATTTTAGCACTGAGAAGAAATGAGCAAGTATAATTTTACCCACTTGATACAGATCGTAGAGGTGTGTCCATACAAAAGTCGATCTCGGAAGAAAAATACAGGTTTGATTGAAGATCTCTTGATAATTCTAGTGGTGTGTTGATGGACGATATTACTCAGGAAATTCCATGGCCTGGTGTTTGTGGTGGTTAACGGCTGTCCCAGGCAAACCTCAGCATAGAGCGTCGAATTTCCAACTTAACTGTGAAAATAAATGAGTATGAGTAGGAGCTATGTGAATAATGAGTAATGAGTAGTGGGTGAGAAGTGCCTGGTGTCAGTCACACGTTGCTTGGCATAGCAGACTCGCGTTGTGATGTCATCTCAGCACATGGTGACGTCGGCTTCCCACACTGGTAGCTGTGGTGAGTGAATGAGTAGCGATGAGTAACTTGAGTGAAGACGGGTGAGTAAGATGATTTGTGAATATGGACTTGGTGTTTGCTTCGTCGTCTTGACCTCTGAGTCAGCATAGGCGGGAGAGAGTGGTGGTGGCTTGTGTGCTTGTTGCTTTGGTCTTTCCTCTTCTTTACTTGCTTTGTTTTATATTCTTCTTGTTGCTGCTTGAAGTTACGTGAAGGTCATAGAGTTGTTTTGTAGACTTGTAGGTTATTTGCATTGTAGGCTGTATTTTGTAGGAATTCACTTGTAGAACTGAAGCTAATCTTGTAGAGTTTCGCCTGCTTTTGTAGAAATTTGCTTTTGATTCGGAGACGATGTCCGTAGATTCGCTGCTACCAAATGTCATAAAATGAAAATGTCATAAAATACTTTGTGGTTCCTTTGTGGTTGAGTTATATATATTTTAGACTTGTGGACGAGCGGTTTTTATATCTTGGAGAGGTAAAGAATAGTATGGGACTATTTTTATTTGTCTTGGAAATATTAACAAGTCTCTCACACAGAGCGGAGTATAGAGTCCAGTCCCGCTAGCTATCTCTCTGTCTCACTCTCTCTGTCTCTCTCTCTATCTGCCAAGCCCTTCTTCCCACTCCTGCCTCTTGTATGGCTTGTCTCCTTCTGAGCTCTCTTTCCTAAATTCTGGTGAAACAGGAGACGTATCACGTGTGCTCCTTGTGGATGGAAAGTTTAAGAAGCCTGTGTGTGAGTATGTGTGTATGTGTGTGTATGGTCACCAGGGCTATGTTCACGAGAGGACTGCTGACAACTAACTGCATCATCTCCTGACTGGCTACTTCGTAATCTGTCGTCAGCTTTTCCTCAGTGTAACTTGCAAGCTCATTTCCTTTTCCCAGGCTCGCATAGGGCTGTCTATCTATCTATTTATCTATCTATCTATTATGATTTGTAATTATAATACACCCCCCTTGAGAAAATTTTGCATTTGGGTTAATTTTATAATCATTTTGAGGCCATATGGAATGGGTATATGACATAAATATAGCATATTCTAAAATCAGTTTTAAGTACTCTGTGCCACTGAATTATGATTCAGTCTCTCCAATAACCCTATACTACTAAAATTCAAATGCTCACATTTTAATCAAACAGCTTTATAAGTATAATAAACTAAACACAAATTATATATATATATATATACCTAGGCTGCTTCCCCCAAGGAAAGGGAGGTAGCTAAGACAGGACGACACACTCCCCATTTACTAATCAATTCAAACACATTCATTCGCATCTTAGCCTCAAAGGAGAGAAGGGATAGATCCACACCGCACCACACTGCACAAGGGTCAATTGCACGGTGCAATCAGTGACATCCGCAGCAGGGCCCAACAGCAGAGCTGGTTTACCCCTGCCACATCATAATAGACCCATCCCCTTACCCGCACCTGACCTGACTAGCTGACCAGACCAAATGCGGGGGAATATCCCCTCAGGGCTGCATCATCATTTATTCATTCACAATTTCTCTCCATTTATTTCTGTCATGCACAGCCACTCTTCCTTGCTCAAGAGACATCCCTCTCACATCCAGCACTCTCTTCACACTGTCCATCCATCCTGTTCGTGGTCTCCCTCTCAGCCTTACACCTCTCACATCAGATCTAGTTATCTTTTTCATCAATCATTCATTATCCATTCTCTCCATATACCCAAACCATCGCAATACCCTCTGCTCAACTCTACCAGCCATCTCCTGAACAATTCCAGTTCTCCTTCGCACTTCATCATTTCGCACACTATCCATAAGCGTCACTCCACACATACTCCTCAGACACCTCATCTCCAACCCTTTCAAACTTTTCCTCTCTGTTACACCCATATTCCGTGTTTCAGCCCCATATAACACAGTCAGTGCCACACCCTCATACGGCCTTCTCTTTACATCAATTCTAAGCGAATGACATCTAAACACTTTTTTCATTCCTCTCAGCACCTAACCTACTTCATCCATTCTAAACTTCACTTCTGCATCTATTCTTCCATCCAATATATTTAAAACGCTCTACCTCCAAGCAACCCACCATTCAAAACTATATTCATCCCCCTACCATCTACCAGCCTCGCACACTTCATCACTTTACTCTTATTCTCATTTACTTTCAATTTCCTCTTTTCACACACCCTTCCAAACTCCTGTACCAACTGTCTCAATCTCTCCTCTGAATCAGCCACCAGTGCAGTATCATCTGCAAACAGCAGCTGCTTTAGATGCCACTCTCCACCATCAACATTCACCGGACTCAGACCTCCACCTAAAACTTTTGCATTCACCTCCCTTACAACACCATCCATATAAATTTTAAACAACCAAAGCGACATCACACATCCCTGTGGCAGCCTCTCTCTCACAGAAAACCAATCACTCACAGCATTTCCCACTCTTACACACGCTCTACTATTTACGTAAAAACTTTTCACCCCTTTTAGTAACCTACCATCAAGTCCATACAATCTTAAAACAGTCCACAAAGCCTCCCTATCAATTCTATCATACGCTTTCTCTAAATCTATGAATGCCCAAAACACATCCTTGCCTTTCGCTAAATACTTTTCACACACTTGTCTCACAGTGAACACGTGCTCCACGCATCCCCATCCTCTCCCAAAGCCACACTGCTCATCACCAATCACTCCCTCTGTACCCACTCTCTCTCATAATTAACACTGTACCATACACCTTACCTACAACACTCAACAGACCTATGCCCCTAAAGCTAGTACATTCATACTTATCACCCTTCCCTTTATACAACAGGACCACACAAGCACTTGCACAGTCAACTGGCACCATATCTTTCACAAAGCACACATTCAACAATCTTCCTAACCAGTCAAAAATAGTCATTCCACCACCCTTCAGGCATTCCACAGCACACCAATCCATACCTGCAGCTTTCCTTGTTTTCATTTCCTTTACTGCCTTCTCCACTTCCTTCTTCGTGATCAAAGAATCATTCAACTCTCCCAACACATTTATTCCTTGCACCCTTCCGTCCGCCACAATCTCAGCCACCCTTTCCTCCTCTACATTTAACACTCTTTCAAAATACTCTGTCCATCTCTTCCTTATTGCATCCATCTCAGTTAACATCCTTCCATCCTCTGCTTTTACTTGCTCTTCCTTCCCAGACTCTCTGTTTCGCACCCTTTTCACCTCCTTCCAGAACATTTTCTTATTCTGTTGAAAATTCTCAGTCAGCCGCCTACCCCACCTCTCATCTGCTGCCACTTTAGCATCACACACAGCCCTTCTCGCCCTACTCCTCTTTTCCTTATACCTCTCATATGACACCTCATCCTTCCTCTGCAGCCACACTATATATATATATATATATATATATATATATATATATATATATATATATATATATATATATATATATGTTCTTACCTAATTGTTCTTATCTAATTGTATCTTTACAGGAATTAGTCAAGCTCGTACTGTCCCGTGTCTTAAACCATATTTATCGTACATATCCTTAAATTTGTGAATTGTTTTGGCACACACTATTTCATTCGGTAATGCATTCCAATGATTAATTGCTCTGTTTGGGAAACTGAATTTCCTTACGTCTTTATCACCTCTCTTCTTAGGCAGTTTTTTGCAGTGTCCTCTTGCTGATGCTTCCCCATATGTTAAGTAATTATTTATGTCTATTTTCTCCTTCCCTGATATGCATTTATATAGCATTATCATGTCACCTCTTTTCCTTCTCTCCTGTAGTGTTGGTAGATTCAGTTTATTTAGTCTTTCTTCATAGCTTAGATCCCTTAAGCTTGGTATCCATCTTGTAGCGGCCCTTTGAACTTTTTCAATCTTGTCTATGTGTTTTTTGAGATGAGGACTCCAGACTACTGATGCATACTCCTGGGTTGGTCTGATAAATGACGTTATTATCCTTCTTAGCATGTCTTCATTTATGTATGTGAATGCTATTATCATATTTCCAAGCAGAGTATACATGTTCCGTACCTTCTCGCTGATGTGGTCAGCCGAAGATAGTCTGTTATTGATAATCACACCTAGGTCCTTCTCTCTTTCTGATGTGTTTAGGGTTTTATTTCCTAACGTATAATCCCAATCAGGTCTTTTTCCACTTTTACCAAACTTGATTACATGACACCTGTCCACATTGAATTCCATTTGCCATGTATAACTCCATTTATGAAGTTAATTTAATTCTTCTTGTAGCTCTTTACAAGAGTCTGTGTTAGTAATTCTCCTTCGTATTTTTGCATCATCTGCAAACATTTTCAGATAGCTCTCATTTCCAGTGTTAATGTCTATATCATTTATATACACTAAAAACATGATTGGTGCCAGCACTGAACCCTGTGGTACTCCGCTAGTCACTTCTTTCCATGATGAGTAGTTTCCTCTTAGTACTGTTCTCATTTCTATTTTTATGAGAAAATCTTGCATCCAACAAAACAGTTTGCCTCGAATTCCTCCTTGATGGTACAGTTTCCATAAAAGTCTTTGGTGTGGTACTGTGTCAAATGCTTTCTTGAAATCTAAATAGATACTATCCACCCATCCTTCTCTTTCCTGTATTATGTCTGTTATTCTGTCATAGTAGCTCAACAAATTAGTAACACATGATTTTTCTTTTCTGAAACCAAACTGTCTTTCTGTTATCATACTGTATTCTTCTAGATGATTTACCCAAGCTTTTCTTATAAGCTTTTCTAATACCTTGCTTACAACGCTGGTCAGTGATACTGGTCGGTAGTTGGGTGGATTTTGTCTATTCATTCATTCATTCATTGCCAGACGCCATGTATCCCAGACGGGGTGGCCAAGGGCTTAGAGTTAATTGTTTTACAGGGAGGGGCACTAATCCTCCACCAACCCCACTTGGGGACAATATTTGCTTTCTTCCAAATATCAGGTAGTTTACCTTGACTCAAGGATTTCTTGAAAATTAAAAATAATGGTTTATTTAACTTCTTTGCACATTCTCGTAGTACCCAACATGAAATTTCATCAGGACCACTTGCTTTTCCTCTTTCTAATTTACTTAACTCCTCCTGTATTACTTTTTCTGATATTTGTATATCTGGTAGTATGTGTGGACATGCATGTTCCACATAGTCCCTCTCAAAATTTTTTTCTTCTGTAAAAACTAATTGGAAATTCTCATTTAGTGCTTCACAAATATCTTTCTCTTGTGTATAGGTGATTCCCTCGTCCTTATTGGATTGTAGTATATCTTTTACTTTGGTTTTGCTTCTGATGTAGCTGTAAAATAGCTTTGGTTGATCACTACTTTTATTTATGATATCCTCCTCAAACTGTTTTTGGGTTTCCCTCCTTATTCTTGTTTAATTGTTTCTTGCCTGTTTGTAATTATTTTATGCCCTTTCACTATTGTGTCTTCTGTATCTATTCCACAACAAATCTCTTCTTTCTTTTGATTTTTTACATTCTGTATTGAACCATTTCTGTATTTTCTTATCTCCTTCTTTGTGCCGTGGGATGTACTTCTGGACTCCTATTTCATAAAATTCACAGAATTTTTTATATACAGCATTTAAATCTTGTCCTCTAAGCTCATTTTCCCACTCAACTTCTAAGAAATACTTCTTTAGGTCTTGAAAATTTCCCTTTTTATAGTTTAGGCTCTTTTTGTAACTTTCATTCCTGTTAACTATGTCATATGCTATCCTGAAGTTGTAATTTAGTACTGCATGATCGCTTTTGCCGAGTGGAGGGTGATATATTAAACTGTCAATATCATTTTCTTGCCTAGTAAATATGAGATCCAGCATTGAAGGTACATCGAGTCCTCTTTTTCTGGTGGTTTCCCTTACATGTTGCGTTAGGAAAAACTCTTGCATGAGATCCAGGAGCTTTTGGTCCCAACAGCTTTCTTGGCTAATTATATCTAGAGTATTCCAATTTATATTTGTATTAAAATCTCCAGTTAGTATAATTCTTTCCTATCTCTCTTCCATTTTATATAGTAATGCTCTTAAACTCTGAATTGTACTCTCTGTCAGGTCCTTATATTCATCTCTTTCCCATGTGTTTGATCTGGGTGGCATGTACAAATTGGCTACAATTACTTTCCCTTTAGATGTGTTGATATCTACTGCAATCAGTTCTTCTTGTGAGGGTATATCTAGTTTTATTTCATTGACTTTTAGATTTTTCTTAGTTAATATAATTCCTCCTCCTTTCTTTTTATTTTCTGTCTCTTCTCCATATATTGTATTCCTCTAAGTTTAGTATGTCATTGGATATCCTTGGTGTTAATTTTGTTTCAGTTAGGCATATTATATGTGGTTCATTTTCTCTGACATAATCATTCATCTCTAGTAATTTAGATACCATTCCATCCACATTTGAGTACATCAACTTTATTATCTTGTTTATATACTTGTCATGACATGGTTCTACTACCTTCCTCCTTTTTATTCCCTCCTGTTTATGTACCACTTTCGTATCTGCAATCCTATTACTTTGTAAAAAAAAAAAAAAATGTGTTCTTCTTCCTCTTCTGATCTTCCCTCATTTTTTGTTTTTGCTTCCTCCCTCTTCTCTTTCAGTAATTCCAGTTCCTCTTGTGTTAGGCATCTTTTTATCCATACATTTTTGAACTCCTCTTTTTTCCATAAGATTCTTTGCATTTTTTTGTATCTTCTCCACAGCGTTTACACTCTGGAAAGTTTCCTTTAGAGGTCTTGTCTTGCTTTTCTCGTATTTCCCTAACCTTTTGTGATCCTCTATGTCTTTACTACAGATTTTCTCTGATACTTCTTTCAATAAACTCATTACATTTGCCATCTCCTTTTTGTCTCTTGTTTTCTTGTTTTTTACTTCTTCCTCTTCTATACCAGTGATCACTATAGATCTGTTGATATCTACTGAATCTCTGACTAACTTTGGATTGTTTTGGAATATTCTTTTCACTTCCTTTTCAATGCTTTTTTTCCCTCCACCCTTGTTTCTAAGTCTTTCTTTACTTTCACCATTTCAGTATACGTGGTTTCCAAATCATTTTTGTAGCTTTGCACAGCTTCATTCACCTGTGTTATCTTCTCCTCAATATCACTGCTCTGGTCTATCAGACTCCTTACTTGCCTAATTGTCTCTGTATCATTTCTGAACTCTTCCATAATACTCTTGTGATTGACTACTGTACTTGCCATTTCACTCATTTTCCTCCTAAGTGTACTCAATTCCACTGTTAGTTCACTGATGGTTGTGTCTTTCTTGTTGACCTCCCTTCCTAGTTTTTCTATTTCTTCCTTTTGGAAGTGCATCTGCTTCTTTATTTCATCAATTTCATTCTGGAAAGCCATCTCCAGTTTATGTACACGTTCAACCAGTCTATTGTGAGTCTTCATTTCAACCAGTTCTTGGTAGAAATCATCTTGCTTTCTACCTTTATCCCTTTTCTTTTCCAAATTTGCTTTACTAAAGTATGTGGCCATTTTGCAATACTAAAAGCACAGAGTACTTACATTCCCTTGGGCAGTTGTAGTCTAAACAAACATCAGCTGACTGAGCGCATTCTTTCGCTACTCAGTTCTCTTTTCTGTTTGAACAAGTCTTGTTTAAACTTATTATTTTTTTTTTAATAATAAAAAATCATTTAGTCTAACCTGGTACAGAGCTTGACTCATATAAAGATACTAATTTAGGTAATGCCACTGGCCGTGCTGGCTCGGTAAGGAGCGCTGTCGGCGCACGTCTGTTCTCCTTGGTAGCTACTGTGTGTGTGTGTGTGTGTGTACTATATATTTTTTTTTGCCAAAGGGAGGGGCCATGGCCACATGCCCCCCCCCCTTTCAGTACGCCACTGGAAGTAGTCCCTTTTGGCATGTATACAGTAGTCCCAGCATTTTTTTCCCTGGAAGGCTTCAGGCGTGATGATCTTGAGCACCTCCTGCGATTCTGTCTGGTTATCCTCAAGCAAGTCAAATCGATGCCCTTTCAGTCGTAATTTCAGCTTGGGAAACAGGAAAAAGTCGCGGGGGACAAGGTGAGGTGAATAGGACGGGTGGGGAACTACTGTGTTAGTGGAGGCCAGGAGCTGCTGGACAACAACTGATGTGTGGGCGGGGACGTTGTCATGAAGCAGGGCCCAGTCCTTGTTCTACCACTGTTCTGGACGTTTGTGGAGGATGTTCTCTCTCAGACACTGCAAAACTTCACAACAAAACTTTCTGCTGACAGATTGACTGGGTGGGATGAATTCCTTAAGAACAACTCTTTGGATATCGAAGAAAATTATCAACATCGACTTGACATGGCTGCGAACTTGACACGCTTTTTTAAGCCTTGGTGAATTGGGAGATTTCCATTGTGATGACTGCTGCTTTTTCTCCAGATCATAACCATAAACCCATGATTCATCGCCAGTTTTGACCTTGAAGATGAAGGTGGCATCATCTCTGACCTGATTCTTGAGTTCCCTTCAAACTGCAACATGATGTGCCTTCTGTTCGTAACTCAGCAGTCTTAGCACAAATTTTGCAGAGATGCCTCTCATGCCCAACACGTCGAACAATATGTGTTACACGCTCCTGTATGACAGTCCAATGATATGACAAACATCATGGATAGTTCGTCTGTGTTCTGCGAGGATAGCCTGACAAACATTTCTGATGTTTTCTGGTGTTGTTGCTGTTGACGGTCGTCCAGAACAGTCATGTTCATCCATCCTTGAACCTCTTGTACCAGAAAAATGTCCTGCTTTGGGACATGGCATTGTTACCAAAGGCTTGCTGAAGCAACAGGTGAGTTTCTGCAGCCATCTTGTTGATCTTGAAGCAGAACATGATACAGGTTCTTTGCTCCGTGAGATCTGCCATTGCAAAACCGCCTAACCACCTACACACCAAGTTAATTGTAACGTGGTGTGTAGGTGGTTAGGCGGTTTTAGTATAGCTCAACAACACGTCCGCTCGCAGACACGGCCGGGGTCACCCTGATGCATAAGGGGTGCTGCTGACTCTTCCTAACAGCAATAGGCAAAACTGCAAACAGTTGGCTCCCTCTGTTCAAATTACTGGAACTTTAGCACCCTATATATATATATATATATATATATATATATATATATATATATATATATATCCTCCCGACCAAACATGAGTTCTATTGCAAAGTATTTGCCGGGCGTTCCTGTTGGATCATCATCTACTAAAGATCCAACCACACTGCCTCCTGTGCTTACAAGCAGTGTGCCACCGAAAGTGAGTAGGCACTGTGTTGACAAATTAGAGACTGGGATATTAAACACTCTTAAATCCATGAAGATCTTTGCATACAATGTAAGAAGCCTCACAGAAGATTACAAACTTGCTAACTTAATGGCTGAACTGGAAAACATTAGTTGGGATATTGTAGGTTTGAGTGAGACCCACAGAAAAGAAAAAGTAATTCAGCTCGATGACAATGGCCATCTATTTTACCACAGAGGAAGGGAAAATGAAAGAATTAGTGGTGTAGGATTTCCAATTAACAGAAATCTTGCAGACAACATTGTTAAATTCAGCAGTGTATCTGACAGAGCAGCAGTGGTTGTAATCAGACTGTGCAAAAAATATAACCTGAAAGTAATACAAGTATATGCACCAACTTCTCAGAGCCCAGATGAAGAAATTTAACAATCTGTGATGACATCTCCGAGATTATGGAAGAGGAAAAGACTCCCTATACTCTACTCATGGGGACTTCAATGTAAAAGTTGGAAAATCAAAAAATGGGGAAGCATGTATGGGAAAATTTGGAGTGGGAGAAAGGAACGAAAGAGGAGAAATGCTGGTAAACTTTTCAGAAATGTTTAACATGAGAATAATGAACACATTCTTTCACAAAAGAACAGGGAGAACATGGACCTGGAGAAGCCCAAATGGAGAAACAAAGAATGAAATCGACTTCATTATTGCAAATACGAATAACACGATCACAAATGTCAAAGTTATCAACAAAGTAAATATTGGAAGTGACCATAGAATGGTGGGTTGCACAGCAAGGTTCAATTTCAAAAGTGAAAGAAAGATGATTAAAGATAATTGGATATGCCCAATAAAAGTCAATGAAAACAAAGCAGCCTTTCAGCTGGAAATAAGGAACAGATTTCAGGCTCTCAGTAATGCTGAGTGTGACATTGATGAGCTAAATGACAGTGTAACAAAAGTGCTAAAAAAATCAGCGGGGGTAGTAGGAAAAACTAATACAACCAAAGCCAAGAAGTATTCAGAAAAGACACGAGTTTATGAAAAAAAAAAATGAAAGTAAAAACAAAGAAAGATGAAATAGAACAAACAGAATTAAATAAGCTTATAAACAAAGAGAAAGAGAAGAAAAAAGAAAGAGAAACATCGATCAAATCAAAGAAACCATCAAAACAGGAAAACGTCTGAAACAGGTCCGAAGTAAAATGGTACTTGGAAGGCAACAAATTACATCAGTAAAAGACAAGAACAGTGATACCATTAAATGCAGAGATAAGATGTTGAAAAGAGTTGAAGAATTTTACAAAGAACTATATGCATCAAAGACAGTAGTACCAACAGCTAACTTTTCAGTTGACACAAGTGAAATACCTGAGGTAACACCAGATGAAGTAAATAATTCTCTCAAAAATATGAAAAGAGGGAAAGCTCTGGCAGAAGATGGAATAGTAGCAGATTTACTGTTGGATGAAGGAGTAGAAGTACAAACTAGGCATGCTCACATATTTACTCAATGTATAAAAAGGAAGAAAATTCCCAAAACATAGTGTAATGCAATAGTTATTTTACTTTACAAAGAAGGTGACTCAAAAGATCTTAGTAACTATCGACCCATTAGCTTGCTATCAGTCATTTACAAACTCTTCACTAAAATCCTTACAAACAGAATAACTACAAATTTGGAGGAAAACCAACCTCGTGAACAGGCAGGATTCCGAAGCGGGTACTCGACTACTGATCATCTACACATAAGGAATCAGCTAATTGAGAAAACTACAGAATATAATAAACCACCGTGCTTAGGTTTTGTTGATTACAAAAAGGCTTTCGACTCAGTGGAGCACATAGCAATTATAAATTCATTGCGAGAACAAGGAGTGAATGAGAACATTGTAAAACTGCTCAAAAACATATATAAAGAGGGAACTGCTACAGTTAAGTTACATAAGGACTCAGAGAAAATTACGATTGCGAAGGGCGTGCGTCAGGGAGATACAATTTCACCAAAGTTATTTACAGCATGCCTAAAAAGTATTTTCAGAAAGCTAGACTGGGAAAACAAAGGAGTGAACATAGATGGAGAAAAGCTAAACCATTTAAGATTTGCAGATGACATTGTCCTAGTCTCAGAAACAGCAGAGACATTGCAAGAAATGTTAAATGACCTGAACAGAGAAAGTCTCAGAGTAGGGCTAAAGATGAACCGGAGTAAAACTAAAGTAATGTTTAATCCTCAAACACCAAAGAGCGTCATCAGAATAAGTGGAGAAATTCTTGAAGAAGTCGAGGAAAACAATTACCTGGGACAAATACTAAAATTAATGAAAGATAATAATAGCGAAATAAAAAGACGAATTACAATTGGATGGAAAGCTTTCGGTAAACATAGGGACATTATCAAAAGTAGCTTGCCAATTTGTATGAAACGAAAAGTATATACGAATGTATAATTCCAGCTATGACGTATGGCTGTGAGACTTGGAAACTGACAAAATCGATGAAAAATAAACTAATTCGTTCCCAGAGAGCAATGTAAGGGTCAATGTTGGGAATATCTTTAAGAGACAGGAAAAGATCAACTTGGGTGAGAGAGCAGACTAAAGTCAAAGATATTATAGAAGTTATAAAAGAACAGAAATGGAGGTGGGCAGGCCATGTAGCAAGAATAAGGGATAATCGATGGAGCAAGAGGTTGACTGACTGGACAGCAAGAGATTGTAAGCGTAGCAGAAAAAGGCCAGACAGGAGGTGAAGGGATGAGACAGGGAATTTTGCAGGGAAAACGTGGCAAAGATTGGCTCAGTCAAGGAATTCATGGAGAAGGTTGGAGGAGGCCTTTGTTCAGCAGTTGACATGTAATGGTTGATGATTATATATATATATATATATATATATATATATATATATATATATATATATATATATATATATATATATATATATAATATAATATAATATATATATATATATATATATATATATATATATATATTATATATATATATATATATATGTATATATATATATATATATATATATATATATATATATATTATATATATATATATATATATATATATATATATATATATATATATATATATATATATATATATATATAATGTAGGGTGTTCAGTAAATATGTAGCAAAAATCAGGGGGTATATTCCGGAGACATTACTGAATGCAAATTACTAAATGGGCATATTGCGAAATCTTAATAGTTTGGAAGTTACAGCACTTCACAGATCTGCTATGGATGTGATATAGTCAGGGTATTGTAAAGGAGATGTCCATCATTTACACTGAGATTTATTAACAGTACTATATTATAAAACATGTTCACAACTAAAGACTCCTTGCTTGGTGCATGCTGCAGCCCATCGCAAAAGTGACTGTAGCACACGTTCCAAATCTCCAGGATTGTTGCTGATACGTGCCTCACTGTCCTGTACACGACACCATAATTCCTCAGGGTTTGGAACCTCTGTGGCATACACTTCGCTTTGAATGTGTCTCCATAGGTCCTCTATTCCATTATGCTAGAATAACAAGGGGTTACCTAAGTGCTGTGTTTCCTGGACTATTGATCGGGCGAGGTGGCCCAGTGCCGTGGCCACCTCGGTCACCTGACATCACTCCCTTTGAATTCTACCTATAGGGGCACATTAAAAGCGAAATGTATACTACAGAGGTTCCAAACCGTGAGGAATTGTGGCGTCGTGTGCAGGAGAGTATGGCACATATCAGCAACAGTCCCGGGGCTTTGGAATGTGTGCTACAGCCCCTTCTGCAACAGGCTGCAGCATGCATTGAGCAAGGAGGTCAGAGTTGTGAACATTGCTGTAAATGTGAATGACATACCAGTGTTTAGCATATTGTATAATATTGTTAATAAATCTCACTGTAAATGATGGACATCTCATTTACAATCCCCTAACTACAACACATCCATAGCAGATCTGTAAAGTGCTGTAACTCACAAACTATTGAGATTTTCCAATACGCTCATTTATTAATTTGCATTTTGTATCATCTCTGTAATACACCCCCCGATTTTTGCTACACATTTCCTGAACACCCTGTATATACATTCTTACATAGCTTATGATTTCATCATCCTTTGTATAATTCTAACGTACAGTATGCTGGATGTTTGATCACGATTCGCCTCGTGGCTTCCATAGTGACCAGGCTTCCGTGTTCTACCTCACTCCCCTCTTCTCCCCCTTATAGTAGAGTAAGTCGTTCTTTCTGTTGTTCAGAGCAGGATTGTCAACTCTTTCTCCCCTGTGGCTTCATTTGCGCGTCCTTCTTACAAGTTGTATCAAGCTCTGCCGGCCCCTATATAATGAGCTCAGTCTCTGCATTAATTGCCACTTAGATCCACTCCTCATTTTGTTCACATCTCTGTCCTCCCCTGTATAGTGTATTATTATTTTTGTGAGTGCTCAGGAAGTCTCCAGCCATCTAGCTACTGTATAATTCGAGTATAAGTGTTGTTACCATTTTTCTTGTACTATATGGCCTAAGGCGTTGATTCGTGGGCCTGGTGAGTTTTTTTGTGATTCATGCAGAGTTTTTGATGTCAACCATTATTAATAATATTTTGTATCTGTAATAATATATCTTGCTTTAACTGAGCATTATCCGGTTTTCTCATTTATCAGGGCTGACTTAGATAAATTTCCTCTTGCTAAATTCATGTTAATAGAGGCTACTGCAGTTAACCATATATGTAACCTGTTTTGCCAATACATTATCCTTATGAGTCCTGAATGTTTAGTTGTTAGTTTGAGCATTAAACTTTAACTTGTAATTTTACCTAACTCTTTTGTTTTGAACCTGGAACTTTGCGGGACTGTCGTGAAATTTAGTATTCTCACTTGAAGTGTTCATTATCTCTCTCTGTTCCGTAACATAAATTTGGCGACCTCTTATCAGGATATTCAGGATATTATCATAAGGATATTGCTTGATATTTTGTGACTGTGATTTATTCATGATGTCTACTATTACTACTCTTGATCAAGCCAAAGATTTTTTATCAAATGTGCAAACAGTGTGTGATGTAGAAAACAGAACAAAGAATGAACTTAAGCTTGTTGCTCAACAATTGGGAATTGCTGTTTGCTCTCATCAGTCTAAAGATCAAATTGTTGACATGATTAATAAAAGCTTGTTTAATGTAACTCCTCCAGATGAGCAAACGCAGATTGAAATAGCTATGTTACAGCTAGCCCTGCAGGAGGCTCGTGCTAAGGAGGCTAAGTCTCAGGCTCGTATTCAGGAGGCACAGACACAAATTGAAATTGCTGGGATTCAGGCAGACCATGAGTATCGCATGAAACAAAGTGGAACTGGATCATCTAGCTCTGATGATTTTGATGTGGCTAAAAATGTTAAACTTGTCCCTCCTTTTAATGAATCTGATTTAACAAAGCATTTTCAGTTGTTTGAGAGGGTAGTTACAGGTTTTAATTGGCCAAAAAAGTATTGGCCAGTACTCCTTCGGCGTGTTCTCACCGGTAAAGCTCAAGTAACTTATGCATCTTTGCCTCAGGATCAATCTGATAATTATGATGCAGTTAAGAGCTTGATTCTTAAGACCTATGAGCTTGCTCCTGAAGCGTATAGAGTAAAATTTAGGACAACTTATAAGCAAGATAAGCAATCCCATGTTGAGTATGCAAAAATCAAAGAAGATCTGTTAGAGCAGTGGTTAAATTCTAAGAATGTAATTACTGATTTTGATAAATTTAAGCAGATGATTTTGCTGGAGGACTTCAAAAGGTGTATTAATAATGATGTAAGCCTATATCTTGATGAGAAAAGAATAGATAATTTGTCTGATGCTGCAGTTTTAGCTGATGAATATGTTCTCACTCACAAGAGATATTCTAAAGAAAAAAGGAAAGCTGAGAGTAAGTACGTTACCTCTACACAGAGTACAGGTAACAGGAAAGAGAATAAAGATAATGTTTCTCAGGAAGTTAATACCAGCTTCACCTCTAGATTTCAGAAAAGTAAAAGTACTTATTGTAGTAAGCTTGGTCATACTACGGAGAAATGTTTCAGGAGACAGCGTGATGTGAACAAAAAGGAGTCTTTAAATATTCAGTCAATTGGTCTAGTGTCCACCCTTGAGAGTTCCCAGAATTCTTTAACAGAGTTAACTGAACCTGCTTTGAGGGGTAAATTAAATTCTCATGATGAAGCTCCTCTTTTGAGCAGTAACGTGGTTGACACTCTCAAGAGTACATGTGCTAATTTCCTGTCTGATGGTTTTGTCAGTCCTCTGGACAATAATGACAGGATATCAGTTAAAATATATCGTGATACAGATGCTTGCCAATCCCTTATGCTGACCAGTGTTCTAGGCTCTAATGTTAATTCCTCTGATGAAACTGTAATCTTACAAGGTGTAGGGAATAATTACTTCTGTCTCTCTGTGCAGAGTGAATTTAGAGTCTGGTTTTGTTAATGGTTCCGTTATGGTTGGGTTGGTTGAGACACTCCCAATGACAGGTGTAACTTTCTTACTTGGAAATGATATTGGTGGAAGTCAAGTGTGTCCAGCTCCTGAGTTGTCTAGTGAACCAGTGACTGTGACCCAGGATTGTGATATCCCTGATGTGTTCTCTGCATGTGTTGTCACTAGGGCTAAGTCTAAAGTTACTGGTGACTTAGAGGATAATGATGATGATGATGTTATCCTAGCTGACACTTTTCTTGCTAATTTGGACCACTCACCAGATGAGGCAGTACCCCGTAGTGTTGATAATTTGTCTCATCAAGAGTTGGTTGAATTGCAGGTTCCTGACCCTGAGTTGAAAGGTCTAGCTAACTCTGCTTGCAGTGAGGAAGAGTCAGCTGGTGCTTCTACTTGTTATTATATAAAGTCAGTACTTATGAGAAAGTGGAGACCCCCAACAGCATCAGCCGACTATGAATGGGAGGTTGTACATCAAGTTGTCATCCCTCGTGTTTGTAGGCAGGATATCATTAGAGTGGCTCATGATTCCAGTTTGGCAGGACACCTTGGAGTGAGGAAGACTGTGGCACGCATTTTGAAACACTTCTACTGGCCAGGTATCTTCAGAGATGTTTCCTGGTATTGTAAGTCTTGTCACACCTGTCAAGTTGTGGGGAAGTGTAATCAAACCGAAAAGGTTGCACCTCTAGTTCCCATTCCTCCTTTTGAGGCGCTATTCACCCGTGTGTTGGTGGATATTGTGGGCCCTCTTCCTAAGACTTCTTCAGGATTTTCTTATGTGTTGACCCTGATTGATATGGCTACTCGTTATCCTGAAGCCATTCCACTTAGAGATATCTCAGCAAAGAACGTGATTAAGGAAATGCTAGGGTTCTTCACCAAGTTTGGTCTCCCCAAGGAGGTACAGTCAGACAGGGTAAGTAATTTCATGTCAAATATTTTCAAGCAGTCTCTGAAAGAGTTGGGCATCACCCAGATCACGTCTTCAGCTTACCATCCCCAGACCCATGGAGCGTTGGTGAGATATCATCAAACACTCAAATCGATGCTCAGGAAATACTGTTTGGAACATCAGAAAGACTGGGATAAAGGTCTTCCATTCGTTGTATTTGCCGCAAGAGAATCTCCAAATGAATCACTGGGCTTCTCACCCTTTGAAGTACTGTTTGGCCATGAAGTAAGAGGACCCCTTAAGCTACTCAAGGAATGCTGGCTGTCGGAGGAAGATGACGTCAACCTGCTGGAGTATGTGATCAGGTTTTGATTCTGCTACCGGTGCATGGGCAACCTCTTCAAGCCAAGTTTAGTGGTCCTTATTTCGTGGAGAAGAAACTCAGTGATGTCAACTATGTCATCGCCACACCAGATCGTATAAAGAACAAGCAACTTTGTCGCATCAACATGCTAAATTTATATCACAGGCGGGACAAAAATAACTCAGTCTGCACTGTAGCTGTTCCACCCGAGTCTGCAAGTGAAGTTCTCCCATGCAGTATGAGCCTGAGTGATAGTTTGGGGAAGAATCCTGATATCATGATTGATCTCCAGACTGAGCTTTCTCATCTAGGTCCCGAGGAAAGACAGGAGTTTTCGGCATTACTGCAGGAGTACCCGCAAGTGTTCCATGCCACTCCAGGAAGAACCGCTGTGTTGATGCATGATGTCGATGTTGGAGACGCAAAGCCAATTAAACCGCCTCCTTAACGTGTGAACCCAGTGAAAGTTCCTCTCATCCAGAAGGAGCTTGGCTACCTGTTGGACCACAAGATGATTGAGCCCTGTCAGAGTGAGTGGAGTTCTCCTGTCACTCTAGTCCCTAAGCCAGGTGGGTCACTGCGGCTTTGCTTCGACTACAGACGTGTTAATCAGATAACCAAAACAGACACTTACCCTCTCCCTCGCGTGAAAGATTGCATAGACAAGATCGGAAAGGCTAGGTACATAAGTAAGTTTATTTTGTTAAAGGGATACTGGCAAGTACCTATGACTGAATGTGCTAGGGAGCTTTCATGTTTTGTAACACTTGGAAAGACTTTTGCATGTTCTGTAGTGCCATATGGTATGAAGAATGCACCAGCCACTTTTCAGAAGCTCATGAATATTGTAACAAAGAGTTTGGCAGGGTGTGTTGTTTATATTGATGATGTATAAATCTTCAGTGACAACTGGAAAGATCACCTATGCCATGTCAGTAAATTTCTTGAGCGTTTGGTTCAGGCTAATCTTTAGCTAATTTATCAAAGTGTGAATTTGGTCAAGCTAAAGTTCAGTACCTTGGGTACATAATTGGTGATGGACACATTGCACCACCAGGAGCTTAAGTTCAGGTTATAAGTGATCTTCCCAGACCTAAAAGTAGGAAAGAGCTACAAAGATTTTTGGGAATGGTAGGTTATTACAGGAGATTTGTTCTTAACTTTTCAATTCTTGTATCACCACTTACAGACCTACTGAAAAAGGGAGTTAAATTTGTCTGGACCGATAACTGTGAATCCTCTTTCAGTAAACTTACAGCTATCCTATTAAGTCAGCCAGTGCTCGCTACTCCAAATTTTGCTAAGCCTTTTAAGATGGCTGTTGAAGCAAGTGATACAGGAGCTGGGGCTGTTTTGCTGCAAGAGGATGATCAGGGTATTGAACACCCTGTATCTTATTACAGTAAGAAGTTCACTTCACTTCAAAAGAACTACTCCACTATTGAGAAAGAGCTTTTGGCCTTGATTTTGGGTTTACAGCCTTTTTCATTTTATTTGTGTTCTGGTTTTGACCCCATAGTCATTTATACCGATCATAACCCACCGCAATTCCTTAGTAAGTTTAAAGATAAAATTCAGAGATTGACAAGATGGAGTCTACTTCTTCAGGGGTATTCATTAGACATACAACATGTCAAGGGGAAAGAAAATGTTATTGCAGATTGCTCATCTAAACTTTAGACAAATTGTTTTAGAGTAATAAGATATTTCCTTTGTAAATTTCTTTTTCTTTGTGGGGAGGTGTTACATAGCCTATGATTTCATCATCCTTTGTATAATTCTAACGTACAGTATGCTGCATGTTTGATCACGATTCGCCTCGTGGCTTCCATAGTGACCAGGCTTGCGTGTTCTACCTCACTCCCCCCTTCTCCCCCTTATAGTAGGGTAAGTCGTTCTTTCTGTTGTTCAGAGCAGGATTGTCAGCTCTTTGTCCTCTATGGCTTCATTTATGCGTCCTTCTTACAAGTTGTATCAAGCTCTGCCGGCCCCTATATGATGAGCTAAGTCTCTGCATTAATTGCCACTTAGATCCACTCCTCATTTTGTTCACATATCTGTCCTCCCCTGTATAGTGTATTATTATTTTGGTGAGTGCTCAGGAAGTCTCCAGCCATCTAGCTGCTGTATAATTTGAGTATAAGTGTTGTTACCATTTTTCTTGTACTGTATGGCCTAAGGCGTTGATTCGTGGGCCTGGTGAGGTTTTTTTGTGATTCATGTAGAGTTTTTGATGTTAGCCATTATTAATAATATTTTGTATCTGTAATAATATATCTTACTTTAACTGAGCATTATCCGGTTTTCTCATTTATCAGGGCTGACTTAGATAAATTTGCTCTTGCTAAATTCATGTTAATAGAGGCTATTGCAGTAAACCATATATGTAACCTGTTTTGCCATTACATTATCCTTATGAGTCCTGAATGTTTAGTTGTTAGTTTGAGCATTAAACTTTAACTTGTAATTTTACCTAACTCTTTTGTTTTGAACCTGGAACTTTGCGGGACAGTAGTGATTTTAGTATTCTCACTTGAAGTGTTCATTATCTCTCTCTGTTCCGTAACAATATATATATATATATATATATATATATATATATATATATATATATATATATATATATATATATATATATATATATATATATATAATAAGGTGACACAAAAATTACATCTCACCAGAAACTATGTGGCAGGGAGGTGAGATTATAGTATTTGCCACAATCTTTCCAACCAAACATGAGCTCTATATCAAATGATCTGATGGGCGTTCCTGTCGTCTACTAAAGGTTCAACTGCACAGCCTCCTGTGCTTATGAGCAGTGTGCCACTGAAAGTGAGTAGGCAATGTGTTGGCAGGTTAGAGCCTGAGATATTAACCAGCCCTGTACCGATTAATTTATTACAAACCCACACCCAAAACCTGACAATTTTTTTTTTTTTTTGGCTCAAACCTCCGCTTTTGATGAGAAACAATGGAAAATCACCGAGAAAGTGCTCACCTGATGTTAAAAATGGTCTAGACAGGTGACCCTCTGAACACCTGATTAGTGTGTTTTCTGTAGCCATGCGTCTACTGTCGCGTGTTCTATGGTAGGGTTACTATTGGAAACTACTCAAAATACGTAGAAATTTATTACTTTGGTACAATTTTACATGTAGTACAAGAATATATTGGTTTCCACACAGAAATATAGGCGATATAAGCATTGTTTCATTCACGAACACAAGAAAATTGCCGAATTCTTGCACAATTGACTCAGTATGACTGGTGTTTCAAATTACATTCTATTTTTCCACTAACATTATACCAGTTTCCACCTTATACACCTTATCATATATTTACAGGCCTTACTACTATAGTGAGCATCATATTATCGCATATTTACGGGCCTTACTTAGTGGTAGGTGGTGGCGACCATCATCCACTCACTTGATGTAGTGCTGCCTACTTCTTCCTTAGCTTTTATCACTCGTTTTCTGTGCCTGCCCTCCTCTCTTCCTATTTCTCCCATCTTTCCTGTCACTTCTTATTCCTTATCTTTCCTTTACAGATGGCTTTACATTGAGTGACAAGCCAGATGGTTTCCTGTAAGCCAAGAAACCATCTACAATGTTGGGTGGTAACCATATAACCAAATCATTACATGCGCCCTGCATGTCAGCAAGTGGGTTGGTGGAGGGTTAGTGCCCCTCCCCATAAAACAAATAACTCAAAGTCAAATGGCCACCCCTTACTGGATTATGACATCTGGCAACAGACAGATAGATAGATAGACTATGATAATGAGCCTAGTATTATCTCAAGCACACACAGTATCAGTAATGTGCTAAAATGTATTAAGATGTTGAAGATGAAGGTGTCCCGTGTATACGTACCAAAAATCACGCACAAAATTTGAAAAATGTGCAAACGACGGACCTTGCAATAGCAAAACGTACATTTTACATTGTGGAGACTGAGTGTGAAAAAAAGTTGCGACATGCATCATACGTTGTGGGTATGGGGAGGTTAACCCATTGCATCTGGGTGTCATGTATACATGTCGATCCGGGGCCGCCAAGGTGGCATGTATACATGATTTATTAATTTGGTCCATTATTTGAATATTCAGCTGGTTTTTTCCACCACATGCAGCCACTGGCAACCCTCCGTGATGCATCTTAGTCATGCTCCAGTTGGCTGTGTACTGTCATGGATAGACCTATGCAAAAAATTTTCCCTGTTTCCGGACCCTTGACTGAGAGCCTGCAGCCGCCAACTTCAACACCAGTTAAATCTAAAGCCCCCAGATAGGGAGACAATTGGACTTGCCATTACTGCCAGTTGTGAGTGGGGAAAGTGACTCTTCCTCTGACAAAAACAGCCTCACTATGCTGAGTGTGGAAATGTACACGTCAGGTGAGGAGGGTGATCGTGAGTTCTCCTCTCTGCGGCGATTTTTCCCCTCTATACATTCATCTGCCTTTTCCGATGATGGAAATGGGTCAGATGATACTGATGATCCTGCAGAGGGGGATATTCGTGCAATGGAGAAGATGGTAGAGGAGGAAGGGACCGGAGAAAGTAAGGAGGTGGAGGATGGAGGGAGGGGGAAACGCAGCAGGCTGAGCCTCACACCAGCTCGTAACGCCATGCCTACCACGGAAATTTCCACACAACCTACCAGTAAACTAGTCTCTCCCACTCTTCCTGCATCTTTACATGCCTCACCATGTGCCTCACCACACTGACCTACCTCACATTGTGGCTCACTATGCTGGCCTGCCTCACCACCTACCTGGCAACATGATCCTGCCACATCACCATAGCCAAGTACGTTGAGGTACGCAGTTGCAGGTCCATGGCCACCATCATTTTATGGCCAGCAGGCAAGTGCCCATCGCCAGATTTCGCCAACACCATCACCATCAGGATCACTGTCACCAGCATCATCACCAACACCATCACCTGCCTCATCAAGTGAGTGTTCACCAGACTCGCCATCATGGCACCATACTCGGGGCCAGGGCAGGACACGGGACAGGCCACGTGCACTGCAGGCAAGGCAGCGACCACAGGTATGTATGTTAGAAACATTTACCTGGGAGGAAGGGACGGGGTTTCAGTCTGATGTACCTCCTCAACCCGTATTTTTTGTCTTGGTATCCTCTCATCCCTCTGTAAGTACTCCCTGACCGAGGTATTCTTATAGTCGTTGGACCTGGGAGAAGTCAGTTCTCTCTGGGAAGTGACCACACTTGGATTGCATATCCCAGATACCTTTGGCACAGTGACTGCCTACCACTCTGCTCTTTCGCATTCCACACCATTCGTCAGGTACACCCACAAGCAAAAGTTCGCCAACAGTCCCTGCCAGGCTTATGTTTCCAAACATAGCCCATTGAGGGCACAGCACTCGTCCAGCAGAGTAAGGGAGAAGGGAGCAGACAGAAAAGGCGAGGGGGTGGGAGGCAATGAGACGGGAGGTGGAGGGAGGCAAGAAAACAGGGGAGGGAGAGAGCCTGTGGTGATGGTAGATGCCACATATCTGGTGTTTTATTATTATTATTATTATTATTATTATTGTAATGCTAGGTGAAAAAGGCCCGACTCCTCGTTCCTAGAACACCTAAAGTGTAGCGGGGTCCTCTTTCGAGACCGGAGCTTAGTGCAATAAAGAGAGGTAAGACACAAAAACTCCAGGCAATAACCTTTACATGTATATTACCACAGTCAGACACAGGGCAAAAACAGCAGATATTACAACACAGTATATGGCAAAGAAATAAAACCTTAACTAGGATATTAGTATCTCATAGGATACTGGCTTAACTGATACTGATGCCAACATAGTAATTCCAGTGCATAGGTGTACAGAGAATACAGGTGCATGTGGGAGCACGGGGAGTGAGTCTCACGAGGGGGGGGGCGAGGGGAGTGACTTGCGGCGGGTCAGAACAGAGTTGTAGTAATATTGGGAGAGAGAAAGTATTATTAATTCAAACTTAGTATTTTCTAATAGCAAAGGGGTTTTGACAATTGATTCTATTCCTCGTTTACGTTCACGCTAGCTGCTGAGAGGAGATTCTTAAAGAGAGAGAGTGGAGGACACAGGGAATTCACTGTGTTTATGGTAATACAAGCGGGAGAATATTTTTGACACTTTCTCTGCTGTTTTCTTGTAACAAAGGACATGGGTGTATTTTACTACAGAGGATTTCTCGGGGGAGTAGTCTTACTGGTTTTCTGCAAGGGCATCACTCATGAGTCTGATTCACCAGAACTTAGTTTCTGCCTCTTCCTTACTCATCCACCCATGATTTCACTCGCCCCAATATGCAACATACATTAAGTCACTGTATCACTGTTACACTAATTCTGGGGCAATGTCACACTTAGCATAAGTCACTTCACTAGTTCTGGGGCAACACCACACTTAACATGATTCACTCATATAGTGGGGGTGGCAGGAAAACACGCTGGTGACAACTCTGCCGGGATAGGGGCACCGCCAAGGGAGGGCGTGCCGAGAGGGCACAGGACGGCTTGCAGGGGCATCCTCTCGTGTCCAGGGCTGCAGGTGGCAAAGGAGCCCGCAGTCTCCAGGCTAGGTTCAGGAGTGTGGCCCTCAGAACTGGGGCCGAACAGGTCCAAGAATCTCTGGTGCAGGTCTCGGCTGGAGGTGGAGGTCTTACGCCGCCTTGTGGGCATGGAGAGATCACACCCGGGTGTCCTGGGGAGGGTCTGGAGTGACTGAGGGCTGCGGTCCCCAGAGTCGAGGGGCGCCATCAGGGAGGGGCTGCGGCACCGACCTGAACTAGGGTCCATCATGTGGGTCTTCTCCAGGACAGGCGTAGGGAGCGAAGGCCAGGGGAGGCCGTAAGGCCTCGCTGGGTTTCCCCGATACTGGAGGTCCAGGCTTTTGTCTCGCGCTGGGACGATGACACTGCCGACACATCTCTTTGGCCATGGCTGCCCAAGGGCGCAACTATGAGGCACCAAGGCCCGGCAATTGGCCGTGGCCTGAGTGGGGGAATCAGTGCGCCTTTGGACACCTTCAGAGTGGCAATGGGCCATCTGACAAAGGCGGGAGTGACAGTAGGCCATCTCCTTCTCCCGGAGGGAGGAGCAGCGTAGGCCGACTCAGGGGCAGCACCTTCGGAGCGACAATCGGCTGTCTGACAAAGGCAGGAGCGGCAGTAGGCCATCTCCTTCTGTTGGAGGGAGGAGCGGCAGTAGGCCGACTTGGGGGCAGCACCTTCAGAGTGGTAATCGGCCATCTGATGAAGGTGGGAGCGGCAGTAGGCCGTCTCCTTCTGCCGGAGGGAGAAGCAGCAGTAGGCCGACTCGGGGGCAGCACCTTCGGAGCGGCGATCAGCCATCTGGCGAAGGCGGGAGCGGCAGTAGGCGTCTCCTGAGGGACGCTGTGTGGAGCTGAATGAGCAGCTCCACACCTAGCTGATCTGGCAGTCCCACTCCCCGAAAGTAGTGTCCTCTTCCTGCTAGGGTGACGGTGCGACGGCTGGGTTTTATAGAGGCACACGGCCCAGGCTGACTTATGCCGTTGTCGCACGGCATCCCGTGGTTCAGCTGTGGTACTCCTTGGGGTCCGAGTGGGGGTGTCGGTGCTTTTCTGGGGACACTATGCTGTACACCACGCATCTCGTTTCCGGGGACACTATGCTGTACGCCACGCATTTCAATTTTTATTATTATTATTATTATTATTATTATTATCTATGAGATAAGTATAAGAAAGAAGGATATAATCCAATGTTAGCCCTTCGAAAACGGCAGACATCTTTTGTATATTTTCTGACTAATTCTAGACGATTTTTCTCGTGTGACAGAAGCAACAGTGATGTCCAAATGCTAAAGGTTTGATAAAGTCTAGCAACCCATAAACAATGGTTTGATATTTATCCAGGTAATAAATGAGACTACATGAAAATTCCCATCGTCTAAGGTTTTAGGACGCAAAAAATTAATTTAATTATGTCAGGTAATGTGGATGTAGACTGTGAGGCAGAAGGACATAAACTAAGAGGAAATGAGAGAGAGAGAGAGAGAGAGAGAGAGAGAGAGAGAGAGAGAGAGAGAGAGAGAGACAGACAGACAGACAGACAGACAGGCAGAGACAGAGGGGGGGGGAGGGAACGAGGAGTTAACAAGTGAAACAAGTAAAGGGCAATGCCTAGCTGGGAGGTAAGTATTTGGGAATCATATAATTACATAATTCGTAAATGAAAAACTGATAAATACACTGTTATGATTACTTTACAAGGTATTAAACACAATAATCCTTATTATTTTGATGATGAAAAGGCAGGGTCAGTGCTGCATTTTTGCATGACTGATGTTACACACATACTTGCCACCTCTATTCGACCAATGGCGTTGACATACTGCTGTAATGGTGCCAGTAACCTGTAGAGGTCATTTAAAAGTTCTGAGTAGGACTTCTCCATTCACTTACTTGTCGCCTAAAATGGGCACAATAATATTTGTACTTATTTTATTATTAAGGCTCCGTGAATGTTTTGAGCGTGAGATTGGACTTAAACTGCCCACCATCCTTAACTCAAATACCCGCGAGCTGGGCGTCACTGTTCTTCCGGGATGACATAACTTTCCACTTTCCCCTCGATTCCCTAAAATCCTAGTATAACGGAATTATTAAAAACAGACAAGTGCATGATAACAATCGTATTCGATAACCTGCCTCTCATATTAAATTCATACTCCAAACTTGCTACGATAAAAAGTTGGTAAATGGAATTTTCCTTCGTCTCATCCCCATAGCGGGTTTCCCTCTCGCCTTTGTCTATAGCACGACGCGGAGCAGAACAGTGCAGGAATCTCTCTCGCACTCATACTTCCCATGTATCTGTAGGTTATTTTATCCTCCTGAAGAGGTTAGTACTTACAAATATATTCCTCATAGACACATTAAATGTAATCTGAAGTAGTTTTAGCATAATATGACAAGTGATTAACAAATGAAGTGAACGGCATTTTGGAAAAATCCTTTGTTCACCGTGGCAGTGTTACGCTACAGAATCATTCCTGTATGCTGGTTTATAACCAATGATTGCATTCCAAGTGCTAACTGAACAGAAGTCAATCAGTTATTACATTCCTAGTGGTAAACGAATAAAAGAATCTACCTTTTCAAGGTTAAGTGTTAAGAAATGGGAGTTAAGGGTAAACTTACCTAATCTGAGTATATCTCTAGCTCATAAAAAGTTCGTTCCTTTTCAATGCTCTTTCAAACAAATACCGTAATATGTACTCTTTGCTAACTTTGTAATTTGTGCTTCTTACTGTGAACTTAGGATCACATACATTATTTTTCTAGTGTGAATCAAATAAATTCCAGGGCACTGATGCTGGGGGAAGAAATGCCTGAGTTAAGTGCTAACATGACCTAAGAGACCCTAAGACATGTTTCGGTGGAGACACCATACCTCATAGTTATCTCGCCACACCTTCCTCAGAGCCCTACCTCATGCACCCCACTCACCCGTGTCTTGAGTATTCCTAGTATTTTTCAGTAGGTGGACCTAAGTAGGCAGGAGAATGTGTGTGCTTTATAAGATTATAACCTAGATTTTAAAAAGATATAATTTAAGTTAATTAGCTGTTATATTTCCCTTTGTTCTTATGCATGTAATAACGGGAGTTAGGGGACAGGTTGTGCTTTTACCAGGTATTCTGGTGGCAGTCGGCATGAAAGGGAAAACGACCAGGCGTAAGCCCCCACGCCCGTTACATTGCACACTGATCAACCGATCCTCTTCAGTCGGAGTGGCAGTAATACATAATCTATGAACAATAAAATTATTGTACCACATTTCACCCTCCCATTTGAGAAGAATGTAATTATATGATTCTCAAATACCAACAAAAAAGGATTGCCATTTACTTGTTTCACGTACTAGCTCCTCTCTCTCTCTCTCTCTCTCTCTCTCTCTCTCTCTCTCTCTCTCTCTCTCTTTCAGTTTACGTCCTTGTACCTCGCAGTCTACCCTCACGTTACCTGACACGATTTAATTATTTTTTTTACTTCCTTAAGCCTTAGACGATGAGAATTTTCTTGTGGCCTCTTTGATCGCTTGGATAAATATCAAACCATTGTTTATGGGTTGCTAGACTTTATCAAACCTTTAGCCTTTGGACATCGCTGTTGCTTCCGTCACACAAGAAAAATCGTCTAGAATGAGTCAGAAAAAATACAAAAGATGTCAACTGTTTTCTAAGGACTAACGCTGGATTACGTCCTTCTTTATTATACTTATCCCATACATAATAATAATAATAATAATAATAATAATAATAATAAATAATAATAATAATAATAATAATAATAATAATAATAAATAATAATAATAATAATAATAAAAATAAAACACCAGATATATGGCATCTATCATCGCCACAGTCTCTTTTCCTCCCTTGTCTTTTTGCCTCCCTCTCTTCCAGGTTATTCATACTGGTAGCTTATAGATAATGTATTATAGAATGTAGCTTTTCCTTTTCAGTCTTTCCTATGAAATTTCCATGTCAGTTTTTCCATGCTGCATGGTGGTTTTTCTAACTTTTCTCTTGCCAGTTTTAACTGGAGGGTTTGGAGGCGGGGAGAGCCTTCTTGCTTTACTATCCTTATCCTTCAGCATATAGAGTTAGATCTCGTAGTCATAGTCTACTCTGTAACAAAAGGCCTCGAAAGGACCATAAAGTCTGTTGCTGTTTGCTTTCCTTTGTACTCCTTTGCACTCTCCCTCCCGTCTCGTTGTCTCCCTCTCCCTCTACTTCTCGTTGTCTCTCTCTCCCTCTACTTCTCGTTGTCTCCCTCTCCCTCTACTTCTCGTTGTCTCCCTCTCCCTCTACTTCTCGTTGTCTCCCTCTCCCTCTACTTCTCGTTGTCTCCCTCTCCCTCTACTTCTCGTTGTCTCCCTCTCCCTCTACTTCTCGTTGACTCCCTCTCCCTCTACTTCTCGTTGTCTCCCTCCCCCTCGCCCTCTCCGTCTCCTCCCTACTCCCTTACTCTGGTGGACGAGAGCTGCACCCTCTATGGTCTATATTTGGAAAAATATGCCTGGCAGGAACTGTCGGCGAACTTTTGCTCGTGGGTGTACTTCAGTACGACACCAGTATTGTACCCCCATTACCTACGATGACGACGAATTTCTCCCTCCATGAGAGGATTGATGGTGAGAGTATAAACTTTCACAGGCTCCTATGACCCACCACCACTCTAATAAAATCGTGTCATTAGCTTATATAAAGTCCTAAAGTTGTTCTTTTATTTAAAGTTTTCTGTAAATATACCGAGACTTTACCGATGAATGGAGTAGTGATGATGATGACATCATGGATACGGTGGAATGGTGGGTGTGTGGATAGATGGATAGAGGGATAGAGAGAAAGAATGGCAATCATGGATAATTAAGAAGAGATACAAACTGATAACTTAACAGATATGTAGAGAAATGCATACAAAAACAGAAAAATTGATTGACAGGTGGATAGATAAGGAGAGAGATTGATAGACAGATAGATCGACAGATATTTAGGGAAACTCAAAGAGATTTAGACTGATACATTGGTAGACAGGAGTTTTTTTTTGTTTTAATTAAATTTATTACGCTCATAGAGCGACAAACCTAGTACAGTCCTCAGTCTCTAATCATACATAGTATTCGTGACATGTAGGACACGCTGTCATGTAGAGTGAAGCTGGACAAAGGCAAGAGTGATCTTACAAGAAGGTGAAATACACCAGCATACACTGTGAAACAAGTTTCAGCACCCACCAAAGTGTGGGTGTCGGGCTAAAACAGTATCCAAGTTGTCATCATTTAGCAAGTGCCGACACACATGTATTAAGTCCTGGCCCTGGGGCAGCAAATCACTCACTGAGGGACACTCGAGGCAGTAGTGATGGAGACTGTTGGCATTTGGACGGTCGCAGAGCTTGCAGGTGGAGTAGTGGGGTACGTCCCCCCCCTCGGAGACTTGCCACAGAGGTCTGTACCCTAGCCGAAGCCGGGCAGTCACAATATTATGTCTGCGAACCATGAGCCCATGTCGGCGATACCTCGGGGAAGAGAGTCGGAAGTGGTCGTAGTGTTGTATAGATACACTCTGTGGACGCTCAACATTCATGTGGTGGAGTGTGGGGAGAAGTGCGGCATAGTATATGATCCGCTTGTAGCAGAGAAGGGAGGGTGCAGCACCGTCAGGCAGCTGCAGTTCGCAGGCACTCTTAGCGAGGAGGTACACCCTGTCGTTCCCAACTATTCCAACATGGGAAGGAATCCACAAAAATCGTATGCAGAGGGAAAGATCTTGAGCCGCTACTAACTGATGCAAGATGTGGTTGATGAGTGAGCGTTGAGAGGGGTGTGGAGACGAGATGGCCTGAAGTGCAGACTGAGAATCACATATCACAACACCATTCACCTGCCGCTGACGGAGGAGACTGAGAGCCAGGAGAAGGGCCTGAAGCTCACAGTATGTAGAGCTGGACGAGTTGGGTAACCTGCGACCAACCCAGCCACCCTCCGGGGACTCCAAGTCCGGTGAATAGATGGCGCAGCCAGCACTGCCATCAGGCTGTATGGACCCATCCACATAGAGGTGATGTGTGTCAGAGACAGAGGAGGCGAGCGCAGCAATGTGCTCCAAAGCTAGCTGTTTCTGAAGGGAAGGTGGGTCAGTCTTTGAGGTGGGTGTGAAGGTGACATGAGGCTGTGGAATCCTCCATGGGGGTGGCCCATGATCAACCTCGGCCACGGTAACGTCGATGTGAAGACGCTGCAGGGAGGAGCACACTGTGTTGACGAGGGTGCGGACGCCAGGACGAAGTAGAAGGCGAGGAGCAGCAGGGTCAAGTGAGGCTCGCAGGACGTGGGAATAGTGTGAAACAAGATGGGGTGAGTGAAGGCACTTGATGCTGAAGGAGGTGACGTTGGCGTGGATCCTCTCAACAACTGAAGGAAGATTTAGTTCAGTCAACATGTTTACTATCCTGGTGGAGGTGGGGCACCCAAGAATGTATCGCATCACTTTGTTCTGAAACTTTTCTAAAGGCTCCAAGGTGGTCCTAGAGAGCTGGCTAAGTGCTGGGGAGAGATAATCGATGATTGACCGTATGAAGGTAATGTAGATGTTTCTTGCCAAGGGGATGGAGATGCCGGCAGCATAATTAGTGAGCCACTTGAAGGGGACAAAGCGCTGTTCTAGCCGGTGGAGGAGATCTTGGATGATGGGATGGACACGCTGCCGAGCAGGTATGGCTGGAGTGATGCGCACTGACGTTCCCAGGTATAGGTACTGCGTACAGGGCGGGATAACTCTTTGTCCCACAGTAAACACCGGGAGTGTACCACAGCCCCGAGGAGAGAATACTCGACTCTTGTCTGGGGAGAGTAGGAGGCCACAAGCAGAGGACGACTCTTAGAAAGACTGTAGGAATCTCTGAAGACTGGCAGCAGAGGTGGAATGCACACAGATGTCGTCAGCATAGCAGGTGATAGTCGTGCCAGGAATATCGGGTAGAAGAGTCAGCAAGCGGTGCATCAGAACATTGAAAAGAAAAGGACTTAAAACTCCACCCTGGGGAGTACCAAGCTCGAATTCCCTGGACGTGCTACATGCCCCTTGGAATAGCACACGTGAGGTCCTGTTACAAAGATAACCTCGGATCCACCGTAGGAGATTACCGTGTACCCCAAACTCAACCAGCTGGTCAAGAATAACCTCCTTGTTGGCAATGTCAAAAGCACTCTTGAGATCAAGAAATGCTACCACACTGGCGGGGGAGAGGCGGGCATACAGGTCCATTAGGCAATGGTGTGTGCTCCTCTGTGGCAAAAAACCATACAGGCTCTGAGATAATTTGTCTTGTAGCCGGAACATGAGGCGAGCAAGGAATATGCGCTCAAGCACTTTACAAAAGCAGGAGGTGAGTGAAATAGGTCTGAACTTGTCTGTGCCAGGTTTGGGAATGGGCACAATGGTACTAGAGGTCCAGGCATGAGGCACGTATCCCCTTTGGAAGCAAAGATTGTAGAGCTTCAGCAAGGGAGAGCCGGGAACTTTGAGGAGGAGGCGGAGGACTTGAAAGGTGATACCATCTTCCCCGGGTGCAGTCGTCTTACTCCTGGCAAGAGCACGGCGCAGTTCATCTTCAGTGATGCATACGTCATCTTCTTCATCCGGCCGGAGTAATGCAGCCATGAGACGCAATGTGCGGGCATTCCTGTGGGTGGAGAGTGCCTCTTGAACGTGGACGGGAAGACTGTGTGACTGCGCCTGCTCAGACCAGGTAGTGATCAGGTCCTCTGCATACTGTGCTGGGCTGTGGTGAAGAGCACTTGGGGGTTTCCTCTTAATAACTCTGTTGATAAGGTGCCACATGGAGGCAGCACTTGTCTGGTGATTGATGCTATCAGTATACTTCCTCCAAGCCTCGGTACGGGCACCTTGCTGAAGGGCAACAAGGTCATCTCTGGACGCACGATACTGCATGAGACGGGCATGTGTTGGTTGGCTCTGGAATGCGATACCATCATCCACAGCTTGCCTTTCTGCCTGGAGAATGCGCTGATCCAGTGTCCAGGCATGAGCCACACCGTGTCTTTTGATGTGCGGACGTGTCACAAAACGAGTGTAAAAGTCATGTGTTGCTCGAACCAGAGAGGAGTACAGATTCTCAGGCGACTGGAAGTTAAATGTTGGTAGAAGACTGGAGATGTAAAATATGTAGTTAGGGCAGTACTTTGGAGGAATGGTGATGCGGAAGCGAGTGTGAGGAGAGGAAGGTCCACTTGGTAGGGAGTACTGTAATCCAAGAGCGATGTGATCAGAGAAAAGGGTTTGTATAGAAAAGCACTGAACATGTGACGCCACCAGGTCAGAGGTAATGATGTGATCAAGCGTGCCTCCTTGGGTGTGCGTGGCGCCCCCAGTAGGCCAGTGAGTGAGCCGGTGTCGGCGGATGTATTCGAGAAGAGGTAGTCCACCACGATTTGGGGAGGGGGAGGCATCACCTAGGGCGGGGTGCCGGGCGTTGAAGTCCCCCATGTAGATCATGCCTTGCGACGTAGGTGGTGGGAGAGCAGGGAGATTGATCTTTCCTGGAGCAGAAGACACATTGCAGAGTCGAAGCTTCCCAGCACCCACGGTGATCTCGAAGAGCTGGAAGGTCATGTTGTCATCGGTAGAGCAGCTGAGGAGTTGATGGGGAATGGAGGAGTGAATGTAGCTCACGAGGCCATTCCTGACGTGATGGACATAAGAGACGAAGCCTGGGAGTGGGGGAGCTTGAACCCTGAGCACATGGCAGCCTACAAAAGCTTCCTGAAGAAAGATGACATGTGGGTGGTGACGACCTATATAAGTCTGGAGGGCAGTAAGCTTCGGGTAAGTTCCGATACCACAGGCATTCCAAGAGATGATGTGAAGCTGCATTCCGTTATTGAAGTCTGCCTTTAGGTTTACGGGAGGCTGGTGGGGACAAGGACGTCGAAGTGTTGCCGCCCGATGACATGGAAGCGGCGCTGCTCTGAGGCTTGCGGTGCGATGGCTCCTTGATGAGTCGATCACTGAGCTTTTCAAAGGTATAGGCGAGGGCTTCTAGTCTCTCGGAAAGGGTGGTGATAGACGTGATGACGGCATGGTGTGACTCAACGAGTGTGGCGAGGGTGCGCTCAGTGGTGGCTTGCTGGGTGGCGAGACTATCAATGCGGGTCTCGATTGCATCAAAACGTGCTTCAATGGCTGCGCAACGTGCCGTCAGGTTGGCAACGGCCTCGTGAAGGGCAAGGACTTGTGGCGAGGCAGCCAGGGTAGAGGATGGAGGTGGTGAAGGAACGCCTGGTCGCGACCATGGTTGTGGTGGTGGTGGGGGCAAGGTGTGAGGCGTAGCATCAACAGCAAATGAGGTGGCAGCACGGAAGCGCTTCAGGCAACTGTGCCACACATTGACTCCTTGTTCATTACAGCGGGGGCATTTCCACACTGATGTATCTGGAGCAGGTGGGGTGGGCTGGTCTGATGCAGGAGTAGCATCAGCGGTGGTAGGTTGGGTGGGGGTGCGATGTGGGCAAGTCCGGGAGGAGTGGGGGCCGGCACACCAACCACACTTATCAGAGGAAGCAGCACAATACCGGGATATATGACCAATACCCCAGCATTTGTAGCACCAAGGCAGTTCGTCTCTCATCCTTTTAAACTCACAGGATGGAAGGCAAGGAAGGAAGCTGAAGCTGAAAGCTGGTGGCGGTGGGTCTGGGAGGCTCCATACGACAACAAGCCGGTTGATGGGCGTGCCATGTTGATAGAAGCGACGCACAGTGTATACGCCATTAAGTTCCTTGGCCAGAGAAGGGTCTACATCAACAGGGTAGTGGGTGACGAGATACGTCGGGAACTTCCTCGGCCTCTCAACGGAGTCCTGAACATCAAGCTTCAAAGATAAGAAGTCACCTTTCGCAACACTTTCGATGATGTCGGGACGTTTACGTGAGATATAAACAAAACGGGAGGTGACAGCAGACATTTTCACCTCGGCCAACTCCCGATTGAGGCAGAAAGCCCTGGTGACGTCAGAGAGCCAGCGCAGCTTCGTTTCTACAGTTGGGTTCCCACAGAAGACAAGCTTGACATATTCAGCTCTGGGAGCAAATGCAGGAAGGACAGTGGTGGCCAGAGGGGGTGAACAATGAGAGCCAGGGCGAGGGAATGAATTATCAGAAGCAGCTGGATGAGAAGTCTCGATGCGCCTGGATGCCTTGGGAGCAGGTGAGGACGAACCACTTGAATCCGAAGCCTGGTCCATGGGTCGTTTGGTGGAGGTGGTAGGCGTAGCGGGAGGGGGGACTGCAACACTGGGCTGCCAAGAGGTGGGGCCAGGTTGCTGCGTGGCGAGTGCCACTGGGGGCGAGTGTTGGTCTGTTATGTCCTCGTCCTCAATGAGATAGAGATCAGCCTCAATGTCAGCAAGGGAGGCAGGGCCAGAATAAGCCATGTTGCCACAGCAATGAAGTCAGGGAGTCAAGACGCAGCACCGGTGGGGGTACAGTGACGTGCACATGACGTCACCACACGTCACACTCCCCCACCGCGCATGCGCAGCCGGGAGGAAATCTGACGAGAGGGGGTCGGCCGAGATATAATTTTCACGACTGCTACTAGTAGTCTAAGGCTAAAGCCCCAAAGCCCCTTATGTCACCAAACATACGACGGGTGCTTACTATTGCTCCGTGCCAAGGCTGGTAGACGGCAGATCACTGGAATGCCCAAAACTTTCAAGGAAAGGAGAGAGCTCTCAAGATCTTGTTTATACCAACACAATATGGTGGACAGTCCAGACAGGAGGTAAGATAGATAGGTAAGCAGGTATATGGTGAGGTAGATAGATAAATAAATAGATGTACACCAGGTGGAAATTGACTGATACATACAGTATACATGTATTATACCTGCCTCACCAATAATATCATCTTGAGTTCTATGTTTAAAGACTGATGTATAGAGAGATAGGCTGAGAGAAAAATAGGTAGGTTCATACATAAAGAGATAGATAGATGGATAGAGGGGTACATAGATAGATAAAAAGAAAAAGATATAAAGATCGCGTGATATAGATGTATGTACTGTAACTAGCTTCAGCAATAATAACACTTTTATTTCCAGTGATCTGTAACAAGAGGGAACTGTTTCAACCCAACTCGTTACAATGCCATCTATGGACTGTGTTATGACCTAATTACTGAGCAGTGCCATCTAGGGACTGACACTTTACCCATCTCCCTCCTCAATCCGTGTTTCTTCTCTCGGTATATCCTCTTGTCTGAGTCACGCCCCACTACGTCGTCCCTCTGTAACTCTGTTACTACTCCCTAACCGAAGTATTCTCATAGTCGTCCGACCTGGAAGAAGTCAGTTTTCTGTCACTTTTATGCATGGTCGTGGAGAGTGAGGTTGTGTGCTGCTGACCTCTCCTCTAGCTTCCTAGGGCTGCCTCACCGGCAAATAGTTTTTTTTTTTTTCACCCTTCTGGTGTGCGTTAGGCTAGCTTGTTTCTCACTCTCCTCCCCTCCCTGTTAGTTTGGAACAGTAGGTGTCTGTTCCTGTGTACTGAGATTACCTTTGCTTGCTGCCCACGAAGGGTCCCCCCCACTGATCGCTCTGGGGCGTGAATTAACACTGTCGGGCCTCCCTGGAGTGGTTTGAGAGGGCAATTTCAGCCTTAGGTGTTTGGTCCCGGTGTGTTTTGTCCCTTGCTCGTTTTCGTCCTTCTTCCCACTTCCCCCGTTAGGGGGGGGGTTACTATGTCGGACGCCCCTGCTGCCTCCCCCCCCCTTCAGGGGGGGAGGTGGTCCTGACGAACCTAGGACTGTTCCACGGACTGACCGCCCCCTGACTGAACGGCCCCAGACTCGTACCGATCTGGACATTAATGTAAATAATGTACAGTTTGTAACGCTCCATGCTCTCGGTTCCACTCCCTTGAGCAGTATCAATCCTTTCATCATCAATGAAGGAATTGATTACTGTGCTGGGGAGGTGGAACAGGTGAAAAAACTTGCAAACGCAGACCTCCTCATCAAAACCTTCAACTCCTCCCAGGTAAAAGATTTGATGAAACTTCGTAAGTTCCATGAATATGATGTCGAGCCGAAGATCCCGCACGCCATGAATTCCTGCAAAGGTGTTATCACCTGCAGGGATCTTATGGTTATGGAAGAGGACGAGATCATACAGGAACTTGCTCAACAGGACGTAATCAATGCCCGATTTATAACCAGATTTTCTGAAGGCATGAGGATGAAGACTGCCACTATTGTCTTGATTTTTGGAAAAGTTTCACTCCCAGACCATGTCAAAGTTGGATATGAAATTTTTAACGTAAGACCTTATATCCCTAATCCACTTCGTTGTCTAAGGTGTCAATTGTACGGGCACGGCGATAAGACTTGTCGGGCTTCCCAGTCAGTGTGTGGCAAATGTGGAACACAGGGACATGATGCTGAACACTGCACATCGGAGACGGTACGTTGTTTTCACTGCAAGGGTGCACACTCCACTTCCTCTAGGGATTGTCCCAAGTGGAAGGAGGAGAAGGAGGTCTGCGTAGTGAAAGCAACTGAGGGCATTTCCTACTACGAAGCTAGGAAAAAGGTGAAGGAGTTGCATGCAACTCCCACGCCGAATAGGTCCTATGCTTCGGCGGTAATGTCCCGTCCCGTGATGTGTTCTGTTGAAACACAGACTGACCCTGAACCTGTTCCTCTTGACACACACTCTACCTCTCCATCTGAGCCTCCTATCCAATCCATCTCTCAAACTGACACCCCTGTTGCACCTTGCTACTCTCAGGCTGCTGCTGCCTCTCAGTCAGTAAAGCCTAAACAGAAGTCTGACAACTCTAGTAAGAGAAATATGACCACCCTTACGAAACAGCCACGTCCTCATGTCCTTCCTGCTCCTGGTCCAGCGAGGGAGAGAAGAGTTAGCTTTTCCTCGGGGGGCTCTGGGAGCCTAGTTATTGATGAGCAACATATGGAGGTTTCAGTTAGTAAGCACCGGGATAGGTCCCCCGGTAGCCACTCGTCTGGCGGCGGGTGGCATAAAAAGCTAAGCACACTGGCCCCTCTCGTAAATCTTAAACCGCCACATTCACTGTGTTACAATGGAATTGTAGGGCTCTTGGAAATAAATTCCACAATATAGCAATTTTGTTATCTATACACAGGCCAGACATTGTTTGTTTACAGGAGACGCGCTTGGTGGATCACCCAGATCCTCCACAGTTCAAACACTACCATTCGTATAGAAGATATGATGGTCACGGAGTCGCCATATACACCCACAAATCACACCCACAAACGGAAGTGATTCTAAGTTCTACTCTGGAAGCTGTCGCGTGCAGAGTAAAATTTAATAACACGTATCTGTCTATTTGTTCTATCTACTGTCCTCCCCGTGGTCCCATTAATGGTGATGCTTTGACTTCACTAATCCATCAACTTCTGGGTCATAAGTTAATTTTAGGCGATTTTAACGCCCATCACTGTCAATGGGGAAGCTTGAGGAGTGATGGCAGGGGGGAGCAAGTAGCCGACCTCATACTGCAGTCAAACCTCTGTCTTCTAAACAATGATAGAGCGACTCGTGTAGATGACCGCACTGGTAACATGTCATGTATAGATCTATCCTTGTCATCTCCCGATATACACACTAACATCTCTTGGGACCCATATGACAACTCGATGGGTAGCGATCATTTTCCAATCTGTCTTTCTTATGCACGCGACGATTGTCGGCCTCCTCCACCACCTAAATTTAACTTTAAGAAAGCAGATTGGGGGTACTACTCACGGGTCGCCAATCTAGATATATCGGGAGATAACATTGACGAGAAAGTTTCACACCTACAGACTTCCATTATACACGCAGCTGAGGCTGCTATTCCCAAGACATCTACAATTCCAAACAAGCGTAGAGTTTCGTGGTGGACACCTGATTGCCGACAAGCACTCACAAAGCGCAATAGGAGATACAGGATTTTTGAGAAACAGCCAACAGAATCAAACTTTATTGCCTACAAAGCAGCTAAGGCTGAGGCAAGGAGGACAATTAAAGCGGCAAAACGGAATAACTGGCGTAGTTTTGTGTCCACGGTGAATCGCTCCACCCCACTAAGTCAGGTCTGGTCCACCATAAATGTACTAAACAACAAGTACACCCGGTCACCAATCACCACACTTGAGGTGGCCGGGAATGTAATTGACGATCCCGTGGATATTGCCAATACTATTGCCGACCATTTTGCCCAGGTAAGCAGCTCAGCCAACTATGATCCTCGCTTTCTCCACCATAAGCGTACGGCTGAGCTGCAAAATTTAGACTTTGCCACGGAAGATGGAGAGACCAGCTACAACTCCGAATTTACGATTGATGAACTTCTCCTTGCCCTTAAATCCTGTAAAGGCTCCAGTCCTGGTCCATCCACCATTATGTACGGTATGATCCAGCATCTTACTCAGGCCAACCTGAGTAAGCTGTTAGCGGTGTACAATGAGATTTGGGCGTCTCGCATGTTCCCAAACTCATGGCGCTACGCGCACGTCATACCGATACCTCGCCGAGACGGTCGCCTTACGAGTCCCAGCTCGTTTCGACCTATTGCGCTAACTGATTGTCTATGTAAGGTCTTTGAACGTATGGTTAATAAAAGGTTACTTTTTGTTTTAGAGTCGAAGGGTGTGTTAAATGATCAAAAGAGTGGATTCCGTAAATACAGGTCCACTCTGGATCATTTAGTGCACCTGGAGCATTGCATAGCCGAGGCTTTTGCCAATCGCGAATTTATGATAGGAATTTTTCTGGATATTCATAAGGCTTATGATATGACCTGGCAAAACGGAATACTACGTAAACTCTACGCTTATGGTTTAAGAGGTAATTTGCCCATTTTCCTTCAGAACTTTCTTACTGACAGAATGTTTTCTGTCAGGTTACCCTGTAGCGTAATTTCGGACATATTTATCTAAGAGAATGGGGTACCACAAGGAAGTGTGCTTAGCCCTACTTTGTTCAGTGTCGCCATTAATGACATTCTGTCGTCCGCTTCCGTCCCAAGGACGATTAGATAATCACTCAATGCTGATGATTGTGCAATGTGGCACTCTTCCCGCAATGCACAATCCTCGGCACAGCAGATTCAACTGGCACTTGAATCTGTTCAGCGTTGGGCCCTGGAGTGGGGATTTAAATTTTCCGTCCTTAAGTATGTCGGTGTTGTTTTTACTCGTAAACTTAACGTACCTCCTTTGCATTTAACTTCAGATAATCAGCCGATACCTTTTCAAAATTCAGTCAGATTCCTGGGTCTACATTTTGACAGTAGGCTCAGTTGGAGAACACACATTAATCATTTGCTTGCTTCTTGTAGTAAAAAAGTAAACGTCCTTAAGTTTCTTTCCGGTAAATCGTGGGGAGCAGACAGAACGTCTTTATTGATGGTGTATAAGTCCCTTATCCGTTCTAAGCTTGACTATGGCTCACAGGTGTATGGGTCGGCATCGGATGCTGTCCTCCGTAGACTGGATGTGCTTCAGAATGTATGCTTGCGTATACGTCTCGGAGCCCTTCGGTGTACTCGTGTGGAGCGGTTGGAGGTGGAGGCTAATGTGCCTCCCCTCCGTCTACGACGTGACTACCTGTTATTTTCTTATGGTATCACCAGCCTCCGTAAACGCTCACTTGGTCTTCCGACCTGTCGGATCCTCCTACAGTGGAAATACCTGCTGTATGCGGCCCTCAAGCCGGTGGCTGTGAGGCTTCACTTCCTCTGTGAGGCGTTAGGGTACGACCTTTCTAATGGGGATCAGGTTTTATCGTCAAAAATAACGCCCTGGGAGTCACTTGCCACCACATTCAACACTGACTGGCTCCCCGTCGCAAAGTACAAGGCGCCGGAGGTGGAGGTACGACAGTTGTTCCGGATGATCCTCATTAGACACCTAGCGTCATTCCACTTGTACACCGATGGCTCTAAGATGGATGAATGTGTGGGTGCGAGTGTGTGGTCTATGGAGTGCCGCATCCGTTTTCGCTTGCCCCCCCGTACGTCTGTATTCACTGCCGAATTATTTGCCATAGATCAAGCTATAGACTTTGCTTTGCGTTCAGATCACAACAGTTTTGTCATTTTTTCGGACTCTAAGTCAGCCCTTCAGGCAATTCATTCATGTAGGACTGATTCACATGAGGTCCTGGGCCGCATTATCAATAAGCTGCATACATGTGCTAAATCCTTCACTCTGATCTGGGTGCCTGGTCATTGCGGTATTTACGGCAATGAGCAGGCTGACATACTAGCTAAATCAGCTGCAGAACTCGAGGAGACTTGGGACGTTCCTCGTGAGCTACAGTCTAGTCTCTCTTTCGGAAAGAAATCAATTAATCTTCTGTGGCAAAGTCAGTGGACCGACCTGGCAATTCCATCAGTCAAAAGGACCATATGTGATTGGTCCAGTTCCTCTCGAGGAAACAGACGGGAGGAGGTCGCTTTAGCCCGCCTCCACATGAATTCCACCCTAATAACACATATGTTACCATATATTAACAGACAATTTCCACCGCGTTGTACCACCTGTGACGCGGTGTTATCTATTAGTCACATCCTTTTGTACTGCAGTAGGTATGCTGGGGAACGTACCTCTCTGGCTGCCTACTGTAGGACAAATGCGCTCCCTTTCACACTTGATTCTGTCTTGGGTGATGGGGACGTTGGTGTGACTAATAATTTGATGACTTTCCTGAAAGAGACCAGATTACTCAGAGAGTTGTGATTTATTTTATGAACTTGGTTGTGGTTTCCTTATTTATTATATATATCTTTTTTTTTCTGTTTTTTGTATATAGGGATATGGTTTTTGTACATATGTAAATACGTCAATACACTTTTATATATTTGTGAACCGCAGGAGGAGGTTACATTTATATAAATGTGATTTTTTTTTCTTTTGTTCAGGACCAGTAAATTTGATTTTGTTTTTTATTTTTCTATTTATTTTTTATTTTTTATTTATTTATTTATTTTTTTATTATTTTTTGTATATATGTGTGTATGTATGTGTGTATATATGTATATATGTGTGTATGTATATATATATATATATATATATATATATATATATATATATATATATATATATATATATATATATATACTGTATATATATATATATATATAAATTTGATAAGTATTTGATTATTTTGTAGTAGAATAGTAATAAGTCTACATATGATGTATAGATGGAAGTATTTGTCCTGGTACTATCCATGTATACTGATGTATTCTTTATTACTTATTATGTTTCATAATCATGAATAATAACTTAATATTGGTATGAAATAGATGCAAATATTTCATATCATTATTTTGGCTTTCATGATTATCGATTCTTGCTGGCCTAATGCCCCTTCAGGGTGATGGGCAAAAAAAAAAAAAAAATCTGTTTTATTTCGATTTTGATGAACGGTCGCTGGGAGGTCAGACGTGTTTTGCTCTGCTCTCTCCCCTAGCTTTCAGGACTTCCTCACTGGCAGTTTTTTTTTTTTTTTTTTATACTCTTCTGGTGATGTTAGGTTAGATAGTTTCTCACTCTCCTCCCCTCCCTATTAGCTAGGAATAGTAGGTGTCTGTTCCTGTACTCTGAGATTACATTTACTTACACGCCCACGGAGGGTCCCCCCAACTGATTCCTCTGGGGAGTGAATGAACACGTCGGGCCTCACTGGAGTGGTTTGAGAGGGCACTTTCAGTCTTAGGTGCTTGGTCCCGGGTTGTTTTGTCACTTTGCTCGTTTTCTTCCTTCTTCCCAAGGAGGAAGTGGTCACTATGGTGGACGCCCCTGCCGCCACCCACCCCCATGAAGGGGGGAGGTGATCCTGACAAAACGTGGAGTGTCACATGGACTGACCACCCCTACACTGAACGGCCCCAGACACGAACCCCGCTGGACATCCCTGTAAATAATGCGACATTTGTAATCCTTCATGCTTTTGGTTCTACTTCCTTGAGCAGTCTCAGTCCCTTTATTATAAAGTCATTGATGACTGGGCAGGGGAAGTGGAACAGGTGAAAAAACTTGCAAGTGGAGACCTCCTTGTAAAGACTTTTACTTCCTCTCAGGTTAAGGACATATTAAAGCTCCGCAAGTAACACTGTTATGATGTCGAGTCGAAGATCCAGGTTTCCGTGAATGCCTGGAAGGGAGTTATCACTTGCAGTGATCTCATAGTCATGGAAGAGGACGATATCATAACGTAAATTTTCTCTGCAAGATGTAACTGATGCAAGGTTTATTACCAGGTTCACGGAAGGCGTAAGGAAGAAGACTGCAGCAATTGTACTGACTTTTGACAAGGTTGCACTCCCTTCACTGATCGCAGTTGGCTACGAAATTCTAAATGTAAGACCGCATATCCCTAACCCTCTTAGAAGTTTGAAATGTCAGCTCTATGGACATACAGATAAGACTTGTTGAGTTTCACGGCCAGTGTGTGGCAAATGTGCAACACAGGGTCATGATGCTGAACACTGCACATCAGAGACTGTCTGTTGCTGTCATTGCAAGGGTGCTCACTCCACTTCCTTGAGGGATTGTCCCAAGTGGAAGGAGAAAGAGGTCTGTGCAGTGAAGGTGACTGAAGGCATTTCCTACTACGAAGCTAGGAAAAAGACGAAGGAGTTGCATGCAACTCCCACGCCGAATTGGTCCTTCGTTTCGGCGGTGATGTCCCATCCTATGATGTGCTCTGTTGAAACATTGACCCTGAACCTGTTCCTCTTGCCACTCACACAATAAGTCATTTTGAAGCTCGTGGAATTTACCCTGTTTATTTGATATATGATCATACCTCTTCATCTCGGCCTCCTGTACACTTCAACTCTCAAACTGACATCCCTAAAACTACTTCATACTCGCAGGCTTCTGCTACCTCTCAGTCAGTCAAGCCTAAATCTAAGTCTGACAAGATTTATAAGAATAACTTCACCAACCATTCAAAGGCACGTCCTCATGTCCTGCTCCTGTCCAGTGAGGGAGAGAAAGGTTAACTCTTCCTCGAGGGGCTCTGGGAGCCTAGTTATTGATGATCAACATAAGGAGGTTTCTGTTAGTAAGCACCGAGATAGGTCCCCTGGTAGCCACTCGCATGGTGGCAGGCGGCATAAAAATGCTAAGCACATTGGCCCCGCTTGTAAATCTTAAACCACCACATTCACTGTGTTACAATGGAATTGTAGAACTCCTGGGGATAAAGTCCACAATATAGAAATTTTGCTATCTATATACAGGCCAGACGTTTGTTTACAGGAGATGCATTTGGTGGATCACCCTGCTTCTCCACAGTACACACACTACCATTCGTATAGAAGATACGATGGTCATGGGGTCGCCATATATACCCATAAATCACACTCACAAACAGAAGTGGTTCTATATTTTACTCCGGAAGCTGTTGCATGCAAAGTAAAATTTAATAACACGTATCTGTCTCTTTACTCTATCTACTGTCCTCCCCATTATCACATTGATGGTGATGCTTTCACTTTACTAGCTCATCAACTTCCGGGTCATAAATTAACTTTAGGCAATTTTAACGCCCATCACTGTCAATGGGGAAGCTTGAGGAGTGATAGAAAGGGGGAACAAGTAGCCGACCTCATATTACAGTCAAACCTCTGTCGTCTAAACAATGGTAGAGCGACTCATGTAGACGACCACACTGCCAACATGTCATGTATAGATCTGTCCTTATCTCCCAATATACACAGTAACATCTCGTGGGAACCATATGATGACTCGATGGGTAGCGACCATTTTCCTATCTGTCTGTCTTTTGCATGTGGCAATTCTTGGCCTCCCCCACCACCTAAATTTAACTATAAGAAAGCAGATTAGGAGTACTACTCACGGGTCACCAATCTGGATATATCAGGAGATGACATTGATGAGAAAGTTGCACACCTATAGACTTCCATTATACCCACTGCCGAGGCTGCTATTTCCAAGAAATCTACAATTCCAAGGAAGCGTAGAGTTTCGTGGTGGACACCTGATTGCCGACAAGTACTAACTAAGCACAATAGGAGATACAGGATTTTTGAGAAGCAGCCAACAGAATCAAACTTTATTGCCTACAAAGCAGCTAAAGCTGAGGCAAGGAGGAAAATTAAAGCAGCAAAATGGAATAACTGGCGTAGTTTTGTGTCCACGGTGAATCGCGCCATCCCCCTAAGTCAGGTCTCGTCCACCATAAACGTACTTAACAACAAGTACATCCAGTCATCAATCACAACACTTGAGTTGGCCGGGAATGTCAGTGACGATCCCGTGGACATTCCCAATACTATTGCCGACCATTTTGCCCAGGTAAGGAGCTCAGCCAACCATGTTCCTCTCATTCTCCACCATAAGTGTACGGCTGAGCTGCAGAACTTAGGCTTTGCCAAAGGAGACAGAGCTACCAGCTACAACTCTGAATTTACATGAGATGAACTTCTCCTTGCCCTAAAATCCTGCAAAGGTTCCAGTCCCGGTCCATCCACCATTATGTATGCTATGACTCAGCATCTTACTCAGGCCAACCGAGTAAGCTGTCAGCGGTGTACAATGAGATTTGGGCATCTCGCACGTTCCCACACTCATGACACTATGAGCAAGTCATACCGATACCTTGCCGGGATGGTCACCTTACGAGTCACAGTTTGTTTCAGCCTATTGTGCTGACTGACTGTCTATGTAAGGTCTTTAAACCTATGGTTAATTAAAGGTTACTTTTCGTTTTTGAGTCAAAGGGTGTCTTAAATGATCAACAGAGTGGATTCTGTAAATACAGGTTCACTCTGGATCATGACCTGGAGCATTGCATAGGTGAGGCTTTTGCCAATCGTGAATTCATGATAGGAATTTTTTTGGGATATTCTTAAGGTTGATGATATGACCTGGCAAAACTGAATTCTGTGTAAACTCTACACTTATGGTTTAAGAGGTAATTTGCCCATTTTCCTTCAGAACCTCTCTACTGACAGAACGTTTTCTGTCAGGTTACCCTGTAATGTAACTTCGGACATATTTGTCCAGGAGAATGGGGTACCACAAGGAAGTGTGCTTAGCCCTACTTAGTTCAGCATTGCTATTAATGACATTCTGTCGTCTGTTTCTGTCCCCAGGACGCTTAGATACTCACTTTATGTTGATGATTGTTCAGTGTGGCACTCTTGCCACAATGCACAATCCTTAGCACAGCAGATTCTATTGGCACTAGAATCTGTTCAGCGTTGGGCCCTGGAGTGGGGATTTAAATTTTCCGTCCCTAAATGTGTCAGTGTTGTTTTTATTCATAAACTTAAAGTACTGTACCTCCTTTCCATTTAACTTTAGGTATCTAATCAGCTGATACCTTTTAAAAATTCAGTAAGATTCCTGGGTCTACATTTTGACAGTAGGCTCATTTGGAGAACACATATTAATCATTTGCTTGCTTCTTGTAGTAAAAAAGTTAACGTCGTTAAGTTTCTTTCCAGGAAATCGTGGAGAGCAGACAGAACGTCTTTATTCATAGTGTATAAGTTTCTTATCCATTTAAGCTTGACTATGGCTCACAAATGTATGGGTCAGCATCGGATGCTGTCCTCCGTAGATTTGTGCGTCAGAACATATGCTTGCATATATGTCTTGGAGCCCTTCAATGTTCTCGTGTGGAGCGGCTGGAAGTTGAAGCTAATGTGCCTCCCCTCTGTCTATGACGACACCACTTGTTAATTTCTTATGGTATCACCACCCACCGTAAGCACTCACTTGGCCGTCCAACTTGTCGGATCCTCCTACAGTTGGAATACCTGCTGTCCTGCTGTATGCTGCCCTCAAGCCAGTGGCTGTGAGGCTTCACTTCCACTGTGATGTATTAGGGTAAGACCTTTCTAATGGGGATCAGGTTTTAACATAAAAAATAGTGCCCTAGGAGTCACTACCACCTTCAACACTGACTGGATCCCCGTCACTAAGTACAAGGCGCCGGAGGTCGAGGTATGATAGTTGTTCTGGATGATCCTCATTAGACACCTAGTATCATTCCACTTGTACACCAATGGCTCTAAGTTGAATGAATGTGTGGGTGCGAGTGTGTGGTTTACGGAGTGCCGCATCTATTTTCACTTGCCCTCCCATATGTCCGTATTCACTGCCGAATTATTTGCCCGAGATGAAGCTATAGGCTTTGCCTTGTGTTCAAATAACGACAGTTTTGTAATATTTTTCGGACTCTTAAGTCTGCCCTTCAGGTAATTCATTTGTGTAGGACTGATTCATATGAGGTGCTGGGCCACATTTTCGATGAACTACACACATGTGCTATATCCTTCTGTTTGATCTGGGTGCCTGGCCATTGTTGTTTTCACGGCAATGAGCAGGCTGACGTACTAGCTCAATCGGCTGTAGAACTCAAGGAGACTTGAGACGTTCCCCTTGAGCTACAGTCTAGTCTCTCGTTCGGAAAGAAATCGGTTCATCTTCTGTAGCAACGTCAGTGGACCAACCTGGCAATTCCTTCAGTCAAAATGACCATATGTGACTGGTCCAGTTCCTCCCAAGGAAACAGGCTGGAGGAGGTCGTGTTAGCTCGTCTCTGCATGAATTCCACCTTATTGACAAATATGTTACCATATATTAACAATTTCTGCCGCGATGTACAGTCATGAGAAAAACTATCGTTACCCTCCAGAACTATGCACTATGGCAAAACGACGAAGTGTTGTGGACTAACAGGACAAGAAAGTTTGTACCGCAAACCTATCAGTGTCGGTTATGTTTTTTTTTTATGTGAAGAAGAAGGAACCAAAGGCCATGAGTCCGCAGTAACAGTTCCCTCCAAGAGAAAAACAAAGTACAATAGAGAGGCAAATTCAAGATCCGATCATTTTGAGATGCCTGGACACACTGGAGTTGAAAGACTGGAGATCATAGGCAGCAGGAAATACAGAAGGAGGGAGACAGTTCCAGAGTTGACCTGTTGCATAATTGAAAGACTGGGAGTAACGGTTAACTCTTGCATTAGAGAGTTGGACAGAAAAGGGATGAGAGTTTGCTGCCAGACGGGTGCTACGCGCCCGTCGTAGAGGTGGAGGAATGCAAGCAGACAGTTCAGAGGAGCAGTGACCATTAAAGTAGCGATAGAAGAGATATAGATGCAACAGTGCGGCGAAGAGACAGAGGTTGAAGGGAGTCAGTAAGAGAAGGAGAGTTAATGAGACTAAAAGCCTTTGACTCTACCCTATTGAGAAGAGCTGTATGTGGGGAGCCTCCCCACACATGAGAGTTGTACTCCACACAGGGGTGGATAAAACCCCTGTATAGAGTCAACAATTGTACAGTGGTAAAGAAAGAGCGGAGTCGGCTAATCACACCCAATCTCTTGGAAGCAGATTTTACAAGAGATGTAATATGATCTTTCCAAGATAAGTCCCGAGTAAATGAAACCCCAAGCATGTTCAAGGATGATGCAGGATTAAGCTGAATATTATTAAACATTAGTGGGTATACCTGTGGAAGATTTTGTCGGGTTGATAGGTGTAAGAACTGAGTCTTAGATGCATTAAAAACAACCATATTATTTTTACCCCAGTCAGAGATACGAGCCAAGTCAGACATTAGGTGTGCCATAACCTCATCCCTTGTTTGTTGAAGTAACTGTTGAGATGGGCGTTGCGGGAACCGAATGGAAAGGTGAAAGGTGGAGTCATCAGCATATGAGTGGATAGGGTTAGATGTACAGCTTAGAAGATCATTGATGAATAAAAGGAAGAGAGTTGGTGACAGGACAAAGCCCTGAGGAACACCACTGTTGATAGATCTAGGAGAAGAACGATGGTTGTCTACAATAGTGGCTATAGAACGACCAGAAAGGAAGCTAGCGATGAAGGCACAGATAGAAGGATAGAAACCGTATTAGGGCAGTTTGGAAATTAAAGATTTATGCCAGACTCGATCGAAAGCCTTTGAGATGTCAAGGCAATGGCAAAGCTTTCACCAAAGTCCCGAAAGGAGGATGACCAGGAGTCTGAAAGGTAGATAAGAAGATCGCCAGTGGAGCGTCCCTGACGGAACCCGTAATGACGATCGGAAAGACGGTTGTGATAGGAAAGATACCTTAAAATTTTTCTATTGAGAAATGACTCGAAAACTTTTGAAATACAGGACGTTAAAGCAATTGGACGATAGTTGGAGGGTTGGGAGTGGTCACCCTTCTTTGGAACTGGCTGAATGAGAGCAAACTTCCAGCAAGAAGGAAAGGTACAAGTTGACAGACAAAGGCAAAAGAGTTTGCCTAGGCAGGGTGTAAGTACAGAAGCACAGTTCTTGAGAACAACAGGAGGGACCCCATCAGGCCCATATGCCTTGTTAGTACTGAGGCCAGTGATGGCAGAAAATACATCAGCTGAAGAAATTTTAATGTCAGCCATGAGGAAGTCAGAGGGGGGAAGTGATGGAGGAACAGCACCGGCATCGTCTAGGGTGGAATTGGAGGAGAAAGTCTGTGCGAAGAGATCTGCTTTATCAGTAGAAGAAATAGCTACAGAACCATCAGAGTAGAAAAGAGGAGGGAAGGATGATGAGGTAAAGTTGTTAGAAAGGTTTTTGGCAAAGTGCCAGAAGAAGCGGGAAGAATTCGAGTTGGAGAGTTGAGAGCATTTAGTACAGATGAAATTATTTTTAGCAGAGCGAAGAACAGACTTAGCACAATTCCAGGCAGAAATGTAAAGATGATGTGATTCAGGGGTGGGTTGGCTCCGGTACCTTTTGTAGGCCCTCTCCTTGTTGCGGACAGCATTAGAACAAGCGTGATTAAACCAAGGCTTTCTTGCGTTAGTCAAAGGATATGAGAAAGGAATGTATGCTTCCATGCCCTAGAGAATAACCTCCGTAATGCGCAAGGCACACTCAGATGGCTCACGGCCATGGAATCAATAATCTTTCCAGGGAAAATCAAAGAAGTACTGCCGGAGGGCCTCCCAGTCCGCGGCTCCAAAATGCCACAGACGACGTTTCCCTGGAGGGTCCAGAGGCCGTACTGGAGTGATAGGACAGGTTAAGATGATAAGGTTGTGATCGGATGAGCCCAACAGAGAGAAAAGATTAACAGAGTAAGGAGAAGGATTAGTTGTGAGGAAGAGGTCAAGTATGTTGGAGCTCTCTCCATGGTGGTCAGAGATACGGGTAGGGTGCTGTACAAGCTGCTCTAGGTCATTAAGGATAGAAAAGATGTAGGCTTGTTCACCAGGTGGACCAGTGAAAGGAGAGGACAGCCAAAGGTGGTAGTGAACATTGAAATCTCCTAGAATGGAGATTTCAGAGAAAGGAGAAATGGATAGAATGTGTTCCATCGTAGAAGTAAGATAGTCGAAGAATTTTTGATAGTAGAATTAGGAGATAAGTAAACAGCACAGATATATTTAGTCAGAGAATGACAGGAAAGCCGAAGCCAGAGTGTAGAGAATTCAGAAGAATCGAGTTCAGGAACACGAGAGCAAGATAAGTCGTTGCGTATATATACACAACAGCCACCTTTGGCTTTGAAATGAGTATAGAGAAAGTAGGAGGATACAGAAAAGGGTTTGCTGTCAGTTGCCTCAGACAGCTGAGTCTCCGTTAGAAAAAGGTGAGGTTTAGAGGAGGAGAGGTGGTGCTCAACAAAGTGAAAGTTAGAGGAAAGGCCGCGAATGTTGCAGAAATGAAGAAGAAGTGAGTCAGACAGTGTTTCCAGGCACCTCGAGTCATCTCCGGGAGAGGGGCGGATGGTGGGGGCATTTATGGTCCCCCCCCCCCCGGGGACTCCGAGGCTTGGTGAAGAGACGCCATAATTTTTTACATTTTGGAAATGGAAGTGTAGTGTGTACTGTGCGTGTTGTTTGGTGTAGATAGTTAGAGAAATTTGCACTGGAGAGCATGCTGGCCTACTTTCTGTGTAACTGAGACACTGATATTAGAATGTGACACACAATATTAGAATTTGTGCTCCAGGTAGTAAAAGCTAATTAGATCGTTTGGCCACTGTTTTATTATCCGGCACCGAATGCATTAAATATAATTATAACAGAATGGTGTAAAGTCGGCAACACATATGCAAACAGACAATGAGTATGTGCACCCTTGCCAGACGTATGTTAGTACTTCAGCCGATACAAGCCAAGTTAGTGAGATTAAAATATGTATTGCTTTCAACGTATCATAAATGTTGAATAGAAGGAAAATAATAATGCATGTTTAGTCTCATTGCTTTAATATTCCAAAACAGCCTTTAGACGTCTGAAACATCCATCTGAATCATTCAACCACCCACCTAAAGCAAACAAATGAACTCGTGCACCCGTGCTAGACTATAAAAAAAAAAAAAAATGTCGATGGCTATAGATTTAATACCCTTCAACATAATTTATTTGTTCTATTCTATAGATAATAAGTGGCAAATAGTGGGAAAAATATTGATCGTGCCGAATTTCATCATTAATCCCCGGCAGGTCGTTCAGGGTAACGCAAACACATCATGTATATTTACCCGCTATATGGCTCATTCTTGCTCATTATTCCAACTTTTTTAATGGATTGTCATATGACAAAACTAGATAGAGGAGGGGCGAACAGCAAGGACCCGCCCACATAGCCCAGCTAACGTTCGTTTCGTATCGAACATTCCTGTGTGGTAACGATAGTTTTTTTTATGACTGCACCACCTGTGATGCGGTGTTATCTATCAGTCGCATCCTTTTGTATTGCAAGAGGTATACTGGGGGACGTACTTCTCTGGCTACCTACTGTAGGACAGAAGCGCTCCCTTTCACACTTGATTCTGTCTTGGGTGATGGGAACGTTGGTGTGACTAATAAACTAATGATTTTCCTGAAGATCAGACTACTCGGAGAGTTATGATTTATTTTATGACTTGGTTATGGTTTACCTATTTATTGTAGTGTATAGATAGATAGATAGATAGATAGGTAGATAGATATAGATAGGTAGATCGATATAGATAGATAGGTAGATAGATATAGATAGATAGGTAGATAGATATAGATAGATAGGTAGATAGATATAGATAGATAGGTAGATTGTTACATAGCCTATGATTTCATCATCCTTTGTATAATTCTAACGTACAGTATGCTGCATGTTTGATCACGATTCGCCTCGTGGCTTCCATAGTGACCAAGCTTCCGTGTTATACTTCACTCCCCCCTTCTCCTCCCTTATAGTAGAGTAAGTCGTTCTTTCTGTTGTTCAGAGCAGGTGTGTCAACTCTTTGTCCCCTATGGCTTCATTTGCGCGTCCTTCTTACAAGTTGTATCAAGCTCTGCCGGCCCCTATATAATGAGCTCAGTCTCTGCATATTTGCCACTTAGATCTACTCCTCATTTTGTTCACATTTCTGTCCTCCCCTGTACAGTTGTTATTATTTTTGTGAGTGCTCAGGAAGTCTCCAACCATCTAGCTGCTGTGTAATTTGGGTATAAGTATTATTACATTTTTTCTTGTACTGTATAGCATACGGTGTTAATTCGTAGGCCTGGTAAGGTTTTTGTTATTAGTGTAAAGTTTTTGCTGTCAGCCAGTAGTAATAATATTTTGTATCTGTAATAATATATCTTTCATTAACTGAGCATTATCCGGTTTTCTCGTTTTATCAGGGCTGACTTAGATAAATTTACTCTTGCTAATTTCGTGTTAATAGAGGCTATTGCAGTTAACCATATATTTAGCCTGTTTTTTGCCATTACATTATCCTTATGAGTCCTGAATGTTTAGTTGTTAGTTTGAGCAGTGAACTTTAATTTGTAATTTTACCTAACTCTTTTGTTTTGAACCTGGAACTTTGCGGAACAGTAGTGATTTTGGTGTTCTCACTTGAAGTGTTCATTATCTATCTCTCTTCCGTAACATAAATTTGGCCACCTGTTATCAGGATATTCAGGATATTATCATAAGGATATTGCTTGATATTTTTTGACTGTGATTTATTCATGATGTCTACTATTACTACTCTTGATGAAGCCAAAGATTTTTTGTCAAATGTGCAAACAGTGTGTGATATAGAAAACAGAACAAAGAATGAACTTAAGCTTGTTGCTCAACAATTGGGAATTGCTGTTCGCTCTCATCATTCTAAAGATCAAATTGTTGACATGATTAATAAAAGCTTGTTTAATGTAACTCCTCCAGATGAGCAAACGCAGATTGAAATAGCTAAGTTACAGCTAGCCCTGCAGGAGGCTCGTGCTAAGGAGGCTGAGTTTCAGGCTCGAGCTAAAGAGGCTGAGTTTCAGGCACAAGTTGAACTTGCTAGGATTCAGGCAGACCATGAGTATCGCATGAAACAAGGTGGAACTGGATCATCTAGCTCTGATGATTCTGATGTGGCTAAAAATGTTAAACTTGTCCCTCCTTTTAATGAATCTGGTTTAACAAAGTATTTTCAGTTGTTTGAGAGGGTAGCTACAGGTTTTAATTGGCCCAAAAGGTAATGGCCAGTACTCCTTCAAACTGTTCTCACCGGTAAAGCTCAAGTAACTTATGCATCTTTGCCTCAGGATCAATCTAATAATTATGATGTAGTTAAGAGCGTGATTCGTAAAGCCTATGAGCTTGTTCCTGAAGCCTATAGAGTAAAATTTAGGACAACTTATAAGCAAGATAAGCAATCCCATGTTGAGTATGCAAAAATCAAAGAAGATCTGTTAAAGCAGTGGTTAAATTCTAAGATTGTGGATTCTGAATTTGGTAAATTTAAGCAGATGATTTTGCTGGAGGACTTCAAAAGGTGTATTAATAAAGATGTAAGCCTATATCTTGATGAGAGAAGAATAGATAATTTGTCTGATGCTGCAGCTTTAGCTGATGATTATGTTCTCACTCACAAGAGATATTCTAAAGAAAAAAGGAAAGCTGAGAGTAAGTACGTTGCCTCTACTCAGAGTACAGGTAACAGGAAAGAGAATAAAGATGATGTTTCTCAGGAAGTAAATACCAGCTCCACCTCTAGATTTCAGAAAAGTAAATGTACATATTGTAGTAAGCTTGGTCATACTACGGAGAAATGTTTTAGGAGACAGAGTGATGTGAACAAAAAGAAGTCTTTAAATATTCAGTCAATTGGTCTAGTGTCCACCCTTGAGAGTTCCCAGAATTCTTTAACAGAGTTAACTGAACCTGCTTTCAGGGGTAAATTAAATTCTCATGCTGAAGCTCCTCTTTTGAGCAGTAACATGGGTGACACTCTCAAGAGTTCATATGCTAATTTCCTGTCTGATGGTTTTGTCAGTCCTCTGGATAGTAATGACAGGAAATCAGTTAAAATATATCGTGATACAGGTGCTTGCCAATCCCTTATGCTGACCAGTGTTCTAGGCTCTAATGTTAATTCCTCTGATGAAACTAATCTTACAAGGTGTAGGGAATAATGACTTCTCTGTCCCTCTGTGCAGAGTGAATTTAGAGTCTGGTTTTGTTAATGGTTCCGTTATGGTTGGGTTGGTTGAGACACTCCCAATGTCAGGTGTAACTTTCTTACTTGGAAATGATATTGGTGGAAGTCAAGTGTGTCCAGCTCCTCAGTTGTCTAGTGAACCAGTGACTACGACCCAGGATTGTGATATCCCTGAAGTGTTCTCTGCATGTGCTGTCACTAGGGCTAAGTCTAAAGTTACTGGTGACTTAGAGGCTAATGATGATGATGATGTTATCCTAGCTGACACTTTTCTTGCTAATTTGGACCACTCACCAGATGAGGCAGTACCCCGTAGTGTTGATAATTTGTCTCGTCAAGAGTTGGTTGAGTTGCAGGTTGCAGACCCTGAGTTGAAAGGTCTAGCTAACTCTGCTTGCAGTGAGGAAGAGTCAGCTGGTGCTTCTACTTGTTATTATATAAAGTCAGGAGTACTTATGAGGAAGTGGAGACCCCCAACAGCATCAGCCGACTGTGAATGGGAGGTTGTACATCAAGTTGTCATCCCTCGTGTCTGTAGGCAGGATATCATTAGAGTGGCTCATGATTCCAGTTTGGCAGGACACCTTGGAGTGAAGAAAACTGTGGCACGCATTTTGAAACACTTCTACTGGCCAGGTATCTTCAGAGATGTTTCCTGGTATTGTAAGTCTTATCACACCTGTCAAGTTGTGGGGAAGTGTAATCAGACCGAAAAGGTTGCACCTCTAGCTCCCATTCCTCCTTTTGAGGCGCCATTCACCCGTGTGTTGGTGGATATTGTGGGCCCTCTTCCTAAGACTTCTTCAGGATTTTCTTATGTGTTGACCCTGATTGATATGACTACTCGTTATCCTGAAGCCATTCCACTTAGAAATATCTCTGCAAAGAACGTGGTTAAGGAAATGCTAGGGTTCTTCACAAAGTTTGGTCTGCCCAAGGAGGTACAGTCAGACCGGGGAAGTTTTCAAGCAGTCTCTGAAAGAGTTGGGCATCACCCAGATCACGTCTTCAGGTTACCATCCCCAGACCCAAGGAGCGTTGGAGAGATATCATCAAACACTCAAATCGATGCTCAAGAAATACTGTTTGGAACATCAGAAAGACTGGGATAAAGGTCTTCCATTCATTGTATTTGCCGCAAGAGAATCTCCAAATGAATCACTGGGCTTCTCACCCTTTGAACTACTGTTTGGCCATGAAGTAAGAGGACCCCTTAAGCTACTCAGGGAATGCTGGCTGTCGGAGGAAGATGACGTCAACCTGCTGGAGTATGTGATGAAGTTCTAAGAACGGCTGTCCACTGCTTTACAGCTGGCGAGAGAGAATTTAGGAGCTGCTCAGGAGAAGATGAAGACTTGGTATGATAAGAAGTCCAGGTTACGCCACTTTCAGCCAGGAGATCAGGTTTTGATTCTGCTACTGGTGCATGGGCAACCTCTTCAAGCCAAGTTTAGTGGTCCTTATCTCGTGGAGAAGAAACTCAGTGATGTCAACTATGTCATCGCCACACCAGATTGTAGAAAGAACAAGCAACTTTGTCACATCAACATGCTAAAGTTATATCACAGGCGGGACGAAAATAACCCAGTCTGCACTGTAGCTGTTCCACTCGAGTCTGCAAGTGAAGTTCTCCCATGCAGCATGAGCCTGAGTGATAGTTTGGGGAAGAATCCTGATATCATGAATGATCTCCAGACTAAGCTTTCTCATCTAGCTCCCGAGGAAAGGCAGGAGTTTTCGGCATTACTGCAGGAGTACCCGCAAGTGTTCCATGCCACTCCAGGAAGAACCACTGTGTTGATGCATGATGTCGATGTTGGAGACGGAAAGCCAATTAAACTGCCTCCTTACCGTGTGAACCCAGTGAAAGTTCCTCTCATCCAGAAGGAGCTTGGCTACCTGTCAGAGCGAGTGGAGTTCTCCTGTCACTCTAGTCCCTAAGCCAGGTGGGTCACTGCGGCTTTGCATCGACTACAGACGTGTTAATCAGATAACCAAAACAGACACTTACCCTCTTTCTCGCGTGGAAGATTGCATAGACAAGATCGGAAAGGCTAGGTACATAAGTACGTTTGATTTGTTAAAGGGATACTGGCAAGTACCTATGACTGAACGTGCTAGGGAGATCTCATGTTTTGTAATACTTGGAAAGACTTTTGCATGTTCTGTAATGCCATATGGTATGAAGAATGCACCAGCCACATTTCAGAAGCTCATGAATGTTGTAACAGAGGGTTTGGCAGGGTGTGTTGTTTATATTGATGATGTATTAATCTTCAGTGACAACTGGAAAGATCACCTATGCCATGTCAGTAAATTTCTTGAGCGTTTGGTTCATGCTAATCTTGTAGCTAATTTATCAAAGTGTGAGTTTGGTCAAGCTAAAGTTCAGTACCTTGGGTACGTAATTGGTGATGGACACGTCGCACCACCAGGAGCTAAGGTTCAGGTTATAAGTGATCTTCCCAGACCTAAAAGTAGGAAAGAGCTACAAAGATTTTTGGGAATGGTAGGTTATTACAGGAGATTTGTTCTTAACTTTTCAATTCTTGTATCACCACTTACAGACCTACTGAAAAAGGGAGTTAAATTTGTCTGGACCGATAACTGTGAATCCTCTTTCAGTAAACTTAAAGCAATCCTATCAAGTCAGCCAGTGCTCGCTACTCCAAATTTTGCTAAGCCTTTTAAGATGGCTGTTGATGCAAGTGATACAGGAGCTGGGGCTGTTTTGTTGCAAGAGGATGATCAGGGTATTGAACACCCTGTATCTTATTACAGTAAGAAGTTCACTTCACCTCAAAAGAACTACTCCACTATTGAGAAAGAGCTTTTGGCCTTGATTTTGGGTTTACAGCATTTTTCATTTTATTTGTGTCCTGGTTTTGACCCCATAGTCATTTATACCGATCATAACCCACTGAAATTCCTTAGGTAAGTTTAAAGATAAAAATCAGAGATTGACAAGATGGAGTCTACTTCTTCAGGAGTATTCATTAGACATACAACATGTCAAGGGGAAAGAAAATGTTATTGCAGATTGCTTATCTAGACTTTAGACAGATTGTTTTAGAGTAATAAGAAATTTCCTTTGTAAATTTTTTCTTTTTTTTTTGTGGGGAGGTGTTACATAGCCTATGATTTCATCATCCTTTGTATAATTCTAACGTACAGTGTGCTGCATGTTTGATCACGATTCGCCTCGTGGCTTCCATAGTGACCAAGCTTCCGTGTTCTACCTCCCCCCCCCTTCTCCTCCCTTATAGTAGAGTAAGTCGTTCTTTCTGTTGTTCAGAGCAGGAGTGTCAACTCTTTGTCCCCTATGGCTTCATTTGCGCGTCCTTCTTACAAGTTGTATCAAGCTCTGCCGGCCCCTATATAATGAGCTCAGTCTCTGCATATTTGCCACTTAGATCTACTCCTTATTTTGTTCACATCTCTGTCCTCCCCTGTTCAGTTGTTATTATTTTTGTGAGTGCTCAGGAAGTCTCCAACCATCTAGCTGGTGTGTAATTTAAGTATAAGTGTTATTACAATTTTTCTTGTACTGTATAGCATAAGGTGTTAATTCGTAGGCCTGGTAAGGTTTTTGTGATTAGTATAAAGGTTTTGCTGTCAGGCAGTAGTAATAATATTTTGTATCTGTAATAATATATCTTGCATTAACTGAGCATTATCCTGTTTTCTCATTTTATCAGGGCTGCCTTAGATAAATTTACTCTTGCTAATTTCGTGTTAATAGAGGCTATTGCAGTTAACATATATTTAGCCTGTATGTTTAGTTGTTAGTTTGAGCATTAAACTTTAACTTGTATTTTTACCTAACACTTTTGTTTTGAACCTGGAACTTTGCGAGACAGTAGTGATTTTTAGTATTCTCACTTGAAGTGTTCATTATCTCTCTCTGTTCCGTAACAAGATATAAATAGATAGATAGATATAGAGAAATTCAGATAGATTCAGATAGATAGATAGATATAGATGGATACATATAGATAGACATACATATAGATAGGCAGATAGATATAGATAGGTAGATTGATTGATTTAGATATATAGATAGATAGAGAGATAGATAGGTATAGATAGATATAGCTCATCTCTCATCTCATCTCATCAGCCGTTTGAGTGTCCACTGCAGGACCGGCCTATTCCGACCGAAGTCGGGTCGATACAGCCAATGTATCACAACCAAGTGGCTTAGGCTGTCTAGTAGAGATTGCATGTAGCGTGAGAAGAACTTGTAAGTGTAGTTGTTGTGTTGTAGTGGCTTTGGATGTGTGTGTAGTCTGTGAACCAAGTGTAATCGGCCCGCACAAGCCGACTGGGTGCAAGCATACTATATAGTATGCGACACTGGTTCAACCACAGCACCCCTTATGTCCGCCAATGCAGTACGTGGCCAGAAGAACGCTCCCAGAGTTTATTACCCTGGCGGGATGTGAACCGTCGTTCTTCAGTGTATGAAAACGCACACTTTACCACTGTACCACAGAGGCTCCTAGACTGATATATAGATATATAGATAGATATAGATATAGATATATAGATATATTTATATATATATTTATATATGTTTATATATTCATATTTATATTTATATTCGAAAATAGGGTTATGGTTTTTGTACATATGTATATACTTGAATATACTTTTATATATTTGTGAGTTGCAGGGGGCATTTCGTTTCGTTCTTTTCTTTTTAAAGGGCTCCAACATGCTTGCATGCGTCGGCCTTGGTCACCTAATGGCGGCTTTCCATGCTGCACGATCAATTGCAGCCTCCCCGTTCAGTCCTTGAACCCTGAGGTCACACTTAATGACCTCGTCCCATGTCTTTCTTGGTTTACCCCTCATAACCCCACCCCCAGTAGTGGTTTCTCACCTTCCTCACCCAATTATCATCCCCCATCCTCTCCACATGTCCAAACCATCTCAATCTACCGCTCTTCATCACAACACCAATGCACTCCAGTCCCATCCTACCTCTCATCCCTTCCATTGTAAACCCAGCCCCCCAAGACCTTGCACGCAGGGACGCACTACACGTCCACCTAATCACTGTCATTTCTGTACGTCTGAGCAGGCGAATATCCTCCTCCCTTACTGCCCAGGTCTCATTACCTTACAGCATTATACTCCTAACACATGCTGCATACAAAGACCCCTTAGCACTTAGAGAGAGCCCTATCAATGTCAGAAGAGGCAAGAGCTCCCTGAACTTCTTCCAACCACTTCTCACTCTAGCCCCACCTCCAGCACACATGTCTCCCAAATAACAAAACTCTTCCACGCACTCAAGAGATTCACCAGCAAGTTCAATGCTTTCACGCCGGACAATCTCCACCTGCTCTCCCCGACACGCCGTACACATAAAATCAGCATTATCTCGCAGTCTACTTTTGATAACACTACATCTCTTGTGTACCCATTTATCACAAACACCGCACAAGATGGCATTACTTGCCACGCCCTTGTGGCAAACTGCACATGGCCACTCTCCCTCGTCTTTGACAGTACCGCCACCAACCCTAGATATCATCACTTTTATTTTATCTGCATTTACCCTTAAGCCCTTGTGCCCCATACCATCTCTCCACTTCCCAAACCTTTCCTCCGCCTCCCTTTCGTTCTCTGAAATCAACATCAAAGCATCAGCATAAATCTCCCACGGGAGTCCGTTTATATAATTGTGTATTCTTTCTCTTTTGTTCAGGACCAATAACTTAATCACTGTTCCTTTTTATGTAGTTTTTACATAAATTTCATTTGTCTTTGATTATATTATAGTAATACAGTATAGTAATGAGTCTATAGATGGAAGTATTTATCCTGATACTATCCATGTATACTGATGTATTCTTTATTACTTATTATATTTCATAATCATGAGTAATAACTTAATATTGGTATGAAATGTATGCAAATATTTCATGTCATTATTTTGGCTCTCATGATTACTGATTGTTGCTGGCCTAAAGCCCCTTCATGGTGGTGGTCATAAACAAAATATATATATATCTCTCTGGGAAGTGACCACATTTGGTATGCCTGTCCCGGATAAAAACGGCACAGTGCCTGCCTACCACTATGCTCTTTTGCATTCCACACCATTAGTCAGGTACAGCTCCGTTCAGAAATTCGTACTACACCCAAAGTGGAAGGCACAAGCTTCGGTCCGCTCTTTCTGGACGACATGTTAATACACCGAAATTCTCGCCACCACAGAGAGAGCAGCAAGTACCGGAGAAGTTTCAGTCACACAGCGAATGCTAAATTTGTAATGAAATGGATATTTACTTAAATATTGGCAAGTATTATTATAGATTAATGAAGGCAATACCTGGACATTCTGCAGCTGTGATGAAAACATGTATACAAATAACAATTTCAAATACACAAATAGAGGGAAATGAAGATAATGTCTGATATGAAGCATTAAATGATTTATGAGTTTAATACTCTCTTACTGAAACACACACACACACACACACACACACACACACACACACACACACACACAAGAACAAAAACAGCCACCACGACAATCGACGCCACCACCTGCCACCCACCACTGCCGCAGCCACCACCCACCACCACCATCGCCACGCGCCAACTACCATCATCCACCACCATCATCGCCGACGCCTAAACAAATCGCATATGAAGGAAAATACATTGAAGTAGTCTACTTCATTCGTCCTATTTGTGTGGAAAGGCCATGGAACAAAATAAAGTTATTACGTGTGAGTGATCTTACTTCTAGCAGGCGATGGATAATAAATAAGGATAATTATACGGATGTTTTCAAACATCCGTATAATTATCCTTTCTCGTATATATATATATATATATATATATATGAGTAGGCTATAAGGTAGAATTTTTGACAGCCGGTTGACTTGGGTCCCTCACTTGAGGTACGTAAAAGCTGAGTGTCTCAGAGCATTGGGTCTCTTGAAAGTTTTAGCGTACACATACTGGGGAGCTGATCGCAAGACCCTCCTCCTCTTGCATCAGTCTCTGATTTTATCCAAACTTCATTATGGATGTGAAGTTTATTCTTCTGCCTCGGAAGCCCGGCTTCGTCGTTTAGATTCCATACATCATGCTGGTGTTCGTCTCGCCACTGGGGCATTCCGATCTTCCCCGATTTCGAGTTTGTTGGCTGATGCTGGTGTCCTTCCTCTAGACTTGCTCCGCTCTTCCCTTTTCATGCAATGTTGGTATCGCTGATCTCGTCTCCCAGACTCTGTGCCCTTTGTCAAGGTCTCTCAAGATTCTCGGTCACCTATTTTTGCCACTCGGCCATCCTTTCCAAAGCCCTTTGGTTTCAGGGTGCAGTCAATTATGTCTAGCTTCTCTGTTCCTTCTGTGCCGATCACTCCCCATCGTGTCCCGAGGGTGGGCTACTGGCTTCTCCCCAGGGTGACATTTTGTCGTTTCTTCTCATCCAGTAAGGCCTCCCTTCCTTCTCAGGTTTTATTTTCTCTGTTTTTAGAGCATGCCTCTTCTCATGGGGACTCCATACCAGTTTATACTGATGGATCTAAGTCTGATGTGGGTGTGGGCTTTGGTGTGGTGTTTCCCACCTTCTGTCGAGGTGGGAGCCTCCCTGTGACTGCTTCTGTTTTTACGGCTGAGCTGACTGCTATTTTATTTGCCCTTCAGATTCTCTTCACTCTACCCCACACTGCTTTTACTGTTTTTAATGACTCACGAAGTGCTCTTTCTGCAATGGAGTCTTTTAATCCCTCTCATCCTTTGGTTTTATCCATTTTAGAGTGGCTTTTCCTTTTAGGGCGTCGTGGACGTCGTGTAGATTTCTGTTGGGTTCCAGCTCATGTAGGAGTGGCAGGGAATGAACGAGCTGATTAGCTGGCCAAGGCGGCAGCGGCTCGTCCCCCTCTTGCACAGTCCCCTCTGTATCGTCTGCCTGCTGCAGATATGCGCTCCTTTGCCTTCAGGGTTTGGTGCTGTTGGCAGGAGCATTGGGATGATGTGGGTGCCAATAAGTTGCGCTCGATTTGCCAGAAGGTGGGCTCATTCAGTTACCAGGGCTTCCCTCGTCAATGGGAGACTGCTTTGTGCCGCCTCCGCATTGGCCACACCCGTTTCTCTCACGGTTTTTTAATGGAGAGGGCTCCTCCTCCATTCTGTGATGACTGTCTGGTTCCCTTGACTGTTCGGCACCTGTTGGTGGAGTGTCCTAGTCTTGAGGATTTGCGGCGTCGGTTCCTCTCTGACCACCAAATGGATGGTGGTGTGTATCATCTTTCCTCCGTGCTTGGGGATGATGCCTGTGCCTTGGGAGGGGCAACCCTCTCCTTTGTGAAGGAGGCAGGACTTCTTAAGGATATTTAGAATTTCTCCTTTTTGATTGTGTGGCTTATCCTCTGTTTTTTGTTTTTTGTTTTTTACTTCTTTGTTATACGGCGGCATATGACCCTGGCAGTTGCGCCGCCATGATCATTATTAAATATATCTATATATATATATCTATATATATATATATATATATATATATATATATATATATAAGGTAGAATTAAGGAACAGAAGGCAAAATTTCATAACACTGTAGATTATATAAAAAATATTATTTGTAATAATGCATACATCCTAATTATAATGATAACTGTTGGCTAACTTTTCACATCAGTATCGGGTACAGCTTCCCTCTTTCTCAATCAGTGCTTGCAACCTGTTAGGCAAGGAGCTTACAAGGCCACGGATGAAGTCGTGTTTGCGTCGGCAAAGTTTACACTGGGCGATTACGTGGTTGAGCAGTCCATTTCTTGTCCTCTCGTCTCCTAGCTGCCAGGTATTAACCATTTCAGCCCTATATGTTCTGTTACATTAACATCGGCCCCCTTGCCAGGCCAGTCTAAGAGCTGTAGTGTGTCCTGTCTCTGAAACCACTGCTGTACTACACATGCGGTGTGGATGGGGCACCGGTCATGCATAAAACTAACAGGTCCATCTGGGAACGGGAAACTCTTTGCCCGTAATGATGAGGGGAACATTCTACAGGATATGGACGTATTGGTCAGCAGTAAAACGCCCCTCGTGGCCTTGTAAGCTCCTTGCCTAACAGGTTGCAAGCACTGATTGAGAAAGAGGGAAGCTGTACCCGATACTGATGTGAAAAGTTAGCCAACAGTTATCATTATAATTAGGATGTATGCATTATTTACACTGGGCGATTACGTGGTTGAGCAGTTAGCCAACAGTTATCATTATAATTAGGATGTATGCATTATTTACACTGGGCGATTACGTGGTTGAGCAGTCCATTTCTTGTCCTCTCGTCTCCTAGCTGCCAGGTATTAACCATTTCAGCCCTATATGTTCTGTTACATTAACATCGGCCCCCTTGCCAGGCCAGTCTAAGAGCTGTAGTGTGTCCTGTCTCTGAAACCACTGCTGTACTACACATGCGGTGTGGATGGGGCACCGGTCATGCATAAAACTAACAGGTCCATCTGGGAACGGGAAACTCTTTGCCCGTAATGATGAGGGGAACATTCTCCAGGATATGGACGTATTGGTCAGCAGTAAAACGCCCCTCGTGCTGAACATGTCACCCAGGCCATTCAGGTATCCCCCAGATGTTATTGGTAACGTGACCTGATCGTGTCTCCTCACAAATGTTGACCCTCTCGAATCTGCATGTGGAATATATATATATATATATATATATATATATATATATATATATATATATATATCTATATATATTTATATATTTCCATTTTTTTTTTTTATTGCAGCCATTTGACAGAATACTAGTTGATAGCATGTCCCCCTGCCTGTCCTTATATTATTTAGAATTGATTCATCAAACTTTTTTTTGGCGCTAATGTCTTTGTGCAAAGAAAACAGAGACAAAGGGTAGAAGGAATCATGTCTCTTTCCTGGGCAATCTGAACAGGATAAGACCAAAATATGGAATCCTGATTCTCTTAGATGCCGGACCATATTGTCTTTAAAAGACTGGAGATGAAGGACGGAGGGGTTTGCAGACTGCGGAAGACGGTTTTATAATTGACCTGTTCTATACATGAAGGTCTGAATATCGGTTAACTATTGTAACAGAGGTGGACAGAAAACAGATGACTGCAACAAAGACAGCGGCTGGAGGGGGGCAATAAGAGTAGGGAATTTTATCAGTAATAAAAATGGTAATATCATATACCTGGTGTTGTTTCCCCTCCAGCAGTGAACCCTGTCATGTGAGGTGGAGGAGAAACACTTCTCATCCGTGAAGATGACGCGCGACCAAAAGTCTAGGTTTTCCTGGGAGCAGCGTTGACCAAAAACTAACCTCCCCACTCTGTGCTGTTGTGTAAACTTCATTCATTGCTGGATTTCTATGGTGTATGACAGGGCCATGCAGCCTTCGCCTGACAGTCAGTGCAGACACTTCTAAATGAAGACTCTCCCTTATGGCCACCGAGTTAGTAAGAGGTGTTGCCTCTGCTGGTGCGACTAAAGCAGCATATTCAGCCTGGGTGGTTCTTCGAGGGGCTCCCGTCCTTTCTGTCAAGAAAGTATTCGCTATTACTAAATATGGCACTAATAAAAATCAACGCCGGAAGCTGAGTTTGCAAACAACGTTATGTATACTTGTGTTAAAATAAATTATTTGATATGTAAATATTGTTACAAGGGCATCAGTTGTACTAAACAAACTGCTGCCTATGAAGCTAGTGGTGTAGCGATCCTAAATGCTGCTAAAGGCAAGATATCCTAGCTTCACCCCGTCACTGCATGGGACAGCCCTGCAGAGGCGATTGCTTGCCTGCGGTTCATGGCTCAGCTCGTCCAGACAGACCAGGGTTACTCAACAACAACAACAGCAGCAACAACAACAACAACAACAACAGCTACATAAGGAGATGGGAATTGAAGTTTCGTTCTTTGAATAATTAGGACTGATTTGTATGTGACCGTCATAGCTAAGTCAAAACCCTGTCAGTTCCTTCCAAAGAAACGTAAACACACAAATATCCATTCCACGAAGATGCCTGGACACACTGTGTTTGAAATAATGTGGCACTGCATTGGAAAAAGACATGCTAAGACATTTCAACAAATAACCAGTCGCAAACAAGAAAGGCAGATTACCAGTTAACTGTTGCATTACACAGCGGGTGAGAGGGTGTGGCAAGGCTGGTCCCTCTTTTCCGTCATAATGGGGGAGAGATGCAAGCAGAGAATTCAGAGGAACAGTGGTGTGTGTGTGTGTGTGTGTGTGTGTGTGTGTGTGTGTGTGTGTGTGTGTGTTTGTGTTTGTGTGTGTGTGTGTGTGTGTGTGTGTGTGTGTGTGTGTGTGTGTGTGTGTGTGTGTGGAGAGAGAGAGAGAGAGAGAGAGAGAGAGAGAGAGAGGCCAAAGGGAGTCAGCAGAGTTAAGAAAAAAGATTATGAACAGCGCACTATGTATTAAGCCTGGAAAGTGTGTGTAATATGCATACATAGGTCTGACATGAATCTGACATGGATAAGCTTCATCATCACAAAACAAGGCATTAAAGAATAAGTACACTATGCATCCCAATCATAATTTTAGATCACTTTCATCAAGAAACAAAAATATTGTCAAAGATCATATGAATACCAGAGACACACAGTGAATTACGTCAGCTCAATGCCCATCCCACCCTTGCAATTTCATTTTGCATCACCTTCATGAAAAAATAAACAAACGAACAACTGCCCAACACAACATAGAGCATCTTGGCAACCTAGCCCCTCTCCATCGAACAATACAAATCACAGATCGCCCTACACTGTAAATCACAGACACATACAGTGCATAAACACCTAGCTGTTAGGCACCATAGCCATCCAAGCCCTTCAGCCAAACAACGTCCTTCGTGAACCACCACCAGACATTCACGCCTCAGAAAGTTCCCTACCCAGAGAGACGCGAGCACACCTATACCCAGTATTTTTTTTATTGAGGCGAAAATGCACAAGAAAAGGTTGATGATGATTGGCTGAATGCAACATGTGTAAATTTCATCCTTATATTTCAAATAATTACCAGGTAATGCCACGTTACTTGGTAATTATTTGAAATACCGTACTACGATGTTATTCGGACATGTCGCATTCAGCCAGTCATTACCAACCTGTTAAGTGCATCTTCGCCTCAGTACAAAAAATAATGAGTGTAGTCAGACTGAGATGTGGTCACCACCGTTCCTTGCTACGATACCGACACAAAATACAAGTCACAAGCAAGTTGCTTTGTCCACACTGCAAGGCAGCCCCCCGCGCCACAGCACATTCATTCACCACATGCACATCTCTATTGCAACATGGTCTTTCAGTATAACCTCAACTAAAGACTTATGGATGAGACCCGTAGAAGCTTTCGATTTCCACTGGGATCGCAACGAGATGAATCTGGGGTTGCAATAACAACATCCTAACTTCCGGCCGCTTTCAAACTTGAATTTACTTTTTCATCACCTTATCAAGATCCATTCTCTCTTCATGACAATGCCAACAATATACTTATATGTTATCAACAAGCTCCCTCACACCAACAATTTCTCAGTTCGTAATATTCCTTATTCAACCCACTTTACGCACTCCACACACTAACCAAGAGAAGTCCCATCTCCAATGCCTTTAATCTATAATATTCGCCCTTATTCCATACAAAGAGTTTCAAGAGATTACACACCCCGCTGAGGGGGGGTCACCTTGACGTGGTGGCGGGGCTTGAAGCGTGGTTGGTGGTGCCACCTACCTTGGAGGCACGCCTACCTTTGTAGGGTTCGGCATATGTCAGTCACGTGGACGAAGCACCCCCTACATCACTGGTGGAGGAGGCCTGCTGGTGATGTTATTCCCTGCCCTTTTGCCATCTAGGGCGGGACTCTTGCCTCCCCACGTGTTTGCCGTGCGTGGCGTCCCGTAATGCTGGGAGACGGGAGTCCTGGAGGTTGAGCGATGCTGCACGATGCGCCCTGCAGCTAGCAATACACCTCTTTGGTCCCTTATTCTGGCTAGACGGGTGGCCTGGTTGGGCCCGACCAGGTCAATCGGCTGGTCATGCGTTGGCTAGGGTCAAGTGGGCACTGAGGGGCCTGGTGGCTCCTATCGTCCTGGAGTCACCCTTGCCCAGGTCCCCAGGTGGTTACCAGCGTATACTCTCCTGCTACCTCTGGGGTCGCCAGTGGTGTTATCCCTGGGATATGACCTCCCCTTGTTGGGCTCCATGGTGGGTGGAGGGGTGGGGGAATGAAGTTTCTGTTGTATATTAATGGATAATTTACCTAAAAATACTGTTGACGACACATTATCTGTCCCTGGTAATTCTGCGGAAGCATCCTCTTCGATTGCCACGTTAGAGCCTTTCCAGGCCCCAAAGGACTATCCTCCTCTGACCCAGCGTTCAACTGGGAATAGGAGGAGGTCACGTCGGGTTGGTTTGGCTCCGGGGTTCAATCCGGAAGAGAGTGAGCCTGAGACCTTCAATAAGTATCTAGTACTGAAACCCTCTGCTGGTGGTTCCGTGCTGGATATAGATATTTTTGAACTACACCGAGCCATTGTTTCTGCTTGTGGCCGTGAACCGGCGATCTCAACCCAGGGGGATGGTAGCCTACTTATTGAGGTGTCCTCTCCAGCAGAAAGCTCCCGTCTCCGGAATTTGACCTCCATAGCTGGCAATAGTATGTCTTGTGTACCCCATGGCACCTTCAACCAAAGTAAGGGGGTTATTTACTCTCGAGACCTCCTGCGGTACCCTGAGTCACAGTTGTTAGAAGAACTACGCTCTTATGGTGTTATAAAGGTTGACCGGGTACAGAAGATCGATGGTGTTCTGACCCCGACTCCGACGCTGTTTCTGACCTTTGACCGCTTGACGTTGCCTGCTTCCGTGAAACTTGCCTGGCTCTCTCTGCCTGTGAAGCCTTATGTTCCAAACCCAAAGCGGTGTTTTCACTGTCAGGGGTATGGGCATGTTAGTAAATTTTGCCGACGTGCACTGGCTGGCCTTCCTGGTGTTTGTGTTTCCTGTGGCGATATGAGTCATACTAGTGATTGTCCAGGACCCCTTAAATGCTATCACTGTGGGGGTCCTCATGCTGTATTTTCCAAAAACTGTCCTCGCTACTGCCTTGAAAAGGAAGTTTTGAGCATTCGTGCACGTGAGAAGGTTTCCTTTCCAGAAGCAAAGAGGAGGGCCCAGACTCTCTTCTTTCGGCCTGGAGTTACTTATGCTTCTGTCCTTTCTGGGGCACCTGTACGTCGTTCTGTGTCCCAGAAGTAGCCACGACCCTTTACAGTGACCACTTCCCCAGCTACTGATTTGACGGATGTTGTTAACCCTGGAATTACTGATAAGTGTGTGACTGATGCTCATCCACCCACTGCTCCAACTGTCTCTGCCTCCACCTCAGTGGCTGACGGTTCGCGTACTTCTGTGGTAGTGGCAGATGTACACACTGACGAGACTCATCCCCCCTTGTCCAGTATGAACGAGGCTCCTTCTGTATCCGGCAAACGTCATCGTAATTCGTCAGAGTCCTCAGAGCCTGAAAGCCGGCCACCTAAGGTTTCTGTTGTCGAACCTTGTATCAACCTCTCTACTATTCCCTATGCCTCAGAGGATGAGAGGGCTAGCCAAATGGAAGCTGCTGCTGGTGGTTCACCTGTAGTCAGGTCCCCAAATGGGGATGGTGTTGGACAGACTGCTGATGCGTCCGTTCTGAAAAGTACAATGTCAACCTTGCAGGGTTCTAATCCTGTCAACTCTGTTTCCACTTCTGGAGCTTCAAATGGTAGCACTGGCCATCCCACATTACCCAAGGCGGCCTCCAAGCATCTATCCAAACCGAATGTTATTCCACCTCAAAGGAAGAGTGTTGTAAAACTTTCCTCTTCCACGTCCTCACGTTTGCCTACGGATGTTCGACATAAAGCGCGGTTTCCTGGTGCTGGACAGTCTCTTACCAAGGGCCTTCCTAAGCATCATTCCAAACCCGCTCGCATGTCAGGAGGTGTACAGTCACACACTTAATCATTTTCCCCTCCACTATGGGTTCTATCATCCAGTGGAATTGTCGGGGTTTACGTGCTAACTATGAGGAACTGTGTCATCTAGTTTCTCAATTTACTTCGCTATGCATGTGTATCCAGGAGACCATGGTTGGTGATACTGCTCCTGCTGGTCCTTCTGGCTACAATGCTTTTTATTCTGATCCTGTACTGGGCCAAGGTCGTCATGGAGGTGCTGCTATCTTCCTTCGCCAGGATATTCCATGTAGTCATCTGGATATTTCCAGTCCCTTGCAGGCAGTTGCTGTCCGGATGTTTTTACATCGTCATTATACAGTTTCCAGTCTTTATCTACCTCCTAGTGCAACTGTTGAAAGGGCGGATCTGGAACGCCTTATTCATGGCCTTCCTTCTCCCTTTCTGTTACTAGGCGATATGAATGGCCACCATCCACTATGGGGAAACAGTGAGGCCAACCCTCGGGGTGTTATGCTGGCCTCTTTAGTGGAAGATGAGGAGTTAGGCATTTTAAACTCCAATATAATGACTTATTTCCATAGCCAGACAGGAACTTTTACTGCCATTGATTTGTCCTTATGTTCAGCTGATGCTCTTTTAGATTTTAACTGGGATGTGTTGCCAGACCTGTATGGCAGCGACCATTTTCCGTTACTCTTAACTGCTAGTGCAGGTGGACCTCAGCCACGTCTTCCTCGCTGGCTTCTGGATAAGGCTGACTGGCCATATTTCAGGGAATTAAGTTCCATTTCCCTTTCTGTCAATGAGTTTGGCTGTCTTACGGAGGCTGTGTCATATTTCAATACCGTGCTGCACTCAGCAGCCCTATTATCTATTCCAAAAACAAAGGGTCAGTTTCCTAAACGTCCAGTTCCTTGGTGGAACTCGGAGTGTAGTTCCGCAGTGAGAGCCAAACGAATCGCCTTCTCACGACATCGTCGTCACCGTGGGGATCCTCAGTATTTGGTGGCGTATCAGAGGGCATGAGCTCATATGAGGTGGGTCTTAAAGGAGGCTAGGCGTTCGTCCTGGAAGGGTTATGTTTCCTCCATCAATTCGAGGACTTCCATCACCCAGGTGTGGAACCAGGTAAAGAAAATTTCAGGTAAATTTACTGTTCCATCCCCTCCTGTTTTATCTGCACCAGGTGGAACTGTGGCTGATCCATTTGCTGTTGCAGAATTGCTTGCTGACCATTTTGCCAGTGTGTCAAAGAAGGATGCAGATACACCTTTGGCTTGCCGCCGTCAGCGCCTAGAATCTCGTGGTCTCAGTTTTGCCTCTGTTGGGGGAGAGCCTTACAATGTTTCATTTTCAATTTTTGAACTCCAGTCAGCTCTGTCGCAGTGCCATGATTCCTCTCCTGGTTTTGATGATATTCCTTATGCCTTTTTACGCCACCTGTCTGATGAGTCCCTGTTGTTTTTGCTTTCACTGTTTAATAAGATCTGGTGTTCTGGGAAGTTTCCGGCTTGTTGGGGTGTTGCTGTAGTTATCCCCATCCCCAAACCAGGTAAGGATCACCTACAGGCGACGAATTATCGGCCTATTTCTTTGACGTCTTGTATATGTAAAGTTTTGGAAAAGATGGTCAATGTTAGGCTTGTGTGGTTTTTAGAGAGAGGTGACTTCTTATCCCCTGCCCAGTATGGTTTTCGAAAAATGCGATCTACCTCTGATGCATTACTGTCCTTGAAATCTTCTGTCTGTGAGGCTTTTTCCACTAACCAACACTAGGTCACGGTCTTCTTTGATATGGAAAAGGCATATGACACTGCATGGCGTCATGGTATTTTACTCTCTCTTCATGAGTTTGGTCTTCGTGGGCGCTTACCTGTTTTTATTCAACAGTTTTTATCTAACCGAATTTTAAGGGTGCGAGTGGGAGGATTGCTTTCTAATGCCCGAGCACTAGAAGATGGAGTACCACAGGGGAGTATCCTTAGTGTTACTCTGTTCGCTGTAGCCATTAACAGCGTCATCAGTGTACTTCCTGATGGTGTATGAGGATCACTATATGTTGATGACCTCTCGATTTCCTTCACTGCGTCTAGAATGTCTCTGATAGAGAGGAAGTTGCAGCTGGCTCTCAATAGAATTTCTGACTGGGCAGAAGCACGCGGTTTCCATTTTTCTGCAGCAAAGACAGTGGCTATACATTTTTGTCGTCTTCGAGGAGTCCACCCAGACCCTGACTTGTATCTCTATGGTAGAAGAATATCCTGTGTGGAAGAGACGCGGTTTCTGGGTCTTCTGTTTGATAGAAGATTAACCTGGGTTCCTCGTATTCGTTCTGTTAAGGTGGCTTGTCTTAAAGCTTTGAGTCTTTTGAGGGTTTTAGCTCATACCTCTTGGGGTGCTGATCGTCAGACCCTCCTCCTCTTGCATAGGTCTCTTATTCTTCCTAAAGTTGAATATGGGTGTGAGGTCTACTCCTCTGCAACAGATGCCCGCCTCCGGTTGTTAAATTCTGTGCATCATGCTGGTGTTCGTCTGGCAACCGGGGCATTCAAATCATCCCCAATTCCAAGTTTGTTGGTAGATGCTGGTGTACTCCCCTTGGACTTGCGGCGCCAGTTGCTAATGATGAGGTGTTGGTATCGTCTTCACCGCATTCCAGACTCAATTTCTTGTGCCATTGTCTCACAGGATTCCCGATCTTCTGTTTTTGAGACCCGTCCCAATTTCCCAAAGCCATTTGGTTACAGGGTCCGGTCTGTTATGCTAGCCCTCTCTCTCCCGAGACTGGCAATTTGTCCACATCGGATCCCAAGGGTGGGTTCTTGGCTACTCCCTCGCGTGACATTCTGTAGGTCCGTTGTTGGAAAAAAGGGCTCGCTTCCCTCTCAGATGTCCCTCTCTCTCTTTTTAGAACATGCCTCCATTCATGAGGGTTCTGTCCCCGTCTATACTGACGGGTCTAAGACTGATACTGGAGAAGGATTTGGTGTTGTCTTCCCTTCATTTAGTAGGGGCGGTAGCCTTCCTGGCGTTACTTCAGTGTATACAGCAGAACTGACTGCAATTTTGTATGCTCTTAAAATCATTTTTACTCTCCGCTAATCCGTTTTTGTGATTTATAGTGACTCACGTAGTGCTTTGTCTGCACTGGAGTCTTTTAATGCATCCCATCCATTGGTTTTATCAATTTTAGAGTGGCTTTTTCTTCTTGGCCGCCGTGGCCGCCGTGTAGACTTCTGTTGGGTTCCTGCACATGTTGGTGTGGTGGGCAATGAGAGGGCAGATACTTTAGCTAAAGCTGCGTCTTCTCAACAGCCCCCAGCTGACTACTCACTACCTGTTTCTGATGTAACACCTTACTTGCGGTATGCAATTCGTACGTGTTGGCAGAGACACTGGGATGGTGTGTCTCAAAATAAACTAAAAGAAATCTTTCAGAGAGTGGTTGTGCCAAGGGTTCTTCCCTCTATGTCTCGGCGACTGGAGGTGGCTCTTGCTAGGCTTCACATTGGGCATTCTCGGCTTACACATGGGTTCCTCATGTGTGGTGAAACTCAACCGTACTGTGATGACTGCCTCGTTCCCCTTACTGTCCGTCACTTGCTGGTCAAGTGTCCGAGTCTGGGGGGCCTGCGTCAGAGGTTCCTTCATAGGCATGGGGGAGCAGATGGTGCCTACTGTTTATCCTCGATGCTTGGTGAGGCCTCTAACGATTTTACAGATGTTTTTAGTTTTCTTCAGGAGGCGGGCCTCCTTCCACTTTTATAAGTAATTATTTTATAAATTATTCTTTTATTATTTTTAGTATTTTATTCCTACTAACAGATATTAACTTTATTTTGAATAGACACTTTTTATTTTGCCGTGCCTTCTACTTTGTCATCCGGCGGCATATGACCCTGGCAGTTGCGCCGCCAGATTGTAATTATTTTCAATCAATCAATCAATCAAGAGATTACACACACACACACACACACACACACACACACACACACACACACACAACGCCACCTGCACACCCCCACACCCACTCCCATACTCCAACACGCACATCCACACACCCACACCCACACCCACACCCACACCTCCATATCTCCACCCCCACACCCAGTGTGGGCAATTCATCACTGAATCGAAATCTGATATTTTGTGAAACACCAAGATAAAGTCCAGCAAACATTGGCTGGGAAAGTATCACGGAACATTATATATTGCATGTAAGTCATGAATTTAATAGGCATAATGAATATTCAGGTGTGAGGTGTGTGGACGTGAAAAAAGCAACAAAAGAAGCGAAGTGAACATCGGCCACCGTGCGTGACGCCGCCCACTGGCTCTGGCAGCCACTAGTAATTGTGGTGAGCAAATGACACTGCTTCGATACTGGCCAAATTCTGGATGTTCGTGGGAGGTTCGAAACTGTAACCTGTCGCTGGGGAAGGAGGGGCCGGGACTAGCGCTTTAAACAATGGGTGTAGTACGAACTTCTGAACGGAGCTGTACGTCAGCACCACACTTCAGTATAGTACCCCCAGTATTTACAATGACGAGGATGACGACGAGGACGGCGGCGGAGGTGGCGGCATCGACGACTATTATTTTCTCCCTCCTTGAGAGGGTTAACGGTGAGAGTATAAACATTCATTTGCTCATATTACCCGTCACCATAATAAAATCGTGTCATTGACTTGTATAAAGTGCTAAAGTCGTCCTATACTCTGAAGAGTTTAATGTAAGTGGACTTATGACCCAAGTAGTGATGATGATGCCATCTTTAATGCATTGGAGTGTTTATAAGGGGATAGAGAGCACGAATGTTGACATAATCATGGATAGTTAAGCAGATAGGTACAGACAGATACCTACAGTAGACATATTTATAGACAGATGCATAGAAAGTCAGGAAAAAATATCCACAGATGGATAAATAGGTACAGCCGACAGCAGAAGTTCGTTCCTCTTAGCGTGCGTGATACGAGCCTGTTGATCTGGTAACACTGTATGAGATAGAGTTGACAGGTACGCTTTAAATGGCTAATATTAAAGAAATGTGTTCGGAGATAAGAACACATTCTCTAATGATAATATTAATTTGCAGCAGATGGGATAATAAAGTTATTGTGAAATGTTTGACATTGGTGTATGAAGATTCTTCGTTACGGACACAGACGCCTAGGATTACTTGGACTGGACTGATGTTGCCAGCAAGTATTATATGAAATATTATAGAACGATTGCAGTCTTAAAGGTGAGGTTGCAAGAAAACACTAATTACGATGTCAGTTACACACTAAACAAACACAGAAACTGCCAGTTCGTGTTTCGCCAGTATGCGATTTTGTTTTATAAGTTAAGTCACTTCCCTTTCCGACCTCTCTCCCCACCCGTCTCTCCTCTTCCAAGTCATGCTCTGCCATCATCCACGTTTTATCGTTAATGTTGAAAATCGTATGTCTGTAAGTAAACTGTGGGAAATAATATAAAAGTGTCAATGAGCTTCTTTTCCTCCATTGCTTGAAGTGTTATCAATGACTTAAATATAAATGTTAGTAACATGAATAAATAGTCAATGTGGTGGTTAGGAGACATTTCTCGTCATCATTTATGTAACACTTACCTAACTATCGTTCTTACAGTGCCCAAAATACACTCCCTCTCCACCCCCTCGCCGTCTCCTCCCCTCCCCCTTCCACTGTTTCCATCACTTCTCCCCCCTCCCTCCGCCCCCATTTCCAGTAACCTTTGTTTCTAGCCTGCAACACTCCGAATCCCTCCCCACCGTGTTATTGTATTGACCCTGCCCAACTTCTCTCCCTTGTCATTTCAAATGTCTTTTTCTCTCCCTTTTTCATTTTTGTCTCGGGAATCGAACAACATAACGATGTTTGGGTCATGTTTTTGTATAGTATCCTTTAATAATGTGTAATATTATAATGACCGTGACAATGGCGGTCAAGAGGCATTAACTGTTCAAAGGACGGCAGTCAGTGCCTCAGTTTAATGATCATTTTATTTCTCCTCCTCTAGCCATTAATATCTTGCTTACACTTATTTTATAAATCCCAACATACATAAAATATGAAGCACAAACGTCCTTCTTTTCACCAAAGAAAGTATAAAATGAAAAATAATCATTGCGTATGTTGTATGACTGAGGTGGTTTGGACATGTGGAGAGAATGGAGAATGAAAGACTGACTAAGAGGGTGTATGTAGGTGAGGTGGAGGGAGGGAGAGGGAGGGGTAGACCGAGGATGAGGTGGAGGGATGGAGTTGAGAGGAATATATGGGGGAGGGGGGGTTGAGTTGGGGGGAGAGGAGTCAAATGGTGGGTGACAGAGCGACTTGGAGGCGTTTTGTCTGCGACAACCCTTTCGGGATTAGGGCGTCGGGCTGTAGATAGATAGATAGATAGATGTTGTATGATCTACACGCATCCAGAAAATATTTTCTTAAAAGTACTGTCAGTATTCTTGGTGATAATTTGTAGATCTTCAGTTACGATTAAATATAGCAAAGTAGATGATAGTCACAAAAGCTGTATCCTCATACATTTGGCTACCATAATCATCGTAATATATGATGAAGGGGGATTATACCCCTCTGGATGAGTAGATTAAGCCCTTATCGGAATATGCTTGTCATGAGCCCGGACAGCAGGCAGATGTAAGTGGAAGTATGAGATTGTCGCGGTGTAAGGGTTAATTTTGGTAAAGGTTCGCTTCCTATCCATCCGAGTCCTTGTCACTCCTGTATCGATAATATCGGCAGTTGCAGAACAGATGTTCAGGGCGCTGACGGACAGCCATGCCGTTACCTTTTGTTCTAACCATGCAATGCAGCTATGGGAATGGAATGATAGGGATAATCTTGCTGACTGCATTCTCTGACCTTGTAAGATCATGCGTTGAGGGAGTTCAGATCAAAGTATGTCGATGGCATATTGTTTTAAATTATATATAAGTAGACGTATCTCATAGGTCTCACTTCAGTGCGGAACACAATGTGTGTGGGGGGGGAGGGGATTATGGAAGCAGGAATACTTTGAGTGAGGGAAGGGATTACATATATTACAAGCTGGGACACAGATAAATATGTTATAACGTGAAGGGAGGAGTGAGGGATACAGAAAGAGGGAAGGAGGCGAGGAGGGAAAGAATCCACAAGGGGGGGGATGGTATTGAACACTGATAGTTACGATGGACATATTGTTATGTAAGTAATTTGGTTACTTGTGTGTAATACAGTTGGCAATATAACATGCACGAGTATTGTGTTTATAATGTGTTACGGAACAGAGAAAGATAATGTACACTTTAAGTGAGAATACTAAAAATCACTACTGTCCCGTAAAGTTCCAGGTTCAAAACAAAAGAGTTAGGTAAAATTACAAGTTAAAGTTTAATGCTCAAACTAACAACTAAACATTCAGGACTCATAAGGATAATGTAATGGCAAAAAAACAGGTTAAATATATGGTTAACTGCAATAGCCTCTATTAACACGAAATTAGCATGAGTAAATTTATCTAAGTCAGCCCTGTTAAAATGAGATACCAGATAATACTCAGTGAATGCCAGATATATTATTACAGATACAAAACATTAATGATGGCTAACATCCACTCTCATGAATCACAAAATATCACTAGGCCTACGAATTAACAACTTATGCTATACAGTACAAGAACAAAATGCAATAACACTTATAATCAAATTACACAGCTGCTAGATGGTTGGAGACTTCCTGAACACTCACAATAATAATAACTGTACAGGGGAGGACAGAGATGTGAACAAAATGAGGAGTAGATCTAAGTGGCAATAATGCAGAGACTGAGCTCATTATATAAGGGCCAGCAGAGCTTGATACAACTTGTAAGAAGGACGCGCAAATGAAGCCATGGGGACAAAGAGTTGACAATCCCGCTCTGAACAACAGAAAGGACGACTTTACTATAACGGTAGAAGGGGGGGACTGAGGCAGAACACGCTCGTCATCAAACATGCAGCATACTGTGCGTTAAAATTACACAAAGGATGATGAAATCATAGGCTATGTAACACCTCCTCACAAAGAAAAAGAAATTTACAAAGGAAATTTCTTATTACTCTAAAACAATCTGTCTAAAGTCTAGATAAGCAATCTGCAATAACATTTTCTTTCCCCTTGACATGTTGTATGTCTAATGAATACTCCTGAAGAAGTAGACTCCATCTTGTCAATCTCTGATTTTTATCTTTAAACTAACTAAGGAATTTCAGTGGGTTATGATCGGTATAAATGACTATGGGGTCAAAACCAGAACACAAATAAAATGAAAAATGCTGTAAACCCAAAATCAAGGCCAAAAGCTCTCTCTCAATAGTTGAGTAGTTCTTTTGAGGTGGAGTGAACTTCTTTCTGTAATAAGATACAGGGTACCCGTTCAATACCCTGATCATCCTCTTGCAGCAAAACATCCCCAGCTCCTGTATCACTTGCGTCAACAACCATCTTAAAAGGCTCAGCAAAATTTGGAGTGGTGAGCACTGGCTGACTTAATTGGACAGCTTTAAGTTTGTTGAAAGAGGATTCACAGTTATCGGTCCAGACAAATTTAACTCCCTTTTTCAGTAGGTCTGTAAGTGGTGATACAAGAAATGAAAAGTTAAGAACAAATCTCCTGTAATAACCTACCATTCCCAAAAATCTTTGTAGCTCTTTCCTACTTTTAGGTCTGGGAAGATCACTTATAACCTGAACCTTAGCTCCTGGTGGTGCAACATGTCCATCACCAATTAACGTACCCAAGGTACTGAACCTTAGCTTGACCAAACTCACACTTTGATAAATTAGCTACAAGATTAGCATGAACCAAACGCTCAAGAAATTTACTGACATGGCCTAGGTGATCTTTCCAGTTGTCACTGAAGATTAATACATCATCAATATAAACAACACACCCTGCCAAACCCTCTGTTACAACATTCATGAGCTTCTGAAATGTGGCTGGTGCATTCTTCATACAATATGGCATTACAGAACATGCAAAAGTCTTTCCTAGTGTTACAAAACATGAGATATCCCTAGAACGTTCAGTCATAGGTACTTGCCAGTATCCCTTTAACAAATCAAACTTACTTAAGTACCAAGCCTTTCCGATCTTGTCTACGGAATCTTCCACACGAGGGAGAGGGTAAGTGTCTGTTTTGGTTATCTGATTAACACGTCTGTAGTCAATGCAAAGCCGCTGTGACCCACCTGGCTTAGGGACTAGAGTGACAGGAGAACTCCACTCGCTCTGACAGAGCTCAATCATCTTGTGGTCCAACAGGTAGCCAAGCTCCTTCTGGATGAGAGGAACCTTCACTGGGTTCACACGTTAAGGAGGCAATTTAATTGGCTTTGTGTCTCCAACATCGACATCATGCATCAACACAGTGGTTCTTCCTGGAGTGGCACGGAAAACTTGCGGGTACTCCTGCAGTAATGCAGAAAACTCCTGCCTTTCCTCGGGAGCTAGATGAGAAAGCTTAGTCTGGAGATCATGATATCAGGATTCTTCCCCAAACTATCACTCAGGCTCATACTGCATGGGAGAGCTTCACTTGCAGACTCGGGTGGAACAGCTACAGCGCAGACTGGATTATTTTCGTCCCGCCTGTGATATAACTTTAGCATGTTGATGTGACAAAGTTGCTTGTTCTTTCTACGATCTGGTGTGGCGATGACATAGTTGACATCACTGAGTTTCTTCTCCGCGAAATAAGGACCACTAAACTTGGCTTGAAGAGGTTGCCCATGCAGTGGTAGCAGAATCAAAACCTGATCTCCTGGCTGAAAGTGGCGTAACCTGGACTTCTTATCATACCAAGTCTTCATCTTCTCCTGAGCAGCTCCTAAATTCTCTCTCGCCAGCTGTAAAGCAGTGGACAGCCGTTCTTTGAACTTCATCACATACTCCAGCAGGTTGACGTCATCTTCCTGCGACAGCCAGCATTCCTTGAGTAACTTAAGGGGTCCTCTTACTTCATGGCCAAACAGTAGTTCAAAAGGTGAGAAGCCCAGTGATTCATTTGGAGATTCTCTTGCAGCAAACACAACAAATGGAAGATCTTTATCCCAGTCTTTCTGATGTTCCAAACAGTATTTCTTGAGCATCGATTTGAGTGTTTGATGATATCTCTCCAACACTCCTTGGGTCTGGGGATGGTAAGCTGAAGACGTGATCTGGGTGATGCCCAACTCTTTCAGAGACTGCTTGAAAACGTTTGACATGAAATTACTTCCCCGGTCTGACTGTACCTCCTTGGGCAGACCAAACTTTGTGAAGAACCCTAGCATTTCCTTAACCACGTTCTATGCTGAGATATTTCTAAGTGGAATAGCTTCAGGATAACGAGTAGCCATATCAATCAGGGTCAACACATAAGAAAATCCTGAAGAAGTCTTAGGAAGAGGGCCCACAATATCCACCAACACACGGGTGAATAGCGCCTCAAAAGGAGGAATGGGAACTAGAGGTGCAATCTTTTCGGTCTGATTACACTTCCCCACAACTTGACAGGTGTGACAAGACTTACAATACCAGGAAACATCCCTGAAGATACCTGGCCAATAGAAGTGTTTCAAAATGCGTGCCACAGTCTTCCTCACTCCAAGGTGTCCTGCCAAACTGGAATCATGAGCCACTCTAATGATATCCTGCCTACAAACACGAGGGATGACAACTTGATGTACAGTCACTCATAAAAGAAAAGACCCCCCCCCCTGCGTTAGAGGCAATATAACTCGGGGTATTCAGTGCTGGTAACAGTGTATTTGACGTCAGCCATATGGGGGGATGAGGAGGGGTGTTTGAGAGGAGGGCGGAGTTAATCTGCCCGAAACACTGCTGCAATCCACATTTCGAGTCAAACATACATTATATCTGACTTGTTATCAAGGCATATGTATGTAACCCATCACATTTGAAAAAGTTTATCATTAGCTGAATAAAACCGTCAACCGGTGGCAGGAATAAGATGCAAATGAAACCCCCGGCCTCAAGGGTTAAATGAATAGGCTCGACACACATAGAATGTACTTCGAATGAACTTCCCCCAAACGCAGCTTCACACCCCCACACCTGACGTCATTTACAATGTTACCAGGACCGATATCATATTGGTTGAAAGGTGTCTTGGCCGGGGGGGTCGTTTCTTTTATGAGTGACTGTACAACCTCCCATTCACAATCGGCTGATGCTGTTGGGGGTCTCCACTTCCTCATAAGTACTCCTGACTTTATATAATAACAAGTAGAAGCACCAGCTGACTCTTCCTCACTGCAACCTGCAACTCAACCAACTCTTGACGAGACAAATTATCAACACTACGGGGTACTGCCTCATCTGGTGAATGGTCCAAATTATCAAGAAAAGTGTCAGCTAGGATAACATCATCATCATCATTATCCTCTTAATCACCAGTAACTTTAGACTTAGCCCTAGTGACAGCACATGCAGGGAACACATCAGGGACATCACAATCCTGGATCGCAGCCACTGGCTCACTAGACAACTGAGGAGCTGGACACACTTGACTTCCACCAACATCATTTCCAAGTAAGAAAGTTACACCTGACATTGGGAGTGTCTCAACCAATCCAACCATAACGGAACCATTAACAAAACCAGACTCTAAATTCACTCTGCAAAGAGGGACAGAGAAGAAATTATTCCCTACACCTTGTAAAATTACAGTTTCATCGGAGGAGTTACATTAGAGCCTAGAACACTGGTCAGCATAAGGGATTGGCAAGCACCTGTATCTCGATATATTTTAAATGATTTCCTGCCATTACTGTCCAGAGGACTGAGAAAACCATCAGACAGGAAATTAGCACATGAACTCTTGAGAGTGTCACCCACGTTACTGCTCAAAAGAGGAGCTCCATCATGAGAATTTAAGTTACCCCTCAAAGCAGGTTCAGTTAACTCAGTTAAAGAATTCTGGGTACTCTCAAGGGTGGACACTAGACCAATTGACTGAATATTTAAAGACTCCTTTTTGTTCACATCACGCTGTCTCCTGAAACATTTCTCCTTAGTATGACCAAGCTTACTACAATAAGTACATTTACTTTTCTGAAATCTAGAGAAGCTAGTATTTACTTCCTGAGGAACATCATCTTTATTCTCTTTCCTGTTACCTGCACTCTGAGTAGAGGCAACGTACTTACTCTCAGCTTTCCCTTTTTCTCTAGAATATCTCTTGTGAGTGAGAACATATTCATCAGCTAAAACTGCAGCATCAGACAAATTATCTATTCTTTTCTCATCAAGATATAGGCTTACATCTTTACTAATACACCTTTTGAAGTCCTCCAGCAAAATCATCTGCTTAAATTTGTCAAAATCAGAATCCACATTCTTAGAATTTAACCACTGCTCTAACAGATCTTCTTTGATTTTTGCATACTTAACATGGGATTGCTAATCTTGCTTGTAAGTTGTCCTAAATTTTACTCTATAAGCTTCAGGAACAAGCTCATAGTCCTTAAGAATCAAGCTCTTAACTACATCATAATTATCAGATTGATCCTGAGGCAAAGATGCATAAGTTACTTGAGCTTTACCGGTGAGAACAGTTTGAAGGAGTACTGGCCAATACTTTTTTGGCTAATTAAAACCTGTAGCTACCCTCTCAAACAACTGAAAATACTTTGTTAAATCAGATTCATTAAAAGGAGGGACAAGTTTAACATTTTTAGCCACATCAAAATCATCAGAGCTAGATGATCCAGTTGCACATTGTTTCATGCGATACTCATGGTCTGCCTGAATCCCAGCAATTTCAATTTGTGCATGAGCCTGTACCTGTGCCTCTTGAATACGAGCATTTGCCTGAAATTCAGCCTCCTTAGCATGGGTCTCCTGCAGGGCTAGCTGTAACTTAGCTAATTCAATCTGCGTTTGCTCATTTCGAGGAGTTACATTAAACAAGCTTTCATTAATCATGTCAACAATTTGATCTTTGGAATGATGAGAGTTTTCGCAGTGGCAATTAACAGCGTTATTTCTGTGCTCCCTGATGGTGTTCGTGGCTCTCTCTATGTTGACGATTTATCAATCTCTGTCACTGCCTCACGGATGTCAATGGCAGAAAGGAGGATGCAGATGGCTCTTAACCGTGTCTCTAGATGGGCTGATGAACGAGGTTTTCGATTTTCCTTCAAGAAGACCGTTGCCATGCATTTTTGCCGCGTTCGTGGAGTCCACCCTGACCCAAACCTTTTTTTAGATGGGCGTCGTATTTCGTGTTTAAAGGAAACCCGGTTTTTAGGGCTGATTTTTGACAGCCGGTTGACTTGGGTCCCTCACTTGAGGTACGTAAAAGCTGAGTGTCTCAGAGCATTGGGTCTCTTGAAAGTTTTAGCGCACACATACTGGGAAGCTGATCGCAAGACCCTCCTCCTCTTGCATCCGTATTTGATTTTATCCAAACTTCATTATGGATGTGAAGTTTATTCCTCTGCCTCAGAAGCCCGGCTTCGTATTTTAGATTCCATACATCATGCTGGTGTTCGTCTCGCCACTGGGGCATTCCGATCTTCCCCGATTTCGAGTTTGTTGGCTGATGCTGGTGTCCTTCCTCTAGACTTGCTCCGCTCTTCCCTTTTGATGAGATGTTGGTATCGCTTATCTCGTCTCCCAGACTCTGTGCCCTTTCTCAAGGTCTCTCAAGATTCTCGGTCACCTATTTTTGCCACTCGGCCATCCTTTCCAAAGCCCTTTGGTTTCAGGGTGCAGTCAATTATGTCTAGCTTCTCTGTTCCTTCTGTGCCGATCACTCCCCACCGTGTCCCAAGGGTGGGCTACTGGCTTCTCCCCAGGGTGACATCTTGTCATTTCTTCTCATCCAGTAAGGCCTCCCTTCCTTCTCAGGTTTTATTTTCTCTGTTTTTAGAGCATGCCTCTTCTCATGGGGACTCCATACCAGTTTATACTGATGGATCTAAGTCTGATGCGGGTGTGGGCTTTGGTGTGGTGTTTCCCACCTTCTGTCGAGGTGGGAGCCTCCCTGTGACTGCTTCTGTTTTTACGGCTGAGCTGACTGCTATTTTATTTGCCTTTCAGATTCTCTTCACTCTCCCCCACACTGCTTTTATTGTTTTTAGTGACTCACGAAGTGCTCTTTCTGCAATGGAGTCTTTTAATCCCTCTCATCCTTTGGTTTTATCCATTTTAGAGTGGCTTTTCCTTTTAGGGCGTCGTGGACGTCGTGTAGATTTCTGTTGGGTTCCAGCTCATGTAGGAGTGGCAGGGAATGAACGAGCTGATCAGCTGGCCAAGGCGGCAGCGGCTCGTCCCCCTCTTGCACAGTCCCCTTTGTATCGTCTGCCTGCTGCAGATATGCGCTCCTTTATTGCCTTCAGGGTTTGGTGCTGTTGGCAGGAGCATTGGGATGCTGTGGGTGCCAATAAGTTGCGCTCGATTTGCCAGAAGGTGGGCTCATTCAGTTACCAGGGCTTCCCTCGTCAATGGGAGACCGCTTTGTGCCGCCTCCGCATTGGTCACACCCGTTTCTCTCACGATTTTTTAATGGAGACGGCTCCTCCTCCATTCTGTGATGACTGTCTGGTTCCCTTGACTGTTCGGCACCTGTTGGTGGAGTGTCCTAGTCTGGAGGATTTGCGGCGTCGGTTCCTCTCTGACCACCAAACGGATGGTGGTGTGTATCATCTTTCCTCCGTGCTTGGGGAGGATGCCTGTGTCTTGGGAGGGCCAACCCTCTCCTTTGTGAAGGAGGCAAGACTTCTTAAGGATATTTAGAATTTCTCCTTTTTGATTGTGTGGCTTATCCTCTGTTTTTTGTTTTCTGCTTTTTACTTCTTTGCTATACGGCGGCATATGACCCTGGCAGTTGCGCCGCCATGATTATTAGGGAAAAAAAAAAGAAAAAAAAAAAAGATGAGAGCGAACAGCAATTCCCAATTGTTGAGCAACAACTAAAGTTCATTCTTTGTTCTGTTTTCTACATCACACACTGTTTGCACATTTGACAAAAAATCTTTGGCTTCATCAAGCTTAGTAATAGTAGACATCATGAATAAATCACAGTCACAAAATATCAAGCAATATCCTTATGATAATATCCTGAATATCCTGATGAGAGGTCGCCAAATTTGTTACGGAACAGAGAAAGATAATGTACACTTTAAGTGAGAATACTAAAAATCACTACTGTCCCGTAAAGTTCCAGGTTCAAAACAAAAGAGTTAGGTAAAATTACAAGTTAAAGTTTAATGCTCAAACTAACAACAAAACATTCAGGACTCATAAGGATAATGTAATGGCAAAAAAACAGGTTAAATATATGGTTAACTGCAATAGCCTCTATTAACACGAAATTAGCATGAGTAAATTTATCTAAGTCAGCCCTGTTAAAATGAGATACCAGATAATACTCAGTGAATGCCAGACATATAATTACAGATACAAAATATTATTATTGATGGCTAACATCCACTCACATGAATCACAAAATATCACTAGGCCTACGAATTAACAACTTATGCTATACAGTACAAGAACAAAATGCAATAACACTTATACTCAAATTACACAGCTGCTAGATGGTTGGAGACTTCCTGAACACTCACAGTAATAATAACTGTACAGGGGAGGACAGAGATGTGAACAAAATGAGGAGTAGATCTAAGTGGCAATAATGCAGAGACTGAGCTCATTATATAGGGGCCAGCAGAGCTTGATACAACTTGTAAGAAGGACGCGCAAATGAAGCCATGGGGACAAAGAGTTGACAATCCCGCTCTGAACAACAGAAAGGACGACTTTACTATAACGGTAGAAGGGGGGGACTGAGGCAGAGCACGCTCGTGATCAAACATGCAGCATACTGTGCGTTAAAATTACTCAAAGGATGATGAAATCATAGGCTTTGTAACAAATGTCATTACAATTAAGACTCAAAGTCCTGTAAATGGTAATAATTGTATTCAAATTATGAAGAACCGATCTAGTCAGGGAGGTAAACAGAAGCAGAGTCGGTTAAATGAAATCGTTGGGAAGGGTTGGGGGTGTTGAGGGAGAGAAACAAGGGGTACTGGTAGAGGGGGGGAAGGGAGGGGGGAGAAGTGATGGAGACAGTGGAAGGGGGAGGGGAGGAGACGGCGAGGGGGTGGAGAGGGAGTGTATTTGGAGCACTGTATTAACGATGGTTATATAAATGTTATATAATGTGACGAGTAATGTCTCCTAACCACCACAGTGACGATTTATGTTACTAACATTTATATTCAAGTCATGGATAGCATTTCAAGCGATGGAGGAAATGAAGCTCATTTGACACTTTTATATTGTTTCCCACAGTTTATCTACAGACATACGGTATTCAGCATTAACGATAAAACGTGGATGATGGCAGAGCATGACTTGGAAGAGAAGAGACGGGTGGGGAGAGAGGTCGGAAAAGGAAGTGATTTAACTTGTAAAACTAAATCGCATACTGGCGAATAACGAACTGTCAGTTTCTGTGTTTGTTTAGTGTGTAACTGACATCGTAATTAGTGTTTTCTTGCAACCTCACCTTTAGGACTGCAATCGTTCTATAATATTTCATATAATACTTGCTGGCAACATCAGTCCAGTCCAAATAATCCTATGCGTCTGTGTCCATAACGAAGAATCTTCATACACCAGTGTCAAACATTTCACAATAACATTATCCCACCTGCTACAAATTAGTATTATCATTAGGGAATGTGTTCTTATCTCCGAACACATTTCTTTAATATTAGCCATTTAAAGCGTACCTGTCAACTCTATCTCATACAGTGTTACCAGATCAACAGGCTCGTATCACGCACGCTAAGAGGGACGAACTTCTGCTGTCGGCTGTACATAGATTGATAGACAGATAGATCGGCAGATATTCAGGGAAACTCAGAGATTTAGACTCATGCATTGGTAGATTGGAAGAGAGATAGGTAAGTAGGTAGATGGAAAAGTAGATAGATAGATAAATTGATATATAGACAGGTGTTAGAAAGTTTTATACACTTTTATCTGGCGAGTGTTAGTCTAACACTAAGTAAATTCACATGTCTCTTAGGAGATTTAGGTGTAATATATATTCTAACCCACCTGTAAATATTCTCCTTATCTCCTAGCCAATTCCCCTCCTATTTGGCCAAATCCTAAAAGTTACTTAGCTAGAAAGAGTCAGAACAACAGGAGACAACAGACCTGATGTTTCTGTCGGTTGCCTGGACTTCCAAGCGTCCTTACGTGCGTATATCACAGACGCAGCTTGAACGGGCTTAGGAATTAGAGTGAGCAAACATGGCGAGCCTCTTCACCCTCATATGGTTGAAGAGATGACAGGTTTTAATTAATTAGTAGGCCAAATACAGTTAAATTACTTCAATAATCTTAGTTTTAATTAAATTAAACCCTTTATATATATATATATATATATATATATATATATATATATATATATATATATATATATATATATATATGTATTAAACCTCATCAGCTTCCCACGTGAGGGTACATTTCTCCACGCAGACGCAATTAGGTCAAGGGAAGATTCTTAAGTATTTACGTGTAAATACAATATAGTTGTCCACCAGGGTTAAACGCAGTAGCATTTAATTTATTAATAATAAGAATTATTAAAGAGACCGTAATCTCTGGGTTATAAAACCGCTTGAATTAGTCATTAACGCTCTCCAGGCCTTCCTCTGCTTTTAATCAGGGACAACTATTTTAAAAGGTAAAGAGTGCAACCACTCTGGGGGAAAATATTTCCCACAACAGTTGTAAATTTACTGATAAATATTTATGTATTATAACTGCATCAGAAATAATAACATTTTGACTTTCAGGTTTAAAGACTGACAGATAGATAGATAGGCAGAAAGATAGATATGTGAATTGATAAACAGATATATAAATAGATGGATAGATAGGTCCATAGATAGATCAACACATAAAAAGATAGAGTAATTTAGATATATGTACTATACCTAACTTCAGCAATAATAACATCTTTACGGCCAGTGAGCTTTAACAAAAAGCATACGTTACAACCCAACTCGATGCAACGCCATCTCTGGACTGTTATAACCTAATTACTAAACATGCCATCTAGGAACTGACACTTTACCCATCTCTCTCCTCAAAATTGAGGGGAGATACCTAGTCATATTTTGTTCAAATTTTCGATTTACAGGTTTAATTCCTATATTGCCATTTCCTACCATCAAAATAGCTGAAATAAAGCACCATATATCTTATTTCGATTTTTAAAGTTATGCTCTGCCAGCGTCTCTCCCGGTATGCGTCGGATGGGACCTAAAAAAAAAAAAAAAAAAGCAATCCTGTGGCTAGAAGGTAATTTGGAAACTCAGTTTATTCAGAGATTAGTGTGTCATTTTCGCCGTCATATTGAGCTAAATCCACCAAAAAAAATGCCATATATATGTATGTATAGGTCGTTTTAGTCTTCATTTGCAATTAAATGATGTGATGCACATTATGAAGGTTCGTGTTTGACCATTAGCCACATTTCCTTGGGTAAAATCTATTAAAACTGTGATAACTCATTAGAAGGAATATTGATGAACTTTTGTCTGTCACGAAAATCAACAGGAGAAAGCATAAGTACTATTCCAATACTAGTTACGTAATTAATTACCATTTATAACAATATCCGTAGATATATAGTGAGTGACAGCTACTAAAAATGATATATGAAGGAATACCACTTGTACTGTATTAGTGTCGTCTGGAGATTGTTTGGATTTTTACGTTTGGAGGAGTGTCATTTGTGATATTTATTTTCATTTGTAGTGGTAGCTTCAGGAAAAAAAAAAAAAGGTAAAAACTTTCTTACGGTAAAAGCAACCGCTTTAGGAGTAATTAGAAACTATTATACTGAGGTGATCATACTACTGCATAATTGAGGGCGAAAACACTAAATATGCAACTTACACATATATTGTCAAAATTAGCTGGAAAACTCGTCCACTTGAATGTAAAATTAAAAAAACATTTCTAAGGATGAAGAAAATCCGATTCGGGAAAAAAAAAAAAATCTAACAAGTTTAAATGAGGTAACACATGGGATGAAATTGATTCACATTAAAGGAAAGCTGGCATTTGATGGGCTTAAGCCAAAAGAGTTTTGTTTCATTAGAGACGTGTAAAGAACTTGCTAATTCAGAGATGAAACGGATATTATTTTTATGTGCATAACTAGGGCATCAGCCTCCAGATCAAATTTAAAAAATGGAATATTTTCTCAGTATAAAGGTTCGTGTGATATTATCCATATTTACCAAGTTAAAATCACCCAGAAAGGAGGAAAATAGTTTAAAAGGAAATTGTTTAGGCATTGGTTATCATAAATATATAATAGGAAGAAGTAAATACTTAGCTCTGCTGAACTGTTATGTATGTCGTGTTGAGGTTGACTAGATTATTAATTTGTGAAGTTTTTTTTTTTTTTTATTGATTTCAACCGTGACTTCAATCATAAATAGTGCCAGTTGTGAACTAGCTACGTCTGATAGTATAGAACTGTGGGTAGATCAAAACTAGTTTACTGGGGTGATGGCCGAATACACATTTTTTTTTTTTTTGTTGTGTAAACTCGATAAATATGAATCTTCCACAAATGTTCTATATATATGCTGGGAAGTTTAGATATTATTTGTATATAAAATGCACAAAACATGTCTGTGGTAGAGAAAATTATGACTAGGAAAAGAAAAAAATAACAAGGCTAACTAAGGAGACATGTGGGATGAAATTGATTCACATGTAATGGAGGTTGGCATTTGATTGGTTTAAGCCCAAAGAATTTCCCTATATAAAACATATTATTTTTGTCTGTATAACTTCGAATTTAACTGGGCATCTTGAGCCTCCTGATCAAATTTAAAAAATGGGATATTTTCCCACTATGATGGTTCTTCTGATATTATTATGCATGTTTTCCAAGGCAAAATCACAAGAAAGGCAACAAATCGTTCAAAAGGAAATTGTTTAGCCACTGATTATCTGATATATATAATAGCAAATAGTAAATACATTGCTGTACTGACATATACAATGCATAAACATTTTTCTCTTTCAAAAACAAAAAATCAGATTGCAACAGCATCGACCTGAAACTTGTGTATGTCGTGTTGAGGTTGACTGGATTTTTAATTTAGGAAGAGAGACCATTCGCTTTTTTGTTTTTGATTCATCTTAATTATGACGTCAGTGCTATATAGAAGTGACAATTGTGAACTAGTTACGGCTCAGAGTATCTGATTGGAGGTAGTTCGAAACTATATTACTGGGGTTATGGCTGTATAAACATATTTTTGGGCGAAATCGATAAATTTGCATCTTCCACAAATGTACTCAAAATTGGTTTGAAAAACACCCAATTACTTCCAATATTCAGACGACACTTCTGAGGGTGAAAAAAAATCACATTTTGGAAACATATAACTAGAAATCGATTCACAAGTAAAGAGAGCTGACATCTGAGGTGTTTAAGATCAAGAAGTTTTTAATTGATGTATTGATAAGGAAGAATTTTAAAATAAGAGACGTTTTCTCTTTTATCTGCAGAAGAAGCAATATAAAAAAGCATCGACTCTCGATAGAAAAAAAAATGAATATTTGCGTATTATGAAGGTTCGTGTTAGACCATTAGCTACATTTCGTTAGGTAAAATCTCTGAAAACTGGGATAACTTGTGAGAAAGAATATTAATGAGCTTTTGTCTCTCACAAAAATTAATACGAGAAGGTATGAATACTATCCCAATACCGAGATACATTATTAAACACCATTTATAACTCTATAGATGTACAGTGAATGACAGCTACCAAAAAATTAAGATTGAAGGAACACGAACTGTATTATTGTCGTCTGGAGATTGTCTGGATTTGTACGTTAGGAGGCGTGTCATTTGTGATTGCTATTTTCATTTGTAGTGGTAGGTCAGGATTTAAGAAAAGGTACAAGCTTTCTCACGGTAAAGGCAACCGCTTTAGGAGTGATTAAAAACTATTGTACTGGGGTGATTCTTAAAATTTAATAATTGAGGGTGAAAATACTAAATATGCAACTTAAATGTAATCAAAATTAACTGAGAAACACTCCCACTTGAATATAAAATTCAGAAAACATTTCTGAGGGTAAAAAAATTTCGATTCGGAAAAAAAAAAATCATTAACAAGATTAAATAAGGTAACACGTGGGATGAAACTGATTCGCAGGTAAAGAAGGCTGGCATTTCATGGGTTTAAGCCAAAGGAATTTCGTTTTATTAGAGACGTCTAAAGAACTTGGAAACTTAGAGATAAAACGAATATTTTTGTGTATAACTAGGGCTTTAAAAAGGCATTTTCATCCTCCAGATCGAATTTAAAAAATGGAATATTTTCTCTGTATTAAGGTTCGTGTGATTTCATTATCTCTCTCTCTCTCTCTCTCTCTCTCTCTCTCTCTCTCTCTCTCTCTCTCTCTCTCTCTCTCTCTCTCTCTCTCTCTCTCTCTCAGTTTACGTCCTTGTACCTCGCAGTCTACCCTCACGTTACCTGACACGATTTAATTATTTTTTTTACTTCCTTAAGCCGTAGACGATGAGGATTTTCTTGTGGCCTCTTTGATCGCTTGGATAAATATCATACCATTGTTTATGGGTTGCTAGACTTTATCAAACCTTTAGCCTTTGGACATCGCTGTTGCTTCCCCCACACAAGAAAAATCGTCTAGAATGAGTCAGAAAAAATACAAAAGATGTCAACCGTTTTCTAAGGACTAACGCTGGATTACGTCCTTCTTTATTATACTTATCCCATACATAATAATAATAATAATAATATAATAATAATTAATAATAATATTAATAATAATAATAATAATAAAAATAAAACACCAGATATTTGGCATCTATCATCGCCACAGTCTCTTTTCCTCCCTTGTCTTTTTGCCTCCCTCTCTTCCAGGTTATTCATACTGGTAGCTTATAGATAATGTATTATAGAATGTAGCTTTTCCTTTTCAGTCTTTCCTATGAAATTTCCATGTCAGTTTTTCCATGCTGCATGGTGGTTTTTCTAACTTTTCTCTTGCCAGTTTTAACTGGAGGGTTTGGAGGCGGGGAGAGCCTTCTTGCTTTACTATCCTTATCCTTCAGCATGTAGAGTTAGATCTCGTAGTCATAGTTTACTCTGTAACAAACAGCCTCGAAAGGACCATAAAGTCTGTTGCTGTTTGCTTTCCTTTGTACTCCTTTGCACTCTCCCTCCCGTCTCGTTGACTCCCTCTCCCTCTACTTCTTGTTGTCTCCCTCTCCCTCTACTTCTCGTTGTCTCCCTCTCCCTCTACTTCTCGTTGTCTCCCTCTCCCTCTACTTCTCGCTGTCTCCCTCTCCCTCTACTTCTCGTTGTCTCCCTCCCCCTCGCCCTCTCCGTCTCCTCCCTACTCCCTTACTCTGGTGGACGAGAGCTGCACCCTCTATGGTCTATATTTGGAAAAATATGCCTGGCAGGAACTGTCGGCGAACTTTTGCTCGTGGGTGTACTTCAGTACGACACCAGTATTGTACCCCCGTTACCTACGATGACGACGAATTTCTCCCTCCATGAGAGGATTGATGGTGAGAGTATAAACTTTCACAGGCTCCTATGACCCACCACCACTCTAATAAAATCGTGTCATTAGCTTATATAAAGTCCTAAAGTTGTTCTTTTATTTAAAGTTTTCTGTAAATATACCGAGACTTTACCGATGAATGGAGTAGTGATGATGATGACATCATGGATACGGTGGAATGGTGGGTGTGTGGATAGATGGATAGAGGGATAGAGAGAAAGAATGGCAATCATGGATAATTAAGAAGAGATACAAACTGATAACTTAACAGATATGTAGAGAAATGCATACAAAAACAGAAAAATTGATTGACAGGTGGATAGATAAGGAGAGAGATTGATAGACAGATAGATCGACAGATATTTAGGGAAAATCAAAGAGATTTAGACTGATACATTGGTAGACAGGAGGTGAGATAGATAGGTAAGCAGGTATATGATGAGGTAGATAGATAAATAAATAGATGTACACCAGGTGGAAATTGACTGATACATACAGTATACATGTATTATACCTGCCTCACCAATAATATCATGTTGAGTTCTATGTTAAAAGACTGATGTATAGAGAGATAGGCTGAGAGAAAAATAGGTAGGTTCATACATAAAGAGATAGATAGATGGATAGAGGGGTACATAGATAGATCAAAAGAAAAAGATATAAAGATCGCGTGATATAGATGTATGTACTGTAACTAGCTTCAGCAATAATAACACTTTTATTTCCAGTGATCTGTAACAAGAGGGAACTGTTTCAACCCAACTCGTTACAATGCCATCTATGGACTGTGTTATGACCTAATTATTGAGTAGTGCCATCTAGGGGCTGACACTTTACCCATCTCCCTCCTCAATCCGTGTTTCTTCTCTCGGTATATCCTCTTGTCTGAGTCACGCCCCACTACGTCGTCCCTCTGTAACTCTGTTACTACTCCCTAACCGAGGTATTCTCATAGTCGTCGGACCTGGAAGAAGTCAGTTCTCTGTTTTATTTCGATTTTGATGAATGGTCGCTGGGAGGTCAGACGTGTTTTGCTCTGCTCTCTCCCCTAGCTTTCAGGACTTCCTCACCGGCAGTTATTTTTTTTTTTTTTCATACTCTTCTGGTGATGTTAGGTTAGATAGTTTCTCACTCTCCTCCCCTCCCTATTAGCTAGGAATAGTAGGTGTCTGTTCCTGTACACTGAGATTACCTTTACTTACACATCCACGGAGGGTCCCACCTACTGATTCCTCTGGGGCGTGAATGAACACGTCGGGCCTCCCTGGAGTGGTTTGAGAGGGCACTTTCAGTCTTAGGTGCTTGGTCCCGGGTTGTTTTGTCCCTTTGCTCGTTTTCTTCCTTCTTCCCAAGGGGGAAGTGGTCACTATGGTGGACGCCCCTGCCGCCACCCTCCCCTATAAAGTGGGGAGGTGGTCCTGACGAAACGAGGAGTGTCACATGGACTGACCACCCCTAGACTGAACGGCCCCAGACACGAACCCCGCTGGACATCCCTGTAAATAATGCGACATTTGTAATCCTTCATGCTCTTGGTTCTACTTCCTTGAGCAGTCTCAGTCCCTTTATTATAAAGAAGGTCATTGATGACTTGGCAGGAGAAGTGGAACAGGTGCAAAAACTTGCAAGTGGAGACCTCCTTGTAAAGACTTTCACTTCCTCTCAGGTTAAGAACATATTAAAGCTGCGCAAGTAACACTGTTATGATGTCGAGTCGAAGATCCCGGTTTCCATGAATTCCTGCAAGGGAGTTATCACTTGCAGTGATCTCATAGTCACGGAAGAGGACGATATCATACGTAAATTTTCTCAGCAAGATGTAACTGATGCGAGGTTTATTACCAGGTTCACGGAAGGCGTAAGGAAGAAGACTGCAACAATTGTACTGACTTTTGACAAGGTTGCACTCCTTTCACTGATCACAGTCGGCTACGAAATTCTGAATGCAAGACCGTATATCCCTAACCCTCTTAGAAGTTTGAAATGTCAGCTCTATGGACATACAGATAAGACTTGTTGGGTTTCACGGCCAGTGTGTGGCAAATGTGCGACACAGGGTCACGATGCTGAACACTGCACATCAGAACCTGTCTGTTGCTGTCATTGCAAGGGTGCTCACTCCACTTCCTTGAGGGATTGTGCCAAGTGGAAGGAGAAAGAGGTCTGCGCAGTGAAGGTGACTGAAGGCATTTCCTACCACGAAGCTAGGAAAAAGGCGAAGGAGTTGCATGCAACTCCCACGCCGAATTGGACCTATGTTTCGGCGGTGATGTCCCATCCTATGATGTGCTCTGTTGAAACATTGACCCTGAACCTGTTCCTCTTGCCACTCACACAATAAGTCATTTTGAAGCTCGTGGAATTTACCCTGTTTATTTGATATATGATCATACCTCTTCATCTCAGCCTCCTGTACACTCCAACCCTCAAACTGACATCCCTAAAACTACTTCATACTCACAGGCTTCTGCTACCTCTCAGTCAGTCAAGCCTAAATCTAAGTCTGACAAGATTTATAAGAATATCTTCACCAACCATTCAAAGGCACGTCCTCATGTCCTGCTCCTGGTCCAGTGAGGGAGAGAAAGGTTAACTCTTCCTCGAGGGGCTCTGGGAGCCTAGTTATTGATGATCAACATAAGGAGGTTTCCGTTAGTAAGCACCGAGATAGGTCCCCTGGTAGCCACTCGCCTGGTGGCAGGCGGCATAAAAATGCTAAGCACATTGGCCCCGCTTGTAAATCTTAAACCACCGCATTCACTGTGTTACAATTGAATTGTAGAACTCCTGGGGATAAAGTCCACAATATAGAAATTTTGCTATCTATATACAGGCCAGACGTTTGTTTACAGGAGATGCATTTGGTGGATCACCCTGCTCCTCCACAGTACACACACTACCATTCGTATAGAAGATACGATGGTCATGGGGTCGCCATATATACCCATAAATCACACTCACAAACAGAATTGGTTCTACATTCTACTCCGGAAGCTGTTGCATGCAGAGTAAAGTTTAATAACACGTATCTGTCTCTTTACTCTATCTACTGTTCTCCCCGTGGTCACATTGATGGTGATGCATTCACTTCACTAGCTCATCAACTTCCGGGTCATAAATTAATTTTAGGCAATTTTAACGCCCATCACTGTCAATGGGGAAGCTTGAGGAGTGATGGAAAGGGGGAACAAGTAGCCGACCTCATATTACAGTCAAACCTCTGTCTTCTAAACAATGGTAGTGCGACTCGTGTAGACGACCACACTGGCAACATGTCATGTATAGATCTGTCCTTATCTCCCAATATACACACTAACATCTCGTGGGACCCATATGATGACTCGATGGGTAGCGACCATTTTCCTATCTGTCTGTCTTTTGCATGTGGCAATTCTTGGCCTCCCCCACCACCTAAATTTAACTATAAGAAAGCAGATTAGGGGTACTACTCACGGGTCACCAATCTGGATATATCAGGAGATGACATTGATGAGAAAGTTGCACACCTATAGACTTCCATTATACCCACTGCCGAGGCTGCTATTTCCAAGAAATCTACAATTCCAAACAAGCGTAGAGTTTCGTGGTGGACACCTGATTGCCGACAAGCACTCACTAAGCACAATAGGAGATACAGGATTTTTGAGAAACAGCCAACAGAATCAAACTTTATTGCCTACAAAGCGGCTAAAGCTGAGGCAAGGAGGAAAATTAAAGCAGCAAAATGGAATAACTGGCGTAGTTTTGTGTCCACGGTGAATCGCACCATCCCCCTAAGTCAGGTCTGGTCCACCATAAACGTACTTAACAACAAGTACATCCAGTCATCAATCACAACACTTGAGGTGGCCGGGAATATCATTGACGATCCCGTGGACATTCCCAATACTATTGCCGACCATTTTGCCCAGGTAAGCAGCTCAGCCAACCATGTTCCTCTCCTTCTCCACCATAAGTGTACGGCTGAGCTGCAGAACTTAGGCTTTGCCAAAGGAGACGGAGCTACCAGCTACAATTCTGAATTTACATGAGATGAACTTCTCCTTGCCCTAAAATCCTGCAAAGGTTCTAGTCCCGGTTCATCCACCATTACGTATGCTATGACTCGCCATCTTACTCAGGCCAACCTAGTAAGCCATTAGCGGTGTACAATGAGATTTGGGCATCTCGCACGTTCCCACACTCATGACACTATCTTTACTGATAGAACGTTTTCTGTCAGGTTACCCTGTAATGTAACTTCAGACATATTTGTCCAGGAGAACGGGGTACCACAAGGAAGTGTGCTTAGCCCTACTTAGTTCAGCATTGCCATTAATGACATTCTGTCGTCTGCTTCTGTCCCCAGGACGCTTAGATACTCACTTTATGGTGATGATTGTTCAGTGTGGCACTCTTGCCACAATGCACAATCCTTAGCACAGCAGATTCTATTGGCACTAAAATCTGTTCAGCGTTGGGCCCTTGAGTGGGGATTTAAATTTTCCGTCCCTAAATGTGTCAGTGTTGTTTTTATTCATAAACTTAACGTACTGTACCTCCTTTCCATTTAACTTTAGACATCTAAGCAGCTGATACCTTTTAAAAATTCAGTAAGATTCCTGGGTCTACATTTTGACAGTAGGCTCAGTTGGAGAACACATTAATCATTTGCTTGCTTCTTGTAGTAAAAAAGTTAATGTCCTTAAGTTTCTTTCCAGGAAATCGTGGAGAGCAGACAGAACGTCTTTATTCATAGTGTATAAGTTTCTTATCCATTTAAGCTTGACTATGGCTCACAAATGTATGGGTCAGCATTGGATGCTGTCCTCTGTAGATTTGTGCGTCAGAACGTGTGCTTGCGCATATGTCTTGGAGCCCTTCAATGTACTCGTGTGGAGCAGCTGGAAGTTGAAGCTAATCTGCCTCCCCTCTGTCTATGACGACACCACTTGTTATTTTCTTATGGTATCACCACCCACTGTAAGCACTCACTTGGCCTCCCAACTTGTCGGATCCTCCTACAGTTGGAATACCTGCTGTCCTGCTGTATGCCCCCCCTAGCGGGAACCACCTTGTCGTGGTGGGGGGGCTTGTGTGCCCTGAGGACCTGGCGAGCTAGACTAGAGGGGGTTTCAACCCCTGCTCTACCCCTGTTTTGGGGGGAGAGAGGGCTTCCCAAGCTAGTAAGGTCGCCAGTGAGGGACCAGACTAAATGGTTCCCGAGGTTTTAGGCTCCCAGTACGGGCTAACGGTGCCCCCCGCCAGAGGGGCCGCCTGTTGAGGTCGTCCTGTGTTGGATGGTTGGGTGTCTGGGCTGGGATGCGTTGTGGGGAGAGGTCTTGCTCCGTCGTGGTCAAACTTTCGGATCATGCGGGGCTACTTTTTAAAACGAGTGGCCACCATGGGGATGAGGTACCCCGTTCGCGGCGGTTGGCGCTCTCTCCTTTCTTAGTCCCAGTAGGCGGTTACCCTTGGCCCCTGGGGCCATTTACTTTCAAGATCATTTTATGGATTCTGAAAATATTTGTTCTGGTCCTCGAGGTGCGGTCGGCCAAGCCCTCGAGACGTCACCCTCTGGTCGTGATGGTTTTGTGCGGGGTGAGGCTTGTACTCCCCCTGCCGCTGCTCCTCCTGTTGAGAGATCCCAGGGATCGGCTGTTGGGGCTGGTCTCGACACGCTGTTCCTGCGAAATATTTTTGTGACCCTGTCATTCTGTGCTATTCACGCTGCATTGAGACCTTTTGGGACGGTTCTCCGTATCCGTCTCATATATGAAGCTGACTGCCTCGCCAATAGGTGCTATGTAACAATTACATCTGGTGTCGCTGCTCAAGCTGCTCTTGAGGCACTAGGTTCCTTGCATCTTGGTGCCAGTGACTTAGTTGCAGAGCTTATTCGGTCTCGTAATGTCCAAGATAGTGAGAGCGACTATTGTCCCAACGTTTTTGAAGATGCAGAGGAACAGGCTATCAAGGTTCGTAAGGCCCCTACCCCTTACTGGTTTGTTGCCCATTATAAGGATGGGCGTGGAAACTTTCTAAATGCTGCCAGGTACCTGGAAAGGGAAATTGGTGTGCTCCCAGCGGGTAACATCAAGAAATATGGTAAGGGTGTTTTGATCCATGCTAAAGATCTGACGCAAGCAATAATGCTCCTCCATCTGCCTTGCCCTTCTGATGGTATCTTTGATTCTATCAAGCCTCATCACTCATTTAATTATAGCAAGGGTCGTATTTATAATTCGGACCTGTATGAATTTTCGGATGATGAGATCCTTAGGTTTTGCCCTGATTCCGTTCACCAAGTGGCAAAGATTGGAGGGAACAGTAATTTAATCATGCTAACATTTTATGGTTCTTTCCTCCCTGAGCGTGTTGAGATTGGTCCTCTTTCTCTCCCAGTGAGGGCTTTTGTTGATCGTCCATTGCAATGTTACTCGTGTTATGAGTTTGGCCATAGTAGGAAGAACTGTACTAACCGTCCGCGGTGTGGTCGCTGCTCTGCCCTCGACTCACACCCTACTCCCGATTGCGACTCTGAGCCTTTCTGCTTCCACTGCAGGGGGGCTCACCCACCACGTTTTCGTAAGTGTCAGAAATACTGTCTTGAGCAAGATATCCTTCAACTGGCTAATTCCCAGTTCATTAGTCTCGGTAGTGCCAGGCGGGAGCTTCTTTTTAGACAAAAGGGTGGTGGGGCAATGGTGTACGCCTCCTCCCTCCGCTCTGGTTCCTCTGCCTCTGTTTTGGGTTCTTGTGTTGTGGCGCCTTCCTGCTCTTCCCAACCTGTAGTTGTTTCTTCCCATTCTTGTGAGACTATTGCTCCATCAGTGACTTTTAGCAACAAGTTTTCGGTTCTGGAAAGTTCCACAGGTGAACCATCTTCGGTGTCTACGGCAGTGCTCTCCACTACATCTTCGGCAGGGCCCTCTGTTGTCTCTTCTCCAGCTTCGACGCAGGCTCCTTGTATGGGTGTTCATGCTGTCGAGGTTCATGCTCCCATGGATTCTCAGCCACGGACGCCACCCAGGGTTAAGCCTCGGACGCCTCCCAGGGCTAAGCCGCAGAGGCCTCCCAGGGTTAGGCCGAGACAGTCTCCTGCAACTGGCTCCTCCAAGGATTTTTCTCAGTCCATCCTGAAGCATCACAGGGGATCTGTTGAGTCCCTTGACTCGGTGGGTGTCCCCCCCAGGAAGATCTCTTTGGGAACGTCCTCTGACTCTGAGTCGACTGTTACTCATTCGCGTCTTCCCAAACTGTCCTCCTCCAGGGACAGTGCTGGTCTGTCTGTATCGAGGATTCCTCCTCCTTCGGTTGTCTCAGGTGTTTCAGGGACTCGTGAGCGGGTTTCTCAGTCTCAGATTCCTGCGCCTACAGACATGGTGGGCACCGATAAGCCTCGCCGCTTGAAAGCAATTTCTAGTCAGGTCGGCAAGGGGAAGCCTCCTTCTGAGGCTCCCCTGAAACCCCTCTCAAGTTAGCAGTATTCGAGGTTCTTCAGTGGAATTGTCGTGGTTTGCGTGCATCCTGGGAGGAGCTGAGTCTCCTCCTCTCTCGTTTCTCCCCAGTGTGTGTGTGTCTCCAGGAGACAATGGTGGGAGACTCTGTTCCTCCCCCTCCTTCCGGTTATTATGCATTTTATTCCACCCCTATTTTGGGGCAAGGTCGTCGTGGTGGCTCTGCAGTTCTAATCCGCAAGGATGTACCATACTAAGACGTCAACCTGCAATCTCCACTGCAGGCTGTTGCAGTCAAGTTATTTCTGAACAGGTGGTATACTCTCTGCAGTATCTATCTTCCGCCTGCTGCTGCCCTTGAGCGGGGTGATCTCGACTGCGTGGTCTACCCTCTCCTTTTCTTCTTTTGGGAGATTTTAATTGTCGCCACCCTCTCTGGGGTGACTGCACAGTCAACCCTAGAGGTGTTTTATTGGCTGGTTTTATTGAGGATGTGGAGTTGGATGTTTTAAATTCTGGGGATGCGACACACTTTCATGCTCAGACTGGTACGTTTTCCGCCATTGATATTTCCCTCGTGTCTCCTAGTGCTCTCTTGGATTTTAGTTGGCAGGTCTTACCAGATTTGCATGGAAGTGATCACTTTCCAATAGTTTTAGAATCTACGGCGTCTGAACCTCGGTCCCGTCTTCCCCGGTGGCGCCTTGATAAGGCTGATTGGCGGCTGTTTACAGACCTTACTTCTTCTGTTTGTCCCTTAGCTGAGTTTGGTGGCTCAGATGCAGCTGCGACATATTTTACCGATTTATTACATTCTGCTGCCCTCCAGTCCGTCCCGAGGACGTCTGGCCATTTTTCCAAACGTCCAGTCCCTTGGTGGAATGATGATTGTTCTGCTGCAGTGAGGATGAAGCGTGCCGCCTTCTCTCGTCTTCGTCGGCATCGTGGTGATCCCCAGTGTATGGATGCCTTCCGACGGGCCCGGGCTCGGGCTAGGTGGGTTTTTAAGAATGCTCGGCGAATGTCATGGAAACGCTTTGTGTCCTCAGTTAATGCTCAGACCCCGCTTACCCAGGTGTGGAACAGAGTTCTCAAGATTTCTGGTAAGTTTTCGCCTCCTTCCCCTCCTGTTTTGTCTCATGCTGGTAGGATGGTGGCTGATCCACAGGAGGTTGCTAGTGTCTTTGCGGATCATTTTGCAAGTGTTTCCAGGAAGGATCCTAATTCGCCCATGGCGCAGCATCGGCGCTGTGTGGAGTCGCAAGGGGTGGACTTTGCTTCCAATGAGGCAGAGCCATACAATGTCCCCTTCTCTCTCTCTGAGCTAAAGATGGCTTTATCCCAATGTGGTGACTCATCTCCAGGCCTTGATGATATCCCTCATGCCTTTTTACGCCACATGTCTGATGAGGCTTGTTCCTTTTTATTAGAGGTTTTTAATCTTATTTGGAGTACTGGTGATTTTCCCTTTTCTTGGGGTGTGGCTATAGTCCTCCCCATTCCAAAGCCTGGGAAGGACCATCAGTTGGCGACCAACTTCCGTCCCATTTCACTGACTTCATGTATCTGTAAGTTACTGGAGAAGATGGTAAATGTCAGGCTCGTGTGGTACTTGGAGAGGGGCAATTACTTGTCTCCGGTTCAGTATGGTTTCCGGAAACTGCGTTCTACAACTGATGCTCTATTGTCTTTGGAGTCCTCTATTTGTAAAGCATTTGCGAATAAGCACCACCACGTCACTGTCTTTTTTGATTTGGAGAAGGCTTATGACACGGCTTGGTGTCATGGCATTTTGCTTAGTCTGTTTGAATCTGGTCTCCGTGGCCAACTCCCCACTTTTGTGCAGAAATTTTTGTCCCGTCGTTTTTTACGCGTCTGGGTTGGGGGTGCTCTGTCGGATGCTCGTCCCCTTGAGGATGGTGTGCCGCAGAGGAGTATACTTAGCGTAACACTTTTTGCAGTGGCTATAAACAGTGTTATTAGTGTACTTCCTGCAGGAGTTCGGGGTAGTCTTTATGTTGATGACTTGTCGATTTCCTTTTCTGCGGGGCGGATGCCATTGATTGTGAGGAAGCTGCAGCTGGCGATTAATAGGATCTCTCGGTGGGCTTCTACTCGGGGATTTCGTTTCTCGGCTTCCAAGACTGTGGCTGTTCACTTTTGCTGCCTCCGTGGTGTTCACCCTGATCCTGACTTGTGTATCTATGATAGACGAATCTCTTGTGTGGAGGAGACTCGCTTCCTGGGACTTAAATTTGACAGCCGCCTGACATGGGTACCTCATCTTCGTCATGTTAAGGTGGCTTGTATGAGGACTTTGTCGCTCCTTCGGGTTTTGGCTCATACTTCTTGGGGCGCCGACCGACAGACTCTCCTCCTCTTGCACCGGACTCTTATTCTTTCGAAGTTAGAGTATGGTAGCGAAGTCTACTCATCTGCTACTGAGGTTCGGCTTCGTGTGTTGGACTCTGTGCACCATGCTGGTGTTCGCTTGGCAACTGGTGTGTTCCGCTCGTCCCCAATTCCTAGCTTGTTGGTGGATGCTGGGATCCTTCTGCTGGCTTTGCGTCGCCAGTCCTCCTTATTGAGATGCTGGTGTCACCTACATCGTCTTCCCGAGTCTGCTTCTTGTGTGTCAGTGTCTGTTGATGCACGTTCCCATCTTTATGTGTCTCGCCCGAGTTTCCCTAAGCCTTTTGGTTTTAGGGTTGCATCTGCAATGGAGTCTTTCCATTTGCCATCTCTATCTGTATGTCCCCATCGGTTACCTAGGTTTGGTTACTGGCAATTCCCTCTTGTTCCTGTCTGTAATCCTGTTGTTTCAAATAGGAATTTGTTACTTGATTCGGAGTCCCATGCATTGTTCCTAGAACACTGTAACATACACGCTGACTCCATCCCTGTTTTCACCGATGGGTCAAAGTCTGGTGCGGGGGTTGGGTATGCTGTTGTCTTCCCTTCCTTTTGTAGAGGTGGGTGTCTCCCCGGTGTTGCCTCTGTCTTTACGGCAGAGCTGTCTGCCATTACTTTAGCTTTCAAGTTAATTTTTACTCTTCCCATTTCGTCTTTTACCATTTTTAGCGACTCTCGCAGTGCTCTTTCTGTTCTTCAGCATTTTGGTCCTTCTTCCCTTCATCCCCTTGTTTTGTCTGCCCTCGAGTGGTTTTATCTTCTCCAATGTAGGGGTTACAGTGTTGGGTTTTGCTGGGTCCCAGCGCATGTTGGTGTTCTAGGAAATGAACGGGCAGACAGGCTGGCTAAGCAGGCATCGACCCGGGCTGCACCTTCCCTCCCTGTTCCTTTTCGTGACCTGTACTCCTCCACTCGGGTGGCAGTTCTTGCTAGTTGGCAGGGACAGTGGGAGGCTTTGGTTGCTACGACAAAGATGGGGGAGGTAACCTCTACGACATACCGTCCGTGGACGTATGTCCATGTGCGGGGACGCCGTTCAGAGACTGCACTGGCCCGTCTTCGTACGGGTCACTCGCGTCTCGCACATGGTTATCTCATGTCCCGGGGGCCACCGCCATTTTGTGATGACTGTTTGGTTCCCCTTACTTTGTGCCACTTTTTAGTGGAGTATCCCAGCCTGGTGGAACTGCGTGAGCGATTTCTATTTCATTGTTGGGGTGTTCATGGTACTTATGAGATGTCGTTGATACTTGGAGAGAGGGCTCTCTCCCCGGGACATGAGGTCCTCCTGTTTGTGGAGGAGGCTGGGTTGTTGAGTAAGTTGTAGCTTCTTCTTTTCTTTTCCTTTAGTTGGCTCTTTTTAGTATTTTTTTATCATTCTGTGCTTCTGATTTTACCGTATTGTTTTAACGGCGCCATATGACCTGTGCTGTTGCGGCGCCTTATTTAAATCAATCAATCAATCAATCAATCCTGCTGTATGCTGCCCTCAAGCCAGTGGCTGTGAGGCTTCACTTCCACTGTGATATATTAGGGTAAGACCTTTCTAATGAGGATCAGGTTTTAACATAAAAAATAGTGCCCTAGGAGTCACTACCACCTTCAACACTGACTGGCTCCCCGTCACTAAGTACAAGGCGCCAGAGGTCGAGGTATGATAGTTGTTCTGGATGATCCTCATTAGACACCTATAGTCGTTCTGTTTTATGAAGGCAGTTTGGGTGGGGAGATCTGGGACCTCACACTGTTAGCTCTCTTGTCACATCGCCGCCGACACACGTGTAATTATTTGTGCTCACCTCTCTGTCTCTCTCACTCTCCTATTTTAAGCTAGTAACTACTTATAAATGAATTTTAAACACTCTGTATAGATGTAATTCAATAAAAAAGCTATAGTATAGTATAAATCTCATAAAACTTGTCAGCGTTGCTTTAGCGACGTTGTCACGTGGTGACACGAGGGACAGCCCTGCGTGAGCGGGTCATAGTCGGCCAGTCTCCCGCCATGGAAACTTAAAAAAAAAAAAAAAAACGCACCTATAGACTTGTACCTCAGGGGTGGTGTAGAAAAAAAGTTGAAAACAAGAGAAAAAATAAAGAAAATACACAAACCCCGCTGGACATCCCTGTAAATGATGCGACATTTGTAATCCTTCATGCTCTTGGTTCTACTTTATTGAGCAGTCTCAGTCCCTTTATTATAAAGAAAGTCATTGATGGCTGGGCAGGGAAAGTGAAACTGGTCAAAAAACTTGCAAGTGGAGACCTCCTTGTAAAGACTTTCAATTCCTCTCAGGTTAAGGACATAGTAAAGCTGCGCAAGTAACACTCTTATGATGTCGAGTCGAAGATCCCGGTTTCCATGAATTCCTGCAAGGGAGTTATCACTTGCAGTGATCTCATAGTCATGGAAGAGGACGATATCATACGTAAATTTTCTCTGCAAGATATAACTGATGCAAGGTTTATTACCAGGTTCACGGAAGGCATAACGAAGAAGACTGCAACAATTGTACTGACTTTTGACAAGGTTGCACTCCCTTCACTGATCACAGTCGGCTACGAAATTCTATATGTAAGACTGTATATCCCTAACCCTCTTAGATGTTTGAAATGTCAGCTCTATGGACATACAGATAAGACTTGTTGGGTTTCACGGCCAGTGTGTGGCAAATGTGCAACACAGGGTCATGATGCTGAACACTGCACATCAGAGACTGTCTGTTGCTGTCATTGCAAGGGTGCTCACTCGACTTCCTTGAGGGATTATCCCAAGTGGAAGGAGAAAGAGGTCTGCGCAGTGAAGGTGACTGAGGGCATTTCCTACTACGAAGCTAGGAAAAAGACGAAGGAGTTGCATGCAACTCCCACGCCGAATTGGTCCTATGTTTCGGCGGTGATGTCCCATCCTATGATGTGCTCTGTTGAAACATTGACCCTGAACCTGTTCCTCTTGCCACTCACACAATGTCATTTTGAAGCTCGTGGAATTTACCCTGTTTATTTGATATATGATCATACCTCTCATCTCAGCCTCCTGTACACTCCAACCCTCAAACTGACATCCCTAAAACTACTTCATACTCGCAGGCTTCTGCTACCTCTCAGTCAGTCAAGCCTAAATCTAAGTCTGACAAGATTTATAAGAATAACTTCACCAACCATTCAAAGGCACGTCCTCATGTCCTGCTTCTGGTCCAGTGAGGGAGAGAAAGGTTAACTCTTCCTCGAGGGGCTCTGGGAGCCTAGTTATTGATGATCAACATAAGGAGGTTTCCCTTAGTAAGCACCGAGATAGGTCCCCTGGTAGCCACTCGCCTGGTGGCAGGCGGCATAAAAATGCTAAGCACATTGGCCCCGCTTGTAAATCTTAAACCACCACATTCACTGTGTTACAATGGAATTGTAGAACTGCAGGGGATAAAGTCCACAATACAGAAATTTTGCTATCTATATACAGGCCAGACGTTTGTTTACAGGAGATGCATTTGGTGGATCACCCTGCTCCTCCACAGTACACACACTACCATTCGTATAGAAGATACGATGGTCATGAGGTCGCCATATATACCCATAAATCACACTCACAAACAGAAGTGGTTCTATATTCTACTCCGGAAGCTGTTGCATGCAAAGTAAAATTTAATAACACGTATCTGTCTCTTTACTCTATCTACTGTCCTCCCCATGATCACATTGATGGTCATGCATTCACTTTACTAGCTCATCAACTTCCGGGTCATAAATTAACTTTAGGCAATTTTAACGCCCATCACTGTCAATGGGGAAGCTTGAGGAGTGATGGAAAGGGGGAACAAGTAGCCGACCTCATATTACAGTCAAAACCTTTGTCTTCTAAACAATGGTAGAGCGACTCATGTAGACGACCACACTGGCAACATGTCATGTATAGATCTGTCCTTATCTCCCAATATACACACTAACATCTCGTGGGACCCATATGATGACTCCATGGGTAGCGACCATTTTCCTATCTGTCAATCTTTTGCATGTGGCAATTCTTGGCCTCCCCCACCACCTAAATTTAACTATAAGAAAGCAGATTAGGGGTACTACTCACGGGTCACCAATCTGGATATATCAGGAGATGACATTGATGAGAAAGTTGCACACCTATAGACTTCCATTATACCCACTGCCGAGGCTGCTATTTCCAAGAAATCTACAATTCCAAACAAGCGTAGAGTTTCGTGGTGGACACGTGATTGCCGACAAGCACTCACTAAGCACAATAGGAGATACAGGATTTTAAAGAAACAGCCAACAGAATCAAACTTTATTGCCTACAAAGCGGCTAAAGCTGAGGCAAGGAGGAAAATTAAAGCAGCAAAATGGAATAACTGGCGTAGTTTTGTGTCCACGGTGAATCGCACCATCCCCCTAAGTCAGGTCTGGTCCACCTTAAACGTACTTAACAACAAGTACATCCAGTTATGAATCACAACACTTGAGGTGGCCGGGAATATCATTGACGATCCCATGGACATTCCCAATACTATTGCCGACCATTTTGCCCAGGTAAGCAGCTCAGCCAACCATGTTCCTCTCCTTCTCCACCATAAGTGTACGGCTTAGCTGCAGAACTTAGGCTTTGCCAAAGGAGACGGAGCTACCAGCTACAACTCTGAATTTACATGAGATGAACTTCTCCTTGCCCTAAAATCCTGCAAAGGTTCCAGTCCCGGTCCATCCACCATTACGTATGCTATGACTCAGCATCTTACTCAGGCCAACCGAGTAAGCTGTTAGCGGTGTACAATGAGATTTGGGCATCTCGCACGTTCCCACACTCATGACACTACGCGCACGTCATACCGATACCTCGCCGGGATGGTCACCTTACGAGTCACAGTTTGTTTCAGCCTATTGTGCTGACTGACTGTCTATGTAAGGTCTTTAAACGTATGGTTAATTAAAGGTTACTTTTCGTTTTAGAGTCGAAGGGTGTGTTAAATGATCACCAGAGTGGATTCTGTAAATACAGGTTCACTCTGGATCATGACCTGGAGCATTGCATAGCTGAGGCTTTTGCCAATCGTGAATTCATGATAGGAATTTTTTTTGGGTATTCTTAAAGTTTATGATATGACCTGGCAAAACTGAATTCTGTGTAAACTCTACACTTATGGTTTAAGAGGTAATTTGCCCATTTTCCTTCAGAACCTCTTTACTGACAGAACGTTTTCTGTCAGGTTACCCTGTAATGTAACTTCGGACATATTTGTCCAGGAGAACGGGGTACCACAAGGAAGTGTGCTTAGCCCTACTTAGTTCAGCATTGCCATTAATGACATTCTGTCGTCTGCTTCTGTCCCCAGGACGCTTAGATACTCACTTTATGGTGATGATTGTTCAGTGTGGCACTCTTGCCACAATGCACAATCCTTAGCACAGCAGATTCTATTGGCACTAGAATCTGTTCAGCGTTGGGCCCTGGAGTGGGGATTTAAATTTTCCGTCCCTAAATGTGTCAGTGTTGTTTTTATTCATAAACTTAACGTACTGTACCTCCTTTCCATTTAACTTTAGATATCTAATCAGCTGATACCTTTTAAAAATTCAGTAAGATTCCTGGGTCTACATTTTGACAGTAGGCTCAGTTGGAGAACACATATTAATCATTTGCTTGCTTCTTGTAGTAAAAAATTTAACGTCCTTTAGTTTCTTTCCAGGAAATCATGGAGAGCAGACAGAACGTCTTTATTCAAAGTGTATAAGTTTTTTATCCATTTAAGCTTGACTATGGCTCAAAAATGTATGGGTCAGCATTGGATGCTGTCCTCCGTAGATTTGTGCGTCAGAACGTGTGCTTGCGTATATGTCTTGGAGCCTTTCAATGTACTCGTGTGGAGCGGCTGGAAGTTGAAGCTAATTTGCCTCCCCTCAGTCTACGACGACACCACTTGTTATTTTCTTATGATATCACCACCCACCGTAAGCACTCACTTGGCCTCCCAACTTGTCGGATCCTCCTACAGTTGGAATACCTGCTGTCCTGCTGTATGCTGCCCTCAAGCCAGTGGCTGTGAGGCTTCACTTCCACTGTGATATATTAGGGCAAGACCTTTCTAATGGGGATCAGGTTTTAACATAAAAAATAGTTCCCTAGGAGTCACTACCACCTTCAACACTGACTGGCTCCCCGTCACTAAGTCCAAGGCGCCAGAGGTCGAGGTATGATAGTTTTTCTGGATGATCCTCATTAGACACCTATAGTCGTTCTGTTTTATGAAGGCAGTTTGGGTGGGGAGATCTGGGATCTCACACTGTTGGCTCTGTTGTCACGTCGCCTCCGACACACGTGTAATTATTTGTGCTCACCTCTCTGTCTCTCTCACTTTCCTATTTTAAGCTAGTAACTACTTATAAATGAATTTTAAACACTCTGTATAGATGTAATTCAATAAAAAAGCTATAGTATAGTATAAATCTCATAAGACTTGTCAGAGTTGCTTTAGCGACGTTGTCAGGTGGTGACACAAGGGACAGCCCTGCGAGAGCGGGTCATACTCGGTCAGTCTCCCGCCATGGAAACTATTTAAAAAAAAAAAAAACGCACCTATAGACTTGTACCTCAGGGGTGGTGTGGAAAAAAAGTCGAAAACAAGGGAAAAAATAAAGAAAATACACGAACCCCGCTGGACATCCCTGTAAATAATGCGACATTTGTAATCCTTCATGGTCTTGGTTCTACTTCCTTGAGCAGTTTCAGTCCCTTTATTATAAAGAAAGTCATTGATGACTTAGCAGGGGATGTTTAACAGGTGAAAAAACTTGCAAGTGGAGACCTCCTTGTAAAGACTTTCAATTCCTCTCAGGTTAAGGACATATTAAAGCTGCGCAAGTAACACTGTTATGATGTCGAGTCGAAGATCCCGGTTTCCATGAATTCCTGAAAGGGTGTTAACACTTGCAGTGATCTCATATTCATAGCAGAGGACGATATCATACGTAAATTTTCTCTGCAAGATATAACTGATGCAAGGTTTATTACCAGGTTCACGGAAGGCATAAGGAAGAAGACTGCAACAATTGTACTGACTTTTGACAAGGTTGCACTCCCTTCACTGATCACAGTCGGCTCCGAAATTCTAAATGTAAGACCGTATATCCCTAACCCTCTTAGAAGTTTGAAATGTCAGCTCTATGGACATACAGAGAAGACTTGTTTGGTTTCACGGCCAGCGTGTGGCAAATGTGCAACACAGGGTCATGATGCTGAACACTGCACATCAGAGACTGTCTCTTGCTGTCATTGCAAGGGTGCTCAGTCGACTTCCTTGAGGGATTGTCCCAAGTGGAAGGAGAAAGAGGTCTGCGCAGTGAAGGTGACTGAGGGTATTTCCTACTACGAAGCTAGGAAAAAGACGAAGGAGTTGGATGCAACTCCCACGCTGAATTGGTCCTATGTTTCGCCGGAGATGTCCCATCCTATGATGTGCTCTTTTGAAACATTGACCCTGAACCTGTTCCTCTTGCCACTCACACAATAAGTCGTTTTGAAGCTCGTGGAATTTACCCTGTTTATTTGATATATGATCATACCTCTTCATCTCAGCCTCCTGTACACTCCAACCCTCAAACTGACATCCCTAAAACTACTTCATACTCGCAGGCTTCTGCTACCTCTCAGTCAGTCAAGCCTAAATCTAAGTCTGACAAGATTTATAAGAATAACTTCACCAACCATTCAAACGCACGTCCTCATGACCTGCACCTGGTTTAGTGAGGGAGAGAAAGATTAACTCTTCCTCGAGGGGCTCTGGGAGCCTAGTTATTGATGATCAACATAAGGAGGTTTCCGTTAGTAAGCACCGAGATAGGTCCCATGGTTGCCACCCACCTGGTGCCAGGCGGCATAAAAATGCTAAGCACATTGGCCTCGCTTGTAAATCTTAAACCACCACATTCACTGTGTTTCAATGGAATTGTAGAACTCTTGGGGATAAAGTCCACAATATAGAAATTTTGCTATCTATATACAGACCAGACGTTTGTTTACAGGAGATGCATTTGGTGGATCACCCTGCTCCTCCACAGTACACACACTACCATTCGTATAGAAGATACGATGGTCATGGGGTCGCCATATATATCCATAAATCACACTCACAAACAGAAATGGTTCTATATTCTACTCCGGAAGCTGTTGCATGCAAAGTAAAATTTATTATCAACGTATCCCCACTGTAGGGGGTCACCTTGACGTGGTGGTGGGGCTTGAAGCATGGTTGACAGTGCCACCTACTTGGGAGGCAAGCCTACCTTTGTAGGGTTTGGCATTTGTCGGCCTTGTGGACCAAGCACCCCCTACATCACTGGTAGAGGAGGCCTGCTGGTGATGTCTGTCCCTGCCCATTTGCCATCTAGGGCGAGACTGTTGCCTCCCCACGTGTTTGCCGTGCGTGGCGTCCCGTAATGCTGGGAGACGGGAGTCCTGGAGGTTGAACGATGTTGCATGGTGCGCCCTGCAGCTAGCAATACACCTCTTTGGTCCCTTATTCTGGCTAGACGGGTGGCCTGGTTGGGCCCGACCAGGTCAATCGGCTGGTCACTGACTAGCCATCCAGGCTAGTCACCTAGTGGCTTTAGGGTCAAGCGGGCACTGGGGGACCTGGTGGCTCCTATCGTCCTGGAGTCACCCTTGTCAGGGTCTCTTGGTGGTTACCTGCATATACTTTCCCACTACCTCTGGGGTCGCCAGTGGTGCTTTCCCTAGCCTATGGCCTCCTCTTGTTGGGCTGCATGGTGGGTGGAGGGGTGGGGGAATGATGGTGGTTTATTTTGAATATGGCTTCGTATAAATCTTTTGCAGCTGTCGACCCTGGTTCCGTCCCTGACCATCCATTACAGTCTCCCTCCTGTGTGCCTCCTGTGCTTCTGGCTGGTGAGGCCCATATTGCCACCCTGGAACCATACCTTCCTGGTTCCAGTGGTTTACGGTCAGTGGCCACTATAAAGAAGAGCCGGCAACAGACAACATATTGTGGACATGCCCATGAGGTCCTGCCGGGTGTCTTTGAGAGGGTTGATTTCGCAAGGTACTACACCATTCGTACTTTGGATGGTCAGCCTATTGGTAATCTGGACATTTTTACTATTCATCGGCGCATTGTGTCAATTTGTGGGAGAGAGCCAAAGATTTCACCTCAGGGGGATGGTAGCCTCCTAGTGGAGGTTACATCCCCTGAAGAGGGTTCCCGGCTGGCTGCCCAGTGTAAGGACCCGGATGCACTGTTCACTTGTGTTCCCCATGCCTTTTTTAATCATAGTCGAGGTGTGGTTTTCTCAAAAGACTTATTGCGTTACAGTGAAGAGAAGCTCCTTGAAGAACTCCAGGTCCACAGGGTGGTTAAAGTGGAGAGGTTTCAGAAGAAGGTTGATGGTGTTCTTACCCAAACTCCATCCTTGTTGCTGACGTTCGACTGCGCTGTTCTGCCTTCATCCATCAACGTGGCTTGGTTGTCCCTTAGGGTCAAACCCTTTGTACCAAACCCATGACACTGCTACCACTGTCAGATGTACGGGCATGTTGGCCGAGTCTGTCGTCGTTTGCAACAGGGCCTCCCAGTGGTGTGTGTCAGTTGTGGAGCATCCACTCATGCAAGACAGGACTGTCCTGGACCTGTTTGTTGTTTGCACTGTGGCGAGGCACATCCTGCTTCATCTAAAGACTGTGCCCGGTTTTGCTTGGAGAAGGAGATCCTCCTCATCCGTAAACGGGATAAAATAAGCTTTCCTGAGGCCAGTAGTAGACCCATGTCATCTGTTTTCCGTAGCGGAGTGCCTTATGCGTCAGTTTTGTCCGGTCATAGCCGTCCTCGTCGTCCTGTCCAGCAGCAGACCCGAGTTCCTCCTGTTGTGTCAGCTCCTATGCCTTCATCTGCTGATTCCATGTCAGTGCAACACTCTCCCGCACTTGAGATGGTTGCCGCTACAGTTCAAGACTCGACCTCTACATCTATGGTATCCTCTGGTAGTCATGGTGCACATTCTTCATTTGGTAAACGTCATCGTGGTTCCTCAGAGTTTTTGAGTCTTGAAGATCCTCCAAGCAAGGTGTCGGTCGTGGAGTCCACATCCTCTGTAGTTAGTCCATCTGTGCACCAGCCCTCAGACCCTGCTTCTGGGTCTTCGGGGGCTTGTGGGGTGTCAGGTCAGTCTGGCACCTCTTCCTCCGGGGTATCGGATGTTCCTCCTCCGGTTACCTCGGAGGATCCTGTCCTGCCCCTTCCATGTTTGGAGGCCAGGACCCCAATCCCTCCTGCTCGACCTCTTGGCTCACTGGGGGGCCCCGGGCAGAGTTCGGAGTAGTTCTTCCTCTCCTGCTGGGCAGCGACGGGTGTCTGTGAAGTCTCCCAACATTTTGCAGGCCCAGGCCCTCGTTCTAGCCATGCTGCTGCCCGTGACAAGCCCCTCAGTGGGCATATCCGCATTCCCAAGAAGACTGTCTCCCAAGGTCGCTCAGTGGTTTCCACTAAGTGACCCTTTCTTTTGTGTATATAGTTCCTCCATTTTAATATTTTTAGTATTTTTTTATGGTTTTCTGTTTGTCCCTCTCCCCTGCCCCTTTTTATTTCAATAGTTTTAATGGCTAATATTATTCAATGGAACTGCTGTGGTTTACGAGCCAACTGGGAGGAACTCCGTTGGCTTCTGGCTGAGTATTCACCTGTGTGTGTTTGCCTACAAGAGACAATGGTTGGTGATGCTGCGCCTCCCAGTCCACCTGGTTACCAGGTTTTTTATTCAGATCCTCTTCCTGGATAGGGTCATGGTGGGGGTGTGGCTATTTTAGTATGCAGTGATATACCTTTCACTGCTCTGAGTCTTAACACTCCACTGCAGGCTGTTGCTCTCCAGATTTTCCTTCCCCGTCGTTATACTGTGTGCTCTTTGTACCTCCCTCCTAGTGCCACTATTGAGAGGGTTGATCTTGAAAATCTTATTCGTGCACTTCCCTCATCCTATTTCTTGCTGGCCGACATGAACAGTCATCATCCCCTGTGGGGTGGCTCCACAGCTGATGCTAGAGGTACAATGTTAGCCTCCATTGTGGAGGATGTGGACCTGTACATTTTTAATTCTGGTGAAGTTACTTACTTCCATAGTCAAACAGGTATTTTTACTTCTATTGATTTGTCTCTGTGCTTTGCAGGGGTAGCCCTGAATTTTACATGGGCTGTGTTACCGGACTTACATGGCAGCTACCACTTCCCTATTTTATTAAGATCGACACAGAGTGCGCCTCGGCGCCATCTTCCCCGCTGGCGCTTGGATAGGGCGGTCTGGCCGGTTTTTGAGGAGCTGTGTTCCCCGAACCGATGTGTGGAGGATTTTGGCAGCACTGATGCTGCTGTTGAGTATTTCACAGACTTACTCCACTCGTCGGCACTACAGAGTATTCCGAGAACAGCTGGTCACTTTCCTTGCCGTCCAGTTCCCTGGTGGACCGATGAGTGTGCTTCTGCTGTTCGGGCTAAACGTGCTGCTTTCTCCCGACTTCGTCATCACCGAGGTGACCCTGGTTACTTAGCGGCATATAGGAGGGCCCGAGCTCATGCCCGGCTGGTTATGAAGGAGGCTAGGAGGAAGTCTTGGGCGTCATTTGTTTCTTCAATTTCTTCACAGACTCCTCTCACGAAAGTGTGGAAACGGGTGAGGAAGATTTCAGGGAAATTTCCCGTTCCCTCTCCTCCTGTCTTTATCTCATGCAGGTGTGGTGGTGGCTCATTCTTCGTCTGTTGCCGAGATATTTGCAGCTCATTTTGCTAATGTCTCTAGGAAAGACACCTCATCCCCGTCGGCACGCCGCCGACGGCACCTGGAATCTTTGGGCATTAGTTTTCCATCTACTGCGGAAGAGTCGTATAATGTTGCTTTTTCTGCTTCTGAACTTCAGACGGCATTGTCGCAGTGTCGCGACTCGTCTCCAGGCTTGGATGATGTCCGATATGCCTTGTTACACCACTTGCCTGATGCAGCCCTTCATTTTCTGTTGTCACTGTATAACAGAATTTGGTGCACTGGTGGGTTTCCAGCCTCATGGGGTGTTGCTGTGGTTCTCCCCATCCCTAAGCCGGGTAAGGATCACTTGCAGGCCACTGATTATCGCCCTATCTCGCTGACATCTTGCCTTTGTAAGGTCCTCGAAAAAATGGTGAATAGTCGGCTCATGTGGTACTTAGAGAAGGGTGGTTACTTATCTCCAGTCCAGTGTGGGTTTCGGAAGATGCGGTCGACCACAGATGCTCTCCTTTCTTTAGAATCTTCCATCTGCCAGGCTTTTGCAACTAACCAGCATCATATCACAGTGTTCTTTGATTTGGAGAAGGCGTACGACACTTCCTGGCGTCATGGTATATTACAATCACTTTATGAGTTTGGTCTCCGTGGGCGACTCCCCACTTCTATCCGGGAGTTTTTATCTAATCGTATTATTCGGGTCCGAGTTGGGAGTGAGCTGTCTACTGCACGTCCCCTTGAGGATGGTGTGCCACAAGGGAGCATACTAAGTGTTACCCTTTTCGCAGTGGCAATTAACAGCGTTATTTCTGTGCTCCCTGATGGTGTTCGTGGCTCTCTCTATGTTGACGATTTATCAATCTCTGTCACTGCCTCACGGATGTCAATGGCAGAAAGGAGGATGCAGATGGCTCTCAGCCGTGTCTCTAGATGGGCTGATGACCGAGGTTTTCGATTTTCCTTCAAGAAGACCGTTGCCATGCATTTTTGCCGCATTCGTGGAGTCCACCCTGACCCAAACCTTTTTTAGACGGGCGTCGTATTTCGTGTTTAAAGGAAACCCGGTTTTTAGGGCTGATTTTTGACAGCCGGTTGACTTGGGTCCCTCACTTGAGGTACGTAAAAGCTGAGTGTCTCAGAGCATTGGGCCTCTTGAAAGTTTTAGCGCACACATACTGGGGAGCTGATCGCACGACCCTCCTCCTCTTGCATCAGTCTCAGATTTTATCCAAACTTCATTATGGATGTGAAGTTTATTCTTCTGCCTCAGAAGCCCGGCTTCGTCGTTTAGATTCCATACATCATGCTGGTGTTCGTCTCGCCACTGGGGCATTCCGATCTTCCCCGATTTCGAGTTTGTTGGCTGATGCTGGTGTCCTTCCTCTAGACTTGCTCCGCTCTTCCCTTTTGATGCAATGTTGGTATCGCTTATCTCGTCTCCCAGACTCTGTGCCCTTTGTCAAGGTCTCTCAAGATTCTCGGTCACCTATTTTTGCCACTCGGCCATCCTTTCCAAAGCCCTTTGGTTTCAGGGTGCAGTCAGTTATGTCTAGCTTCTCTGTTCCTTCTGTGCCGATCACTCCCCACCGTGTCCCGAGGGTGGGCTACTGGCTTCTCCCCAGGGTGACATTTTGTCATTTCTTCTCATCCAGTAAGGCCTCCCTTCCTTCTCAGGTGTTATTTTCTCTGTTTTTAGAGCATGCCTCTTCTCATGGGCGCTCCATACCAGTTTATACTGATGGATCTAAGTCTGATGCGGGTGTGGGCTTTGGTGTGGTGTTTCCCACCTTCTGTCGAGGTGGGAGCCTCCCTGTGACTGCTTCTGTTTTTATGGCTGAGCTGACTGCTATTTTATTTACCCTTCAGATTCTCTTCACTCTCCCCCACACTGCTTTTATTGTTTTTAGTGACTCACGAAGTGCTCTTTCTGCAATGGAGTCTTTTAATCCCTCTCATCCTTTGGTTTTATCCATTTTAGAATGGATACGTTTTATATGTTTTTATATGTTTGTGCAGAAGCTTATTGTCTATCACTGTGTATTGTATGAATGAAGTAACTATGTAACTCACTAATTTTTACCGTGGTGGGAAATGGTATGAGTGGTGTTGCACGTGGTGATAGCGTTGTCCTTCGCGGGTTGATTGGCGTGTTGTCGTCTCAGCACATGGTGACGTCGGCTTCCCACACTGGTAGCTGTGGTGAGTGAATGAGTAGCGATGAGTAACTTGAGTGAAGACGGGTGAGTAAGATGAGTTGTGAATATGGACTTGGTGTTTTGCTGCGTGTCTTGACCTCTTCACACCTGCGTAAGCGGTGGGGGTTGGGTGGATGTAGCTGAGAGAGGAGGGTGAGGTCTGGTGGTTATGAGTCGTGTCTCACTCTTCGTTTGTTTTGTTGTTCTTTCTCGAGGTATTTGTGGTCCTTTTTCCTCTTCTTTACTTGCTTTGTTTTATATTCTTCTTGTTGCTGCTTGAAGTTACGTGAAGATTATAGAGTTGTTTCGTAGACTTGTAGACCATTTGCATTGTAGGCTGTCTTTTGTAGGATTCAATGTAGAACTGAAGCTAATCTTGTAGAGTCTCGGTTGCTTTTGTAGAAATTTGCTTTTAATTCGGAGACGATGTCCGTAGATTTGCTGGTTTGTCGTTAAGCTACTTGCAAGGCGTCGTGTGATCTCTTGACCTCTGCATCAGCATGATGATCTGGGAGACGGAGGGGGCTGGATGGAGAGAAGCGTCAGGAGCTGGTTATGTTGTTGGTTGAGAGAGATATTCTTGTTTTCAATCTTGATATTTTGTAGGAATTTAATGTTGATTCGTAGACGAGGTTCGTATACGTTCGCTGCCACCAAATGTCATGTAGTGACAGGAGAGGTAAAGAATAGTATGGGACTATTTTTATTTGTCTTGGAAATATTAACAAGTCTCTCACACGGACGAGTATAAGTCCCGGGTAGCTACCTCCCTGTCTCGCTATCTGTCTCTCTCTCAAATTGCCAAGCCCTTCTCCCGTCACCTGTCTCCTCTGAGGCCTGTCTACTGCTCTCTTGCCTGTTCGGTGGCTAATCTCCGTCTGAGCTCTCTTTCCTAAATTCTGGTGTAGCAGGGGTGTGTCACGTGTGTTCCTCGTGGATGGACTAGGTCTTTGTTCACGAGAGGACTGCTGACAGCTAATTGCATCATCTCCTTACTGGCCGCTGTCGTCAGCTTTCCTCAGTGTAAGCATGTTTAGCATTGCTCGATTCTCGCAGACACAACACCTCTCATCATCTGACTCCCTGCTTCTATCTATCTATTTATCTATCTATCTATATAATATGTAGTTCTACATGTGGAGGATTTTGTCAGCACTGATGCTGCTGTTGAGTATTTCACAGACTTACTCCACTCGTCGGCACTACAGAGTATTCCGAGAACAGCTGGTCACTTTCCTTGCCGTCCAGTTCCCTGGTGGACCGATGAGTGTGCTTCTGCTGTTCGGGCTAAACGTGCTGCTTTCTCCCGACTTCGTCATCACCGAGGTGACCCTGGTTACTTAGCGGCATATAGGAGGGCCCGAGCTCATGCCCGGCTGGTTATGAAGGAGGCTAGGAGGAAGTCTTGGGCGTCATTTGTTTCTTCAATTTCTTCACAGACTCCTCTCACGAAAGTGTGGAAACGGGTGAGGAAGATTTCAGGGAAATTTCCCGTTCCCTCTCCTCCTGTCTTTATCTCATGCAGGTGTGGTGGTGGCTCATTCTTCGTCTGTTGCCGAGATATTTGCAGCTCATTTTGCTAATGTCTCTAGGAAAGACACCTCATCCCCGTCGGCACGCCGCCGACGGCACCTGGAATCTTTGGGCATTAGTTTTCCATCTACTGCGGAAGAGTCGTATAATGTTGCTTTTTCTGCTTCTGAACTTCAGACGGCATTGTCGCAGTGTCGCGACTCGTCTCCAGGCTTGGATGATGTCCGATATGCCTTGTTACACCACTTGCCTGATGCAGCCCTTCATTTTCTGTTGTCACTGTATAACAGAATTTGGTGCACTGGTGGGTTTCCAGCCTCATGGGGTGTTGCTGTGGTTCTCCCCATCCCTAAGCCGGGTAAGGATCACTTGCAGGCCACTGATTATCGCCCTATCTCGCTGACATCTTGCCTTTGTAAGGTCCTCGAAAAAATGGTGAATAGTCGGCTCATGTGGTACTTAGAGAAGGGTGGTTACTTATCTCCAGTCCAGTGTGGGTTTCGGAAGATGCGGTCGACCACAGATGCTCTCCTTTCTTTAGAATCTTCCATCTGCCAGGCTTTTGCAACTAACCAGCATCATATCACAGTGTTCTTTGATTTGGAGAAGGCGTACGACACTTCCTGGCGTCATGGTATATTACAATCACTTTATGAGTTTGGTCTCCGTGGGCGACTCCCCACTTCTATCCGGGAGTTTTTATCTAATCGTATTATTCGGGTCCGAGTTGGGAGTGAGCTGTCTACTGCACGTCCCCTTGAGGATGGTGTGCCACAAGGGAGCATACTAAGTGTTACCCTTTTCGCAGTGGCAATTAACAGCGTTATTTCTGTGCTCCCTGATGGTGTTCGTGGCTCTCTCTATGTTGACGATTTATCAATCTCTGTCACTGCCTCACGGATGTCAATGGCAGAAAGGAGGATGCAGATGGCTCTCAGCCGTGTCTCTAGATGGGCTGATGACCGAGGTTTTCGATTTTCCTTCAAGAAGACCGTTGCCATGCATTTTTGCCGCATTCGTGGAGTCCACCCTGACCCAAACCTTTTTTTAGACGGGCGTCGTATTTCGTGTTTAAAGGAAACCCGGTTTTTAGGGCTGATTTTTGACAGCCGGTTGACTTGGGTCCCTCACTTGAGGTACGTAAAAGCTGAGTGTCTCAGAGCATTGGGCCTCTTGAAAGTTTTAGCGCACACATACTGGGGAGCTGATCGCACGACCCTCCTCCTCTTGCATCAGTCTCAGATTTTATCCAAACTTCATTATGGATGTGAAGTTTATTCTTCTGCCTCAGAAGCCCGGCTTCGTCGTTTAGATTCCATACATCATGCTGGTGTTCGTCTCGCCACTGGGGCATTCCGATCTTCCCCGATTTCGAGTTTGTTGGCTGATGCTGGTGTCCTTCCTCTAGACTTGCTCCGCTCTTCCCTTTTGATGCAATGTTGGTATCGCTTATCTCGTCTCCCAGACTCTGTGCCCTTTGTCAAGGTCTCTCAAGATTCTCGGTCACCTATTTTTGCCACTCGGCCATCCTTTCCAAAGCCCTTTGGTTTCAGGGTGCAGTCAGTTATGTCTAGCTTCTCTGTTCCTTCTGTGCCGATCACTCCCCACCGTGTCCCGAGGGTGGGCTACTGGCTTCTCCCCAGGGTGACATTTTGTCATTTCTTCTCATCCAGTAAGGCCTCCCTTCCTTCTCAGGTGTTATTTTCTCTGTTTTTAGAGCATGCCTCTTCTCATGGGCGCTCCATACCAGTTTATACTGATGGATCTAAGTCTGATGCGGGTGTGGGCTTTGGTGTGGTGTTTCCCACCTTCTGTCGAGGTGGGAGCCTCCCTGTGACTGCTTCTGTTTTTATGGCTGAGCTGACTGCTATTTTATTTACCCTTCAGATTCTCTTCACTCTCCCCCACACTGCTTTTATTGTTTTTAGTGACTCACGAAGTGCTCTTTCTGCAATGGAGTCTTTTAATCCCTCTCATCCTTTGGTTTTATCCATTTTAGAATGGATACGTTTTATATGTTTTTATATGTTTGTGCAGAAGCTTATTGTCTATCACTGTGTATTGTATGAATGAAGTAACTATGTAACTCACTAATTTTTACCGTGGTGGGAAATGGTATGAGTGGTGTTGCACGTGGTGATAGCGTTGTCCTTCGCGGGTTGATTGGCGTGTTGTCGTCTCAGCACATGGTGACGTCGGCTTCCCACACTGGTAGCTGTGGTGAGTGAATGAGTAGCGATGAGTAACTTGAGTGAAGACGGGTGAGTAAGATGAGTTGTGAATATGGACTTGGTGTTTTGCTGCGTGTCTTGACCTCTTCACACCTGCGTAAGCGGTGGGGGTTGGGTGGATGTAGCTGAGAGAGGAGGGTGAGGTCTGGTGGTTATGAGTCGTGTCTCACTCTTCGTTTGTTTTGTTGTTCTTTCTCGAGGTATTTGTGGTCCTTTTTCCTCTTCTTTACTTGCTTTGTTTTATATTCTTCTTGTTGCTGCTTGAAGTTACGTGAAGATTATAGAGTTGTTTCGTAGACTTGTAGACCATTTGCATTGTAGGCTGTCTTTTGTAGGATTCAATGTAGAACTGAAGCTAATCTTGTAGAGTCTCGGTTGCTTTTGTAGAAATTTGCTTTTAATTCGGAGACGATGTCCGTAGATTTGCTGGTTTGTCGTTAAGCTACTTGCAAGGCGTCGTGTGATCTCTTGACCTCTGCATCAGCATGATGATCTGGGAGACGGAGGGGGCTGGATGGAGAGAAGCGTCAGGAGCTGGTTATGTTGTTGGTTGAGAGAGATATTCTTGTTTTCAATCTTGATATTTTGTAGGAATTTAATGTTGATTCGTAGACGAGGTTCGTATACGTTCGCTGCCACCAAATGTCATGTAGTGACAGGAGAGGTAAAGAATAGTATGGGACTATTTTTATTTGTCTTGGAAATATTAACAAGTCTCTCACACGGACGAGTATAAGTCCCGGGTAGCTACCTCCCTGTCTCGCTATCTGTCTCTCTCTCAAATTGCCAAGCCCTTCTCCCGTCACCTGTCTCCTCTGAGGCCTGTCTACTGCTCTCTTGCCTGTTCGGTGGCTAATCTCCGTCTGAGCTCTCTTTCCTAAATTCTGGTGTAGCAGGGGTGTGTCACGTGTGTTCCTCGTGGATGGACTAGGTCTTTGTTCACGAGAGGACTGCTGACAGCTAATTGCATCATCTCCTTACTGGCCGCTGTCGTCAGCTTTCCTCAGTGTAAGCATGTTTAGCATTGCTCGATTCTCGCAGACACAACACCTCTCATCATCTGACTCCCTGCTTCTATCTATCTATTTATCTATCTATCTATATAATATGTAGTTCTACATGTGGAGGATTTTGTCAGCACTGATGCTGCTGTTGAGTATTTCACAGACTTACTCCACTCGTCGGCACTACAGAGTATTCCGAGAACAGCTGGTCACTTTCCTTGCCGTCCAGTTCCCTGGTGGACCGATGAGTGTGCTTCTGCTGTTCGGGCTAAACGTGCTGCTTTCTCCCGACTTCGTCATCACCGAGGTGACCCTGGTTACTTAGCGGCATATAGGAGGGCCCGAGCTCATGCCCGGCTGGTTATGAAGGAGGCTAGGAGGAAGTCTTGGGCGTCATTTGTTTCTTCAATTTCTTCACAGACTCCTCTCACGAAAGTGTGGAAACGGGTGAGGAAGATTTCAGGGAAATTTCCCGTTCCCTCTCCTCCTGTCTTTATCTCATGCAGGTGTGGTGGTGGCTCATTCTTCGTCTGTTGCCGAGATATTTGCAGCTCATTTTGCTAATGTCTCTAGGAAAGACACCTCATCCCCGTCGGCACGCCGCCGACGGCACCTGGAATCTTTGGGCATTAGTTTTCCATCTACTGCGGAAGAGTCGTATAATGTTGCTTTTTCTGCTTCTGAACTTCAGACGGCATTGTCGCAGTGTCGCGACTCGTCTCCAGGCTTGGATGATGTCCGATATGCCTTGTTACACCACTTGCCTGATGCAGCCCTTCATTTTCTGTTGTCACTGTATAACAGAATTTGGTGCACTGGTGGGTTTCCAGCCTCATGGGGTGTTGCTGTGGTTCTCCCCATCCCTAAGCCGGGTAAGGATCACTTGCAGGCCACTGATTATCGCCCTATCTCGCTGACATCTTGCCTTTGTAAGGTCCTCGAAAAAATGGTGAATAGTCGGCTCATGTGGTACTTAGAGAAGGGTGGTTACTTATCTCCAGTCCAGTGTGGGTTTCGGAAGATGCGGTCGACCACAGATGCTCTCCTTTCTTTAGAATCTTCCATCTGCCAGGCTTTTGCAACTAACCAGCATCATATCACAGTGTTCTTTGATTTGGAGAAGGCGTACGACACTTCCTGGCGTCATGGTATATTACAATCACTTTATGAGTTTGGTCTCCGTGGGCGACTCCCCACTTCTATCCGGGAGTTTTTATCTAATCGTATTATTCGGGTCCGAGTTGGGAGTGAGCTGTCTACTGCACGTCCCCTTGAGGATGGTGTGCCACAAGGGAGCATACTAAGTGTTACCCTTTTCGCAGTGGCAATTAACAGCGTTATTTCTGTGCTCCCTGATGGTGTTCGTGGCTCTCTCTATGTTGACGATTTATCAATCTCTGTCACTGCCTCACGGATGTCAATGGCAGAAAGGAGGATGCAGATGGCTCTCAGCCGTGTCTCTAGATGGGCTGATGACCGAGGTTTTCGATTTTCCTTCAAGAAGACCGTTGCCATGCATTTTTGCCGCATTCGTGGAGTCCACCCTGACCCAAACCTTTTTTTAGACGGGCGTCGTATTTCGTGTTTAAAGGAAACCCGGTTTTTAGGGCTGATTTTTGACAGCCGGTTGACTTGGGTCCCTCACTTGAGGTACGTAAAAGCTGAGTGTCTCAGAGCATTGGGCCTCTTGAAAGTTTTAGCGCACACATACTGGGGAGCTGATCGCACGACCCTCCTCCTCTTGCATCAGTCTCAGATTTTATCCAAACTTCATTATGGATGTGAAGTTTATTCTTCTGCCTCAGAAGCCCGGCTTCGTCGTTTAGATTCCATACATCATGCTGGTGTTCGTCTCGCCACTGGGGCATTCCGATCTTCCCCGATTTCGAGTTTGTTGGCTGATGCTGGTGTCCTTCCTCTAGACTTGCTCCGCTCTTCCCTTTTGATGCAATGTTGGTATCGCTTATCTCGTCTCCCAGACTCTGTGCCCTTTGTCAAGGTCTCTCAAGATTCTCGGTCACCTATTTTTGCCACTCGGCCATCCTTTCCAAAGCCCTTTGGTTTCAGGGTGCAGTCAGTTATGTCTAGCTTCTCTGTTCCTTCTGTGCCGATCACTCCCCACCGTGTCCCGAGGGTGGGCTACTGGCTTCTCCCCAGGGTGACATTTTGTCATTTCTTCTCATCCAGTAAGGCCTCCCTTCCTTCTCAGGTGTTATTTTCTCTGTTTTTAGAGCATGCCTCTTCTCATGGGCGCTCCATACCAGTTTATACTGATGGATCTAAGTCTGATGCGGGTGTGGGCTTTGGTGTGGTGTTTCCCACCTTCTGTCGAGGTGGGAGCCTCCCTGTGACTGCTTCTGTTTTTATGGCTGAGCTGACTGCTATTTTATTTACCCTTCAGATTCTCTTCACTCTCCCCCACACTGCTTTTATTGTTTTTAGTGACTCACGAAGTGCTCTTTCTGCAATGGAGTCTTTTAATCCCTCTCATCCTTTGGTTTTATCCATTTTAGAATGGATACGTTTTATATGTTTTTATATGTTTGTGCAGAAGCTTATTGTCTATCACTGTGTATTGTATGAATGAAGTAACTATGTAACTCACTAATTTTTACCGTGGTGGGAAATGGTATGAGTGGTGTTGCACGTGGTGATAGCGTTGTCCTTCGCGGGTTGATTGGCGTGTTGTCGTCTCAGCACATGGTGACGTCGGCTTCCCACACTGGTAGCTGTGGTGAGTGAATGAGTAGCGATGAGTAACTTGAGTGAAGACGGGTGAGTAAGATGAGTTGTGAATATGGACTTGGTGTTTTGCTGCGTGTCTTGACCTCTTCACACCTGCGTAAGCGGTGGGGGTTGGGTGGATGTAGCTGAGAGAGGAGGGTGAGGTCTGGTGGTTATGAGTCGTGTCTCACTCTTCGTTTGTTTTGTTGTTCTTTCTCGAGGTATTTGTGGTCCTTTTTCCTCTTCTTTACTTGCTTTGTTTTATATTCTTCTTGTTGCTGCTTGAAGTTACGTGAAGATTATAGAGTTGTTTCGTAGACTTGTAGACCATTTGCATTGTAGGCTGTCTTTTGTAGGATTCAATGTAGAACTGAAGCTAATCTTGTAGAGTCTCGGTTGCTTTTGTAGAAATTTGCTTTTAATTCGGAGACGATGTCCGTAGATTTGCTGGTTTGTCGTTAAGCTACTTGCAAGGCGTCGTGTGATCTCTTGACCTCTGCATCAGCATGATGATCTGGGAGACGGAGGGGGCTGGATGGAGAGAAGCGTCAGGAGCTGGTTATGTTGTTGGTTGAGAGAGATATTCTTGTTTTCAATCTTGATATTTTGTAGGAATTTAATGTTGATTCGTAGACGAGGTTCGTATACGTTCGCTGCCACCAAATGTCATGTAGTGACAGGAGAGGTAAAGAATAGTATGGGACTATTTTTATTTGTCTTGGAAATATTAACAAGTCTCTCACACGGACGAGTATAAGTCCCGGGTAGCTACCTCCCTGTCTCGCTATCTGTCTCTCTCTCAAATTGCCAAGCCCTTCTCCCGTCACCTGTCTCCTCTGAGGCCTGTCTACTGCTCTCTTGCCTGTTCGGTGGCTAATCTCCGTCTGAGCTCTCTTTCCTAAATTCTGGTGTAGCAGGGGTGTGTCACGTGTGTTCCTCGTGGATGGACTAGGTCTTTGTTCACGAGAGGACTGCTGACAGCTAATTGCATCATCTCCTTACTGGCCGCTGTCGTCAGCTTTCCTCAGTGTAAGCATGTTTAGCATTGCTCGATTCTCGCAGACACAACACCTCTCATCATCTGACTCCCTGCTTCTATCTATCTATTTATCTATCTATCTATATAATATGTAGTTCTACATGTGGAGGATTTTGTCAGCACTGATGCTGCTGTTGAGTATTTCACAGACTTACTCCACTCGTCGGCACTACAGAGTATTCCGAGAACAGCTGGTCACTTTCCTTGCCGTCCAGTTCCCTGGTGGACCGATGAGTGTGCTTCTGCTGTTCGGGCTAAACGTGCTGCTTTCTCCCGACTTCGTCATCACCGAGGTGACCCTGGTTACTTAGCGGCATATAGGAGGGCCCGAGCTCATGCCCGGCTGGTTATGAAGGAGGCTAGGAGGAAGTCTTGGGCGTCATTTGTTTCTTCAATTTCTTCACAGACTCCTCTCACGAAAGTGTGGAAACGGGTGAGGAAGATTTCAGGGAAATTTCCCGTTCCCTCTCCTCCTGTCTTTATCTCATGCAGGTGTGGTGGTGGCTCATTCTTCGTCTGTTGCCGAGATATTTGCAGCTCATTTTGCTAATGTCTCTAGGAAAGACACCTCATCCCCGTCGGCACGCCGCCGACGGCACCTGGAATCTTTGGGCATTAGTTTTCCATCTACTGCGGAAGAGTCGTATAATGTTGCTTTTTCTGCTTCTGAACTTCAGACGGCATTGTCGCAGTGTCGCGACTCGTCTCCAGGCTTGGATGATGTCCGATATGCCTTGTTACACCACTTGCCTGATGCAGCCCTTCATTTTCTGTTGTCACTGTATAACAGAATTTGGTGCACTGGTGGGTTTCCAGCCTCATGGGGTGTTGCTGTGGTTCTCCCCATCCCTAAGCCGGGTAAGGATCACTTGCAGGCCACTGATTATCGCCCTATCTCGCTGACATCTTGCCTTTGTAAGGTCCTCGAAAAAATGGTGAATAGTCGGCTCATGTGGTACTTAGAGAAGGGTGGTTACTTATCTCCAGTCCAGTGTGGGTTTCGGAAGATGCGGTCGACCACAGATGCTCTCCTTTCTTTAGAATCTTCCATCTGCCAGGCTTTTGCAACTAACCAGCATCATATCACAGTGTTCTTTGATTTGGAGAAGGCGTACGACACTTCCTGGCGTCATGGTATATTACAATCACTTTATGAGTTTGGTCTCCGTGGGCGACTCCCCACTTCTATCCGGGAGTTTTTATCTAATCGTATTATTCGGGTCCGAGTTGGGAGTGAGCTGTCTACTGCACGTCCCCTTGAGGATGGTGTGCCACAAGGGAGCATACTAAGTGTTACCCTTTTCGCAGTGGCAATTAACAGCGTTATTTCTGTGCTCCCTGATGGTGTTCGTGGCTCTCTCTATGTTGACGATTTATCAATCTCTGTCACTGCCTCACGGATGTCAATGGCAGAAAGGAGGATGCAGATGGCTCTCAGCCGTGTCTCTAGATGGGCTGATGACCGAGGTTTTCGATTTTCCTTCAAGAAGACCGTTGCCATGCATTTTTGCCGCATTCGTGGAGTCCACCCTGACCCAAACCTTTTTTTAGACGGGCGTCGTATTTCGTGTTTAAAGGAAACCCGGTTTTTAGGGCTGATTTTTGACAGCCGGTTGACTTGGGTCCCTCACTTGAGGTACGTAAAAGCTGAGTGTCTCAGAGCATTGGGCCTCTTGAAAGTTTTAGCGCACACATACTGGGGAGCTGATCGCACGACCCTCCTCCTCTTGCATCAGTCTCAGATTTTATCCAAACTTCATTATGGATGTGAAGTTTATTCTTCTGCCTCAGAAGCCCGGCTTCGTCGTTTAGATTCCATACATCATGCTGGTGTTCGTCTCGCCACTGGGGCATTCCGATCTTCCCCGATTTCGAGTTTGTTGGCTGATGCTGGTGTCCTTCCTCTAGACTTGCTCCGCTCTTCCCTTTTGATGCAATGTTGGTATCGCTTATCTCGTCTCCCAGACTCTGTGCCCTTTGTCAAGGTCTCTCAAGATTCTCGGTCACCTATTTTTGCCACTCGGCCATCCTTTCCAAAGCCCTTTGGTTTCAGGGTGCAGTCAGTTATGTCTAGCTTCTCTGTTCCTTCTGTGCCGATCACTCCCCACCGTGTCCCGAGGGTGGGCTACTGGCTTCTCCCCAGGGTGACATTTTGTCATTTCTTCTCATCCAGTAAGGCCTCCCTTCCTTCTCAGGTGTTATTTTCTCTGTTTTTAGAGCATGCCTCTTCTCATGGGCGCTCCATACCAGTTTATACTGATGGATCTAAGTCTGATGCGGGTGTGGGCTTTGGTGTGGTGTTTCCCACCTTCTGTCGAGGTGGGAGCCTCCCTGTGACTGCTTCTGTTTTTATGGCTGAGCTGACTGCTATTTTATTTACCCTTCAGATTCTCTTCACTCTCCCCCACACTGCTTTTATTGTTTTTAGTGACTCACGAAGTGCTCTTTCTGCAATGGAGTCTTTTAATCCCTCTCATCCTTTGGTTTTATCCATTTTAGAATGGATACGTTTTATATGTTTTTATATGTTTGTGCAGAAGCTTATTGTCTATCACTGTGTATTGTATGAATGAAGTAACTATGTAACTCACTAATTTTTACCGTGGTGGGAAATGGTATGAGTGGTGTTGCACGTGGTGATAGCGTTGTCCTTCGCGGGTTGATTGGCGTGTTGTCGTCTCAGCACATGGTGACGTCGGCTTCCCACACTGGTAGCTGTGGTGAGTGAATGAGTAGCGATGAGTAACTTGAGTGAAGACGGGTGAGTAAGATGAGTTGTGAATATGGACTTGGTGTTTTGCTGCGTGTCTTGACCTCTTCACACCTGCGTAAGCGGTGGGGGTTGGGTGGATGTAGCTGAGAGAGGAGGGTGAGGTCTGGTGGTTATGAGTCGTGTCTCACTCTTCGTTTGTTTTGTTGTTCTTTCTCGAGGTATTTGTGGTCCTTTTTCCTCTTCTTTACTTGCTTTGTTTTATATTCTTCTTGTTGCTGCTTGAAGTTACGTGAAGATTATAGAGTTGTTTCGTAGACTTGTAGACCATTTGCATTGTAGGCTGTCTTTTGTAGGATTCAATGTAGAACTGAAGCTAATCTTGTAGAGTCTCGGTTGCTTTTGTAGAAATTTGCTTTTAATTCGGAGACGATGTCCGTAGATTTGCTGGTTTGTCGTTAAGCTACTTGCAAGGCGTCGTGTGATCTCTTGACCTCTGCATCAGCATGATGATCTGGGAGACGGAGGGGGCTGGATGGAGAGAAGCGTCAGGAGCTGGTTATGTTGTTGGTTGAGAGAGATATTCTTGTTTTCAATCTTGATATTTTGTAGGAATTTAATGTTGATTCGTAGACGAGGTTCGTATACGTTCGCTGCCACCAAATGTCATGTAGTGACAGGAGAGGTAAAGAATAGTATGGGACTATTTTTATTTGTCTTGGAAATATTAACAAGTCTCTCACACGGACGAGTATAAGTCCCGGGTAGCTACCTCCCTGTCTCGCTATCTGTCTCTCTCTCAAATTGCCAAGCCCTTCTCCCGTCACCTGTCTCCTCTGAGGCCTGTCTACTGCTCTCTTGCCTGTTCGGTGGCTAATCTCCGTCTGAGCTCTCTTTCCTAAATTCTGGTGTAGCAGGGGTGTGTCACGTGTGTTCCTCGTGGATGGACTAGGTCTTTGTTCACGAGAGGACTGCTGACAGCTAATTGCATCATCTCCTTACTGGCCGCTGTCGTCAGCTTTCCTCAGTGTAAGCATGTTTAGCATTGCTCGATTCTCGCAGACACAACACCTCTCATCATCTGACTCCCTGCTTCTATCTATCTATTTATCTATCTATCTATATAATATGTAGTTCTACATGTGGAGGATTTTGTCAGCACTGATGCTGCTGTTGAGTATTTCACAGACTTACTCCACTCGTCGGCACTACAGAGTATTCCGAGAACAGCTGGTCACTTTCCTTGCCGTCCAGTTCCCTGGTGGACCGATGAGTGTGCTTCTGCTGTTCGGGCTAAACGTGCTGCTTTCTCCCGACTTCGTCATCACCGAGGTGACCCTGGTTACTTAGCGGCATATAGGAGGGCCCGAGCTCATGCCCGGCTGGTTATGAAGGAGGCTAGGAGGAAGTCTTGGGCGTCATTTGTTTCTTCAATTTCTTCACAGACTCCTCTCACGAAAGTGTGGAAACGGGTGAGGAAGATTTCAGGGAAATTTCCCGTTCCCTCTCCTCCTGTCTTTATCTCATGCAGGTGTGGTGGTGGCTCATTCTTCGTCTGTTGCCGAGATATTTGCAGCTCATTTTGCTAATGTCTCTAGGAAAGACACCTCATCCCCGTCGGCACGCCGCCGACGGCACCTGGAATCTTTGGGCATTAGTTTTCCATCTACTGCGGAAGAGTCGTATAATGTTGCTTTTTCTGCTTCTGAACTTCAGACGGCATTGTCGCAGTGTCGCGACTCGTCTCCAGGCTTGGATGATGTCCGATATGCCTTGTTACACCACTTGCCTGATGCAGCCCTTCATTTTCTGTTGTCACTGTATAACAGAATTTGGTGCACTGGTGGGTTTCCAGCCTCATGGGGTGTTGCTGTGGTTCTCCCCATCCCTAAGCCGGGTAAGGATCACTTGCAGGCCACTGATTATCGCCCTATCTCGCTGACATCTTGCCTTTGTAAGGTCCTCGAAAAAATGGTGAATAGTCGGCTCATGTGGTACTTAGAGAAGGGTGGTTACTTATCTCCAGTCCAGTGTGGGTTTCGGAAGATGCGGTCGACCACAGATGCTCTCCTTTCTTTAGAATCTTCCATCTGCCAGGCTTTTGCAACTAACCAGCATCATATCACAGTGTTCTTTGATTTGGAGAAGGCGTACGACACTTCCTGGCGTCATGGTATATTACAATCACTTTATGAGTTTGGTCTCCGTGGGCGACTCCCCACTTCTATCCGGGAGTTTTTATCTAATCGTATTATTCGGGTCCGAGTTGGGAGTGAGCTGTCTACTGCACGTCCCCTTGAGGATGGTGTGCCACAAGGGAGCATACTAAGTGTTACCCTTTTCGCAGTGGCAATTAACAGCGTTATTTCTGTGCTCCCTGATGGTGTTCGTGGCTCTCTCTATGTTGACGATTTATCAATCTCTGTCACTGCCTCACGGATGTCAATGGCAGAAAGGAGGATGCAGATGGCTCTCAGCCGTGTCTCTAGATGGGCTGATGACCGAGGTTTTCGATTTTCCTTCAAGAAGACCGTTGCCATGCATTTTTGCCGCATTCGTGGAGTCCACCCTGACCCAAACCTTTTTTTAGACGGGCGTCGTATTTCGTGTTTAAAGGAAACCCGGTTTTTAGGGCTGATTTTTGACAGCCGGTTGACTTGGGTCCCTCACTTGAGGTACGTAAAAGCTGAGTGTCTCAGAGCATTGGGCCTCTTGAAAGTTTTAGCGCACACATACTGGGGAGCTGATCGCACGACCCTCCTCCTCTTGCATCAGTCTCAGATTTTATCCAAACTTCATTATGGATGTGAAGTTTATTCTTCTGCCTCAGAAGCCCGGCTTCGTCGTTTAGATTCCATACATCATGCTGGTGTTCGTCTCGCCACTGGGGCATTCCGATCTTCCCCGATTTCGAGTTTGTTGGCTGATGCTGGTGTCCTTCCTCTAGACTTGCTCCGCTCTTCCCTTTTGATGCAATGTTGGTATCGCTTATCTCGTCTCCCAGACTCTGTGCCCTTTGTCAAGGTCTCTCAAGATTCTCGGTCACCTATTTTTGCCACTCGGCCATCCTTTCCAAAGCCCTTTGGTTTCAGGGTGCAGTCAGTTATGTCTAGCTTCTCTGTTCCTTCTGTGCCGATCACTCCCCACCGTGTCCCGAGGGTGGGCTACTGGCTTCTCCCCAGGGTGACATTTTGTCATTTCTTCTCATCCAGTAAGGCCTCCCTTCCTTCTCAGGTGTTATTTTCTCTGTTTTTAGAGCATGCCTCTTCTCATGGGCGCTCCATACCAGTTTATACTGATGGATCTAAGTCTGATGCGGGTGTGGGCTTTGGTGTGGTGTTTCCCACCTTCTGTCGAGGTGGGAGCCTCCCTGTGACTGCTTCTGTTTTTATGGCTGAGCTGACTGCTATTTTATTTACCCTTCAGATTCTCTTCACTCTCCCCCACACTGCTTTTATTGTTTTTAGTGACTCACGAAGTGCTCTTTCTGCAATGGAGTCTTTTAATCCCTCTCATCCTTTGGTTTTATCCATTTTAGAATGGATACGTTTTATATGTTTTTATATGTTTGTGCAGAAGCTTATTGTCTATCACTGTGTATTGTATGAATGAAGTAACTATGTAACTCACTAATTTTTACCGTGGTGGGAAATGGTATGAGTGGTGTTGCACGTGGTGATAGCGTTGTCCTTCGCGGGTTGATTGGCGTGTTGTCGTCTCAGCACATGGTGACGTCGGCTTCCCACACTGGTAGCTGTGGTGAGTGAATGAGTAGCGATGAGTAACTTGAGTGAAGACGGGTGAGTAAGATGAGTTGTGAATATGGACTTGGTGTTTTGCTGCGTGTCTTGACCTCTTCACACCTGCGTAAGCGGTGGGGGTTGGGTGGATGTAGCTGAGAGAGGAGGGTGAGGTCTGGTGGTTATGAGTCGTGTCTCACTCTTCGTTTGTTTTGTTGTTCTTTCTCGAGGTATTTGTGGTCCTTTTTCCTCTTCTTTACTTGCTTTGTTTTATATTCTTCTTGTTGCTGCTTGAAGTTACGTGAAGATTATAGAGTTGTTTCGTAGACTTGTAGACCATTTGCATTGTAGGCTGTCTTTTGTAGGATTCAATGTAGAACTGAAGCTAATCTTGTAGAGTCTCGGTTGCTTTTGTAGAAATTTGCTTTTAATTCGGAGACGATGTCCGTAGATTTGCTGGTTTGTCGTTAAGCTACTTGCAAGGCGTCGTGTGATCTCTTGACCTCTGCATCAGCATGATGATCTGGGAGACGGAGGGGGCTGGATGGAGAGAAGCGTCAGGAGCTGGTTATGTTGTTGGTTGAGAGAGATATTCTTGTTTTCAATCTTGATATTTTGTAGGAATTTAATGTTGATTCGTAGACGAGGTTCGTATACGTTCGCTGCCACCAAATGTCATGTAGTGACAGGAGAGGTAAAGAATAGTATGGGACTATTTTTATTTGTCTTGGAAATATTAACAAGTCTCTCACACGGACGAGTATAAGTCCCGGGTAGCTACCTCCCTGTCTCGCTATCTGTCTCTCTCTCAAATTGCCAAGCCCTTCTCCCGTCACCTGTCTCCTCTGAGGCCTGTCTACTGCTCTCTTGCCTGTTCGGTGGCTAATCTCCGTCTGAGCTCTCTTTCCTAAATTCTGGTGTAGCAGGGGTGTGTCACGTGTGTTCCTCGTGGATGGACTAGGTCTTTGTTCACGAGAGGACTGCTGACAGCTAATTGCATCATCTCCTTACTGGCCGCTGTCGTCAGCTTTCCTCAGTGTAAGCATGTTTAGCATTGCTCGATTCTCGCAGACACAACACCTCTCATCATCTGACTCCCTGCTTCTATCTATCTATTTATCTATCTATCTATATAATATGTAGTTCTACATGTGGAGGATTTTGTCAGCACTGATGCTGCTGTTGAGTATTTCACAGACTTACTCCACTCGTCGGCACTACAGAGTATTCCGAGAACAGCTGGTCACTTTCCTTGCCGTCCAGTTCCCTGGTGGACCGATGAGTGTGCTTCTGCTGTTCGGGCTAAACGTGCTGCTTTCTCCCGACTTCGTCATCACCGAGGTGACCCTGGTTACTTAGCGGCATATAGGAGGGCCCGAGCTCATGCCCGGCTGGTTATGAAGGAGGCTAGGAGGAAGTCTTGGGCGTCATTTGTTTCTTCAATTTCTTCACAGACTCCTCTCACGAAAGTGTGGAAACGGGTGAGGAAGATTTCAGGGAAATTTCCCGTTCCCTCTCCTCCTGTCTTTATCTCATGCAGGTGTGGTGGTGGCTCATTCTTCGTCTGTTGCCGAGATATTTGCAGCTCATTTTGCTAATGTCTCTAGGAAAGACACCTCATCCCCGTCGGCACGCCGCCGACGGCACCTGGAATCTTTGGGCATTAGTTTTCCATCTACTGCGGAAGAGTCGTATAATGTTGCTTTTTCTGCTTCTGAACTTCAGACGGCATTGTCGCAGTGTCGCGACTCGTCTCCAGGCTTGGATGATGTCCGATATGCCTTGTTACACCACTTGCCTGATGCAGCCCTTCATTTTCTGTTGTCACTGTATAACAGAATTTGGTGCACTGGTGGGTTTCCAGCCTCATGGGGTGTTGCTGTGGTTCTCCCCATCCCTAAGCCGGGTAAGGATCACTTGCAGGCCACTGATTATCGCCCTATCTCGCTGACATCTTGCCTTTGTAAGGTCCTCGAAAAAATGGTGAATAGTCGGCTCATGTGGTACTTAGAGAAGGGTGGTTACTTATCTCCAGTCCAGTGTGGGTTTCGGAAGATGCGGTCGACCACAGATGCTCTCCTTTCTTTAGAATCTTCCATCTGCCAGGCTTTTGCAACTAACCAGCATCATATCACAGTGTTCTTTGATTTGGAGAAGGCGTACGACACTTCCTGGCGTCATGGTATATTACAATCACTTTATGAGTTTGGTCTCCGTGGGCGACTCCCCACTTCTATCCGGGAGTTTTTATCTAATCGTATTATTCGGGTCCGAGTTGGGAGTGAGCTGTCTACTGCACGTCCCCTTGAGGATGGTGTGCCACAAGGGAGCATACTAAGTGTTACCCTTTTCGCAGTGGCAATTAACAGCGTTATTTCTGTGCTCCCTGATGGTGTTCGTGGCTCTCTCTATGTTGACGATTTATCAATCTCTGTCACTGCCTCACGGATGTCAATGGCAGAAAGGAGGATGCAGATGGCTCTCAGCCGTGTCTCTAGATGGGCTGATGACCGAGGTTTTCGATTTTCCTTCAAGAAGACCGTTGCCATGCATTTTTGCCGCATTCGTGGAGTCCACCCTGACCCAAACCTTTTTTTAGACGGGCGTCGTATTTCGTGTTTAAAGGAAACCCGGTTTTTAGGGCTGATTTTTGACAGCCGGTTGACTTGGGTCCCTCACTTGAGGTACGTAAAAGCTGAGTGTCTCAGAGCATTGGGCCTCTTGAAAGTTTTAGCGCACACATACTGGGGAGCTGATCGCACGACCCTCCTCCTCTTGCATCAGTCTCAGATTTTATCCAAACTTCATTATGGATGTGAAGTTTATTCTTCTGCCTCAGAAGCCCGGCTTCGTCGTTTAGATTCCATACATCATGCTGGTGTTCGTCTCGCCACTGGGGCATTCCGATCTTCCCCGATTTCGAGTTTGTTGGCTGATGCTGGTGTCCTTCCTCTAGACTTGCTCCGCTCTTCCCTTTTGATGCAATGTTGGTATCGCTTATCTCGTCTCCCAGACTCTGTGCCCTTTGTCAAGGTCTCTCAAGATTCTCGGTCACCTATTTTTGCCACTCGGCCATCCTTTCCAAAGCCCTTTGGTTTCAGGGTGCAGTCAGTTATGTCTAGCTTCTCTGTTCCTTCTGTGCCGATCACTCCCCACCGTGTCCCGAGGGTGGGCTACTGGCTTCTCCCCAGGGTGACATTTTGTCATTTCTTCTCATCCAGTAAGGCCTCCCTTCCTTCTCAGGTGTTATTTTCTCTGTTTTTAGAGCATGCCTCTTCTCATGGGCGCTCCATACCAGTTTATACTGATGGATCTAAGTCTGATGCGGGTGTGGGCTTTGGTGTGGTGTTTCCCACCTTCTGTCGAGGTGGGAGCCTCCCTGTGACTGCTTCTGTTTTTATGGCTGAGCTGACTGCTATTTTATTTACCCTTCAGATTCTCTTCACTCTCCCCCACACTGCTTTTATTGTTTTTAGTGACTCACGAAGTGCTCTTTCTGCAATGGAGTCTTTTAATCCCTCTCATCCTTTGGTTTTATCCATTTTAGAATGGATACGTTTTATATGTTTTTATATGTTTGTGCAGAAGCTTATTGTCTATCACTGTGTATTGTATGAATGAAGTAACTATGTAACTCACTAATTTTTACCGTGGTGGGAAATGGTATGAGTGGTGTTGCACGTGGTGATAGCGTTGTCCTTCGCGGGTTGATTGGCGTGTTGTCGTCTCAGCACATGGTGACGTCGGCTTCCCACACTGGTAGCTGTGGTGAGTGAATGAGTAGCGATGAGTAACTTGAGTGAAGACGGGTGAGTAAGATGAGTTGTGAATATGGACTTGGTGTTTTGCTGCGTGTCTTGACCTCTTCACACCTGCGTAAGCGGTGGGGGTTGGGTGGATGTAGCTGAGAGAGGAGGGTGAGGTCTGGTGGTTATGAGTCGTGTCTCACTCTTCGTTTGTTTTGTTGTTCTTTCTCGAGGTATTTGTGGTCCTTTTTCCTCTTCTTTACTTGCTTTGTTTTATATTCTTCTTGTTGCTGCTTGAAGTTACGTGAAGATTATAGAGTTGTTTCGTAGACTTGTAGACCATTTGCATTGTAGGCTGTCTTTTGTAGGATTCAATGTAGAACTGAAGCTAATCTTGTAGAGTCTCGGTTGCTTTTGTAGAAATTTGCTTTTAATTCGGAGACGATGTCCGTAGATTTGCTGGTTTGTCGTTAAGCTACTTGCAAGGCGTCGTGTGATCTCTTGACCTCTGCATCAGCATGATGATCTGGGAGACGGAGGGGGCTGGATGGAGAGAAGCGTCAGGAGCTGGTTATGTTGTTGGTTGAGAGAGATATTCTTGTTTTCAATCTTGATATTTTGTAGGAATTTAATGTTGATTCGTAGACGAGGTTCGTATACGTTCGCTGCCACCAAATGTCATGTAGTGACAGGAGAGGTAAAGAATAGTATGGGACTATTTTTATTTGTCTTGGAAATATTAACAAGTCTCTCACACGGACGAGTATAAGTCCCGGGTAGCTACCTCCCTGTCTCGCTATCTGTCTCTCTCTCAAATTGCCAAGCCCTTCTCCCGTCACCTGTCTCCTCTGAGGCCTGTCTACTGCTCTCTTGCCTGTTCGGTGGCTAATCTCCGTCTGAGCTCTCTTTCCTAAATTCTGGTGTAGCAGGGGTGTGTCACGTGTGTTCCTCGTGGATGGACTAGGTCTTTGTTCACGAGAGGACTGCTGACAGCTAATTGCATCATCTCCTTACTGGCCGCTGTCGTCAGCTTTCCTCAGTGTAAGCATGTTTAGCATTGCTCGATTCTCGCAGACACAACACCTCTCATCATCTGACTCCCTGCTTCTATCTATCTATTTATCTATCTATCTATATAATATGTAGTTCTACATGTGGAGGATTTTGTCAGCACTGATGCTGCTGTTGAGTATTTCACAGACTTACTCCACTCGTCGGCACTACAGAGTATTCCGAGAACAGCTGGTCACTTTCCTTGCCGTCCAGTTCCCTGGTGGACCGATGAGTGTGCTTCTGCTGTTCGGGCTAAACGTGCTGCTTTCTCCCGACTTCGTCATCACCGAGGTGACCCTGGTTACTTAGCGGCATATAGGAGGGCCCGAGCTCATGCCCGGCTGGTTATGAAGGAGGCTAGGAGGAAGTCTTGGGCGTCATTTGTTTCTTCAATTTCTTCACAGACTCCTCTCACGAAAGTGTGGAAACGGGTGAGGAAGATTTCAGGGAAATTTCCCGTTCCCTCTCCTCCTGTCTTTATCTCATGCAGGTGTGGTGGTGGCTCATTCTTCGTCTGTTGCCGAGATATTTGCAGCTCATTTTGCTAATGTCTCTAGGAAAGACACCTCATCCCCGTCGGCACGCCGCCGACGGCACCTGGAATCTTTGGGCATTAGTTTTCCATCTACTGCGGAAGAGTCGTATAATGTTGCTTTTTCTGCTTCTGAACTTCAGACGGCATTGTCGCAGTGTCGCGACTCGTCTCCAGGCTTGGATGATGTCCGATATGCCTTGTTACACCACTTGCCTGATGCAGCCCTTCATTTTCTGTTGTCACTGTATAACAGAATTTGGTGCACTGGTGGGTTTCCAGCCTCATGGGGTGTTGCTGTGGTTCTCCCCATCCCTAAGCCGGGTAAGGATCACTTGCAGGCCACTGATTATCGCCCTATCTCGCTGGCATCTTGCCTTTGTAAGGTCCTCGAAAAAATGGTGAATAGTCGGCTCATGTGGTACTTAGAGAAGGGTGGTTACTTATCTCCGGTTCAGTGTGGGTTTCGGAAGATGCGGTCGACCACAGATGCTCTCCTTTCTTTAGAATCTTCCATCTGCCAGGCTTTTGCAACTAACCAGCATCATATCACAGTGTTCTTTGATTTGGAGAAGGCGTACGACACTTCCTGGCGTCATGGTATATTACAATCACTTTATGAGTTTGGTCTCCGTGGGCGACTCCCCACTTCTATCCGGGAGTTTTTATCTAATCGTATTATTCGGGTCCGAGTTGGGAGTGAGCTGTCTACTGCACGTCCCCTTGAGGATGGTGTGCCACAAGGGAGCATACTAAGTGTTACCCTTTTCGCAGTGGCAATTAACAGCGTTATTTCTGTGCTCCCTGATGGTGTTCGTGGCTCTCTCTATGTTGACGATTTATCAATCTCTGTCACTGCCTCACGGATGTCAATGGCAGAAAGGAGGATGCAGATGGCTCTCAGCCGTGTCTCTAGATGGGCTGATGACCGAGGTTTTCGATTTTCCTTCAAGAAGACCGTTGCCATGCATTTTTGCCGCATTCGTGGAGTCCACCCTGACCCAAACCTTTTTTAGACGGGCGTCGTATTTCGTGTTTAAAGGAAACCCGGTTTTTAGGGCTGATTTTTGACAGCCGGTTGACTTGGGTCCCTCACTTGAGGTACGTAAAAGCTGAGTGTCTCAGAGCATTGGGCCTCTTGAAAGTTTTAGCGCACACATACTGGGGAGCTGATCGCACGACCCTCCTCCTCTTGCATCAGTCTCAGATTTTATCCAAACTTCATTATGGATGTGAAGTTTATTCTTCTGCCTCAGAAGCCCGGCTTCGTCGTTTAGATTCCATACATCATGCTGGTGTTCGTCTCGCCACTGGGGCATTCCGATCTTCCCCGATTTCGAGTTTGTTGGCTGATGCTGGTGTCCTTCCTCTAGACTTGCTCCGCTCTTCCCTTTTGATGCAATGTTGGTATCGCTTATCTCGTCTCCCAGACTCTGTGCCCTTTGTCAAGGTCTCTCAAGATTCTCGGTCACCTATTTTTGCCACTCGGCCATCCTTTCCAAAGCCCTTTGGTTTCAGGGTGCAGTCAGTTATGTCTAGCTTCTCTGTTCCTTCTGTGCCGATCACTCCCCACCGTGTCCCGAGGGTGGGCTACTGGCTTCTCCCCAGGGTGACATTTTGTCATTTCTTCTCATCCAGTAAGGCCTCCCTTCCTTCTCAGGTGTTATTTTCTCTGTTTTTAGAGCATGCCTCTTCTCATGGGCGCTCCATACCAGTTTATACTGATGGATCTAAGTCTGATGCGGGTGTGGGCTTTGGTGTGGTGTTTCCCACCTTCTGTCGAGGTGGGAGCCTCCCTGTGACTGCTTCTGTTTTTATGGCTGAGCTGACTGCTATTTTATTTACCCTTCAGATTCTCTTCACTCTCCCCCACACTGCTTTTATTGTTTTTAGTGACTCACGAAGTGCTCTTTCTGCAATGGAGTCTTTTAATCCCTCTCATCCTTTGGTTTTATCCATTTTAGAATGGATACGTTTTATATGTTTTTATATGTTTGTGCAGAAGCTTATTGTCTATCACTGTGTATTGTATGAATGAAGTAACTATGTAACTCACTAATTTTTACCGTGGTGGGAAATGGTATGAGTGGTGTTGCACGTGGTGATAGCGTTGTCCTTCGCGGGTTGATTGGCGTGTTGTCGTCTCAGCACATGGTGACGTCGGCTTCCCACACTGGTAGCTGTGGTGAGTGAATGAGTAGCGATGAGTAACTTGAGTGAAGACGGGTGAGTAAGATGAGTTGTGAATATGGACTTGGTGTTTTGCTGCGTGTCTTGACCTCTTCACACCTGCGTAAGCGGTGGGGGTTGGGTGGATGTAGCTGAGAGAGGAGGGTGAGGTCTGGTGGTTATGAGTCGTGTCTCACTCTTCGTTTGTTTTGTTGTTCTTTCTCGAGGTATTTGTGGTCCTTTTTCCTCTTCTTTACTTGCTTTGTTTTATATTCTTCTTGTTGCTGCTTGAAGTTACGTGAAGATTATAGAGTTGTTTCGTAGACTTGTAGACCATTTGCATTGTAGGCTGTCTTTTGTAGGATTCAATGTAGAACTGAAGCTAATCTTGTAGAGTCTCGGTTGCTTTTGTAGAAATTTGCTTTTAATTCGGAGACGATGTCCGTAGATTTGCTGGTTTGTCGTTAAGCTACTTGCAAGGCGTCGTGTGATCTCTTGACCTCTGCATCAGCATGATGATCTGGGAGACGGAGGGGGCTGGATGGAGAGAAGCGTCAGGAGCTGGTTATGTTGTTGGTTGAGAGAGATATTCTTGTTTTCAATCTTGATATTTTGTAGGAATTTAATGTTGATTCGTAGACGAGGTTCGTATACGTTCGCTGCCACCAAATGTCATGTAGTGACAGGAGAGGTAAAGAATAGTATGGGACTATTTTTATTTGTCTTGGAAATATTAACAAGTCTCTCACACGGACGAGTATAAGTCCCGGGTAGCTACCTCCCTGTCTCGCTATCTGTCTCTCTCTCAAATTGCCAAGCCCTTCTCCCGTCACCTGTCTCCTCTGAGGCCTGTCTACTGCTCTCTTGCCTGTTCGGTGGCTAATCTCCGTCTGAGCTCTCTTTCCTAAATTCTGGTGTAGCAGGGGTGTGTCACGTGTGTTCCTCGTGGATGGACTAGGTCTTTGTTCACGAGAGGACTGCTGACAGCTAATTGCATCATCTCCTTACTGGCCGCTGTCGTCAGCTTTCCTCAGTGTAAGCATGTTTAGCATTGCTCGATTCTCGCAGACACAACACCTCTCATCATCTGACTCCCTGCTTCTATCTATCTATTTATCTATCTATCTATATAATATGTAGTTCTACATGTGGAGGATTTTGTCAGCACTGATGCTGCTGTTGAGTATTTCACAGACTTACTCCACTCGTCGGCACTACAGAGTATTCCGAGAACAGCTGGTCACTTTCCTTGCCGTCCAGTTCCCTGGTGGACCGATGAGTGTGCTTCTGCTGTTCGGGCTAAACGTGCTGCTTTCTCCCGACTTCGTCATCACCGAGGTGACCCTGGTTACTTAGCGGCATATAGGAGGGCCCGAGCTCATGCCCGGCTGGTTATGAAGGAGGCTAGGAGGAAGTCTTGGGCGTCATTTGTTTCTTCAATTTCTTCACAGACTCCTCTCACGAAAGTGTGGAAACGGGTGAGGAAGATTTCAGGGAAATTTCCCGTTCCCTCTCCTCCTGTCTTTATCTCATGCAGGTGTGGTGGTGGCTCATTCTTCGTCTGTTGCCGAGATATTTGCAGCTCATTTTGCTAATGTCTCTAGGAAAGACACCTCATCCCCGTCGGCACGCCGCCGACGGCACCTGGAATCTTTGGGCATTAGTTTTCCATCTACTGCGGAAGAGTCGTATAATGTTGCTTTTTCTGCTTCTGAACTTCAGACGGCATTGTCGCAGTGTCGCGACTCGTCTCCAGGCTTGGATGATGTCCGATATGCCTTGTTACACCACTTGCCTGATGCAGCCCTTCATTTTCTGTTGTCACTGTATAACAGAATTTGGTGCACTGGTGGGTTTCCAGCCTCATGGGGTGTTGCTGTGGTTCTCCCCATCCCTAAGCCGGGTAAGGATCACTTGCAGGCCACTGATTATCGCCCTATCTCGCTGGCATCTTGCCTTTGTAAGGTCCTCGAAAAAATGGTGAATAGTCGGCTCATGTGGTACTTAGAGAAGGGTGGTTACTTATCTCCGGTTCAGTGTGGGTTTCGGAAGATGCGGTCGACCACAGATGCTCTCCTTTCTTTAGAATCTTCCATCTGCCAGGCTTTTGCAACTAACCAGCATCATATCACAGTGTTCTTTGATTTGGAGAAGGCGTACGACACTTCCTGGCGTCATGGTATATTACAATCACTTTATGAGTTTGGTCTCCGTGGGCGACTCCCCACTTCTATCCGGGAGTTTTTATCTAATCGTATTATTCGGGTCCGAGTTGGGAGTGAGCTGTCTACTGCACGTCCCCTTGAGGATGGTGTGCCACAAGGGAGCATACTAAGTGTTACCCTTTTCGCAGTGGCAATTAACAGCGTTATTTCTGTGCTCCCTGATGGTGTTCGTGGCTCTCTCTATGTTGACGATTTATCAATCTCTGTCACTGCCTCACGGATGTCAATGGCAGAAAGGAGGATGCAGATGGCTCTCAGCCGTGTCTCTAGATGGGCTGATGACCGAGGTTTTCGATTTTCCTTCAAGAAGACCGTTGCCATGCATTTTTGCCGCATTCGTGGAGTCCACCCTGACCCAAACCTTTTTTAGACGGGCGTCGTATTTCGTGTTTAAAGGAAACCCGGTTTTTAGGGCTGATTTTTGACAGCCGGTTGACTTGGGTCCCTCACTTGAGGTACGTAAAAGCTGAGTGTCTCAGAGCATTGGGCCTCTTGAAAGTTTTAGCGCACACATACTGGGGAGCTGATCGCACGACCCTCCTCCTCTTGCATCAGTCTCAGATTTTATCCAAACTTCATTATGGATGTGAAGTTTATTCTTCTGCCTCAGAAGCCCGGCTTCGTCGTTTAGATTCCATACATCATGCTGGTGTTCGTCTCGCCACTGGGGCATTCCGATCTTCCCCGATTTCGAGTTTGTTGGCTGATGCTGGTGTCCTTCCTCTAGACTTGCTCCGCTCTTCCCTTTTGATGCAATGTTGGTATCGCTTATCTCGTCTCCCAGACTCTGTGCCCTTTGTCAAGGTCTCTCAAGATTCTCGGTCACCTATTTTTGCCACTCGGCCATCCTTTCCAAAGCCCTTTGGTTTCAGGGTGCAGTCAGTTATGTCTAGCTTCTCTGTTCCTTCTGTGCCGATCACTCCCCACCGTGTCCCGAGGGTGGGCTACTGGCTTCTCCCCAGGGTGACATTTTGTCATTTCTTCTCATCCAGTAAGGCCTCCCTTCCTTCTCAGGTGTTATTTTCTCTGTTTTTAGAGCATGCCTCTTCTCATGGGCGCTCCATACCAGTTTATACTGATGGATCCAAGTCTGATGCGGGTGTGGGCTTTGGTGTGGTGTTTCCCACCTTCTGTCGAGGTGGGAGCCTCCCTGTGACTGCTTCTGTTTTTATGGCTGAGCTGACTGCTATTTTATTTGCCCTTCAGATTCTCTTCACTCTCCCCCACACTGCTTTTATTGTTTTTAGTGACTCACGAAGTGCTCTTTCTGCAATGGAGTCTTTTAATCCCTCTCATCCTTTGGTTTTATCCATTTTAGAATGGATACGTTTTATATGTTTTCATATGTTTGTGCAGAAGCTTATTGTCTATCACTGTGTATTGTATGAATGAAGTAACTATGTAACTCACTAATTTTTACCGTGGTGGGAAATGGTATGAGTGGTGTTGCACGTGGTGATAGCGTTGTCCTTCGCGGGTTGATTGGCGTGTTGTCGTCTCAGCACATGGTGACGTCGGCTTCCCACACTGGTAGCTGTGGTGAGTGAATGAGTAGCGATGAGTAACTTGAGTGAAGACGGGTGAGTAAGATGAGTTGTGAATATGGACTTGGTGTTTTGCTGCGTGTCTTGACCTCTTCACACCTGCGTAAGCGGTGGGGGTTGGGTGGATGTAGCTGAGAGAGGAGGGTGAGGTCTGGTGGTTATGAGTCGTGTCTCACTCTTCGTTTGTTTTGTTGTTCTTTCTCGAGGTATTTGTGGTCCTTTTTCCTCTTCTTTACTTGCTTTGTTTTATATTCTTCTTGTTGCTGCTTGAAGTTACGTGAAGATTATAGAGTTGTTTCGTAGACTTGTAGACCATTTGCATTGTAGGCTGTCTTTTGTAGGATTCAATGTAGAACTGAAGCTAATCTTGTAGAGTCTCGGTTGCTTTTGTAGAAATTTGCTTTTAATTCGGAGACGATGTCCGTAGATTTGCTGGTTTGTCGTTAAGCTACTTGCAAGGCGTCGTGTGATCTCTTGACCTCTGCATCAGCATGATGATCTGGGAGACGGAGGGGGCTGGATGGAGAGAAGCGTCAGGAGCTGGTTATGTTGTTGGTTGAGAGAGATATTCTTGTTTTCAATCTTGATATTTTGTAGGAATTTAATGTTGATTCGTAGACGAGGTTCGTATACGTTCGCTGCCACCAAATGTCATGTAGTGACAGGAGAGGTAAAGAATAGTATGGGACTATTTTTATTTGTCTTGGAAATATTAACAAGTCTCTCACACGGACGAGTATAAGTCCCGGGTAGCTACCTCCCTGTCTCGCTATCTGTCTCTCTCTCAAATTGCCAAGCCCTTCTCCCGTCACCTGTCTCCTCTGAGGCCTGTCTACTGCTCTCTTGCCTGTTCGGTGGCTAATCTCCGTCTGAGCTCTCTTTCCTAAATTCTGGTGTAGCAGGGGTGTGTCACGTGTGTTCCTCGTGGATGGACTAGGTCTTTGTTCACGAGAGGACTGCTGACAGCTAATTGCATCATCTCCTTACTGGCCGCTGTCGTCAGCTTTCCTCAGTGTAAGCATGTTTAGCATTGCTCGATTCTCGCAGACACAACACCTCTCATCATCTGACTCCCTGCTTCTATCTATCTATTTATCTATCTATCTATATAATATGTAGTTCTACATGTGGAGGATTTTGTCAGCACTGATGCTGCTGTTGAGTATTTCACAGACTTACTCCACTCGTCGGCACTACAGAGTATTCCGAGAACAGCTGGTCACTTTCCTTGCCGTCCAGTTCCCTGGTGGACCGATGAGTGTGCTTCTGCTGTTCGGGCTAAACGTGCTGCTTTCTCCCGACTTCGTCATCACCGAGGTGACCCTGGTTACTTAGCGGCATATAGGAGGGCCCGAGCTCATGCCCGGCTGGTTATGAAGGAGGCTAGGAGGAAGTCTTGGGCGTCATTTGTTTCTTCAATTTCTTCACAGACTCCTCTCACGAAAGTGTGGAAACGGGTGAGGAAGATTTCAGGGAAATTTCCCGTTCCCTCTCCTCCTGTCTTTATCTCATGCAGGTGTGGTGGTGGCTCATTCTTCGTCTGTTGCCGAGATATTTGCAGCTCATTTTGCTAATGTCTCTAGGAAAGACACCTCATCCCCGTCGGCACGCCGCCGACGGCACCTGGAATCTTTGGGCATTAGTTTTCCATCTACTGCGGAAGAGTCGTATAATGTTGCTTTTTCTGCTTCTGAACTTCAGACGGCATTGTCGCAGTGTCGCGACTCGTCTCCAGGCTTGGATGATGTCCGATATGCCTTGTTACACCACTTGCCTGATGCAGCCCTTCATTTTCTGTTGTCACTGTATAACAGAATTTGGTGCACTGGTGGGTTTCCAGCCTCATGGGGTGTTGCTGTGGTTCTCCCCATCCCTAAGCCGGGTAAGGATCACTTGCAGGCCACTGATTATCGCCCTATCTCGCTGACATCTTGCCTTTGTAAGGTCCTCGAAAAAATGGTGAATAGTCGGCTCATGTGGTACTTAGAGAAGGGTGGTTACTTATCTCCAGTCCAGTGTGGGTTTCGGAAGATGCGGTCGACCACAGATGCTCTCCTTTCTTTAGAATCTTCCATCTGCCAGGCTTTTGCAACTAACCAGCATCATATCACAGTGTTCTTTGATTTGGAGAAGGCGTACGACACTTCCTGGCGTCATGGTATATTACAATCACTTTATGAGTTTGGTCTCCGTGGGCGACTCCCCACTTCTATCCGGGAGTTTTTATCTAATCGTATTATTCGGGTCCGAGTTGGGAGTGAGCTGTCTACTGCACGTCCCCTTGAGGATGGTGTGCCACAAGGGAGCATACTAAGTGTTACCCTTTTCGCAGTGGCAATTAACAGCGTTATTTCTGTGCTCCCTGATGGTGTTCGTGGCTCTCTCTATGTTGACGATTTATCAATCTCTGTCACTGCCTCACGGATGTCAATGGCAGAAAGGAGGATGCAGATGGCTCTCAGCCGTGTCTCTAGATGGGCTGATGACCGAGGTTTTCGATTTTCCTTCAAGAAGACCGTTGCCATGCATTTTTGCCGCATTCGTGGAGTCCACCCTGACCCAAACCTTTTTTTAGACGGGCGTCGTATTTCGTGTTTAAAGGAAACCCGGTTTTTAGGGCTGATTTTTGACAGCCGGTTGACTTGGGTCCCTCACTTGAGGTACGTAAAAGCTGAGTGTCTCAGAGCATTGGGTCTCTTGAAAGTTTTAGCGCACACATACTGGGGAGCTGATCGCAAGACCCTCCTCCTCTTGCATCAGTCTGTGATTTTATCCAAACTTCATTATGGATGTGAAGTTTATTCTTCTGCCTCAGAAGCCCGGCTTCGTCGTTTAGATTCCATACATCATGCTGGTGTTCGTCTCGCCACTGGGGCATTCCGATCTTCCCCGATTTCGAGTTTGTTGGCTGATGCTGGTGTCCTTCCTCTAGACTTGCTCCGCTCTTCCCTTTTGATGCAATGTTGGTATCGCTTATCTCGTCTCCCAGACTCTGTGCCCTTTGTCAAGGTCTCTCAAGATTCTCGGTCACCTATTTTTGCCACTCGGCCATCCTTTCCAAAGCCCTTTGGTTTCAGGGTGCAGTCAGTTATGTCTAGCTTCTCTGTTCCTTCTGTGCCGATCACTCCCCACCGTGTCCCGAGGGTGGGCTACTGGCTTCTCCCCAGGGTGACATTTTGTCATTTCTTCTCATCCAGTAAGGCCTCCCTTCCTTCTCAGGTGTTATTTTCTCTGTTTTTAGAGCATGCCTCTTCTCATGGGCGCTCCATACCAGTTTATACTGATGGATCTAAGTCTGATGCGGGTGTGGGCTTTGGTGTGGTGTTTCCCACCTTCTGTCGAGGTGGGAGCCTCCCTGTGACTGCTTCTGTTTTTATGGCTGAGCTGACTGCTATTTTATTTGCCCTTCAGATTCTCTTCACTCTCCCCCACACTGCTTTTATTGTTTTTAGTGACTCACGAAGTGCTCTTTCTGCAATGGAGTCTTTTAATCCCTCTCATCCTTTGGTTTTATCCATTTTAGAATGGCTTTTCCTTTTACAGCGTCGTGGACGTTGTGTAGATTTCTGTTGGGTTCCAGCTCATGTAGGAGTGGCAGGGAATGAACGAGCTGATCAGCTGGCCAAGGCGGCAGCAGCTCGTCCCCCTCTTGCACAGTCCCCTCTGTATCGTCTGCCTGCTGCAGATATGCGCTCCTTTATTGCCTTCAGGGTTTGGTGCTGTTGGCAGGATTATTGGGATGCTGTGGGTGCCAATAAGTTGCACTCGATTTGCCAGAAGGTGGGCTCATTCAGTTACCAGGGCTTACCTAGTCAATGGGAGACCGCTTTGTGCCGCCTCTGCATTGGCCACACCCGTTTCTTTCACGGTTTTTTAATGGAGAGGGCTCCTCCTCCATTCTGTGATGACTGTCTGGTTCCCTTGACTGTTCGACACCTATTGGTGGAGTGTCCTAGTCTTGAGGATTTGCGGCGTCGGTTCCTCTCTGACCACCAAATGGATGGTGGTGTGTATCATCTTTCCTCCGTGCTTGGGGATGATGCCTGTGCCTTGGGAGGGGCAACCCTGTCCTTTGTGAAGGAGGCAGGACTTCTTAAGGATATTTAGAATTTCTCCTTTTTGATTGTGTGGCTTATCCTCTGTTTTTTGTTTTTTGCTTTTTACTTCTTTGTTATACGGCGGCATATGACCCTGGCAGTTGCGCCGCCATGATTATTATGAAAAATAATATATATATATATATATATATATATATATATATATATATATATATATATATATATATATATATATATATATATATTCATAGTGTATAAGTTTCTTATCCATTTAAGCTTGACTATGGCTCACAAATGTATGGGTCAGCATTGGATGCTGTCCTCCTTAGATTTCTGCGTCAGAACGTGTGCTTGCGTATATGTCTTGGAGCCCTTCAATGTACTCGTGTGGAGCGGCTGGAAGTTGAAGCTAATGTGCCTCCCCTCTGTCTACGACGACACCACTTGTTATTTTCTTATGGTATCACCACCCACCGTAAGCACTCACTTGGCCTCCCAACTTGTCGGATCCTCCTACAGTTGGAATACCTGCTGTCCTGCTATATGCTGCCCTCAAGCCAGTGGCTGTGAGGCTTCACTTCCACTGTGATGTATTAGGGTAAGACCTTTCTAATGGGGATCAGGTTTTAACATAAAAAATAGTGCCCTAGGAGTCACTACCACCTTCAACACTGACTGGCTCCCCGTCACTAAGTACAAGGCGCCAGAGGTCGAGGTATGATAGTTGTTCTGGATGATCCTCATTAGACACCTAGTATCATTCCACTTGTACACCAATGGCTCTAAGTTGAATGAATGTGTGGGTGCGAGTGTGTGGTCTACGGAGTGCCGCATCTATTTTCGCTTACCCTCCCATATGTCTGTATTCACTGCCGAATTATTTGCATGAGATGAAGCTATAGGCTTTGCCTTGTGTTCAAATAACGACAGTTTTGTAACTTTTTTCGGACTCTTAAGTCTGCTCTTCAGGTAATTCATTGGTGTAGAACTGATTCACATGAGGTGCTGGGCCACATTTTCGATGAACTACACACATGTGCTATATCCTTCTGTCTGATCTGGGTGCCTCGCCATTGTTGTTTTCTCGGCAATCAGAAGGCTGACGTACAAGCTCTATCGGCTGTAGAACTCAAAGAGACTTGAGACGTTCCCCTTGAGCTACAGTCTAGTCTCTCGTTCGGAAAGAAATCGGTTCATCTTCTGTAGCAAAGTCAGTGGACCAACCTGGCAATTCCTTCAGTCAAAATGACCATATGTGACTGGTCCAGTTCCTCCCAAGGAAACAGGCTGGAGGAGGTCGTGTTAGCTCGTCTCCGCGTGAATTCCACCTTATTGACAAATATGTTACCATCTATTAACAATTTCTACCGCTATGTACAGTCATGAGAAAAACTATCGTTACTCTCCAGAACTATGCACTATGACAAAACGACGAAGTGTTGTGGACTGATGGGACAGGAAAGTTTGTACCGCAAACCTGTCAGTGTCGGTTATATTTTTTTTTTCTTTTAAGCGAGGAAGAAGGAACCAAAGGCCATGAGCCCGCAGTAACAGTTCCCTCCAAGAGGAAAACAAAATACAATAGAGAGGCAATTTCAAGATCCGATCATTTTGAGATGCCTGGACACAATGCATTTGAAAGACTGGAGATCATAGGCAGCAGGAAATACAAACAGAGGGAGACAGTTCCAGAGTTGACCTGTTGCATAAATGAAAGACTGGGAGTAACGGTTAACTCTTGCATTAGAGAGTTGGACAGAAAAGGGATGAGAGTTTGCTGCCAGACGGGTGCTACGCGCCCGTCGTAGAGGTGGAGGAATGCAAGCAGACAGTTCAGAGGAGCAGTGACCATTAAAGTAGCGATAGAAAAGAGATAAAGATGCAACAGTGCGGCGAAGAGACAGAGGTTGAAGGGAGTCAGTAAGAGGAGGAGAGTTAATGAGACGAAAAGCCTTTGACTCCACCCTATTGAGAAGAGCTGTATGTGGGGAGCCTCCCCACACATGAGAGTTGTACTCCACACAGGGGTGGATAAAACCCCAGTATAGAGTCAACAATTGTACAGGGGTAAAGAAAGAGCGGAGTCGGCTAAGCACACCCAATCTCTTGGAAGCAGATTTTACAAGAGATGTAATATGATCTTTCCAAGATAAGTCCCGAGTAAATGAAACCCCAAGCATGTTCAAGGATGATGCAGGATTAAGCTGAATATTTTTAAACATTAGAGGGTATACCTGTGGAAGATTTTGTCGGTTTGATAGGTGTAAGAACTGAGTCTTAGATGCATTAAAAACAACCATATTATTTTTACCCCAGTCAGAGATACGAGTGAAGTCAGGCATTAGGTGTGCCATAACCTCATCCCTTGTTGTTGAAGTAACTGTTGAGATGGGCGTTGCGGGAACCGAATGGAAAGGTGAAGGGTGGAGTCATCAGCGTATGAGTGGATAGGGTTAGATGTACAGCTTAAAAGATCATTGATGAATAAAAGGAAGAGAGTTGGTGACAGGACAGAGCCCTGAGGAACACAACTGTTGATAGATGTAGGAGAAGAACGATGGCCGTCTACATCAGTGGCTATACAACGACCAGAAAGGAAGCTAGCGATAAAGGCACAGATAGAAGGATAGAAACTGTAGGAGGGCAGTTTGGAAATTAAAGATTTATGCCAGACTCGATCGAAAGCCTTTGAGATGTCAAGGCAATGGCAAAGCTTTCGCCAAAGTCCCGAAAGGAGGATGACCAGGAGTCTGAAAGGTAGGTGAGAAGATCGCCAGTGGAGCGTCCCTGACGGAACCCGTACTGACGATCGGAAAGAAGGTTGTGATAGGAAAGATGCCTTAAAATTTTTCTATTGAGAATTGACTCGAAAACTTTTGAAATACAGGATGTCAAAGCAATTGGACGATAGTTGGAGGGTTGGGAGTGGTCACCCTTCTTTAGGACTGGCTGAATGAGAGCAAACTTCCAGCAAGAAGGAAAGGTACAAGTTGACAAAGGCGAAAGAGTTTGCATAGGCAGGGTGTAAGCACAGAAGCACAGTTCTTGAGAACAACAGGAGGGACCCCATCAGGCCCATATGCCTTGTTAGTACTGAGGCCAGTGATGGCAGAAAATACATCAGCTGAAGAAATTTTAATGTCAGCCATGAGGAAGTCAGAGAGGGGAAGTGATCGAGGAACAGCACCGGCATCGTCTAGGGTTTAATTGGAGGAGAATGTCTGTGCGAAGAGATCTGATTTATCAGTAGAAGAAATAGCGCCAGAACCATCAGCGTAGAAAAGAGGAGGGAAGGATGATGAGGTAAAGTTGTTAGAAAGGTTTTTGGCAGGGTGCCAGAAGGAGCGGAAAGAATTCGAGTTGGAGAGTTGAGAGCATTTAGTACGGATGAAATTATTTTTAGCAGAGCGAAGAACAGACTTAGCACAGTTCCGGGCAGAAACGTAAAGATGATGTGATTCAGGGGTGGGGTGGCTCCAGTACCTTTTGTAGGCCCTCTCCTTGTTGCGGACAGCATTAGAACAAGCGTGATTAAATCAAGGCTTTCTTCCGTTAGTCAAAGGATATGAGAAAGGAATGTATGCTTCCATGCCCGAGAGAATAACCTCCGTAATGCGCAAGGCACACTCAGATGGCTCACGGCCATGGAAGCAATAATCTTTCCAGGGAAAATGAAAGAAGTACTGCCGGAGGGCCTCCCAGTCCGCGGCTCCAAAATGCCACAGACGACGTTTCCCTGGAGGGTCCACAGGCCGTACCGGAGTGATAGGACAGGTTAAGGTGATAAGGTTGTGATTGGATGAGCCCAACAGAGAGAAAAGATTAACAGAGTAAGCAGAAGGATTAGTTGTGAGGAAAAGGTCAAGTATGTTGGAGCTCTCTCCAAGGTGGTCAGAAATACGGGTAGGGTGCTGTACAAGCTGCTCTAGGTCATTAAGGATAGAAAAGATGTAGGCTTGTTCACCAGGTGGACCAGTGAAAGGAGAGGAGAGCCAAAGGTGGTTGAAATCTCGTAGAATTGAGATTTCAGAGAAAGGAGAAATGGATAGAATGTGTTCCATTGTAGAAGTAAGATAGTCGAAGAATTTTTGATAGTCAGTAGAATTAGGAGATAAGTAAACAGCACAGATATATTTAGTCAGATAATGACAGGAAAGCCGAAGCCAGAGAGTAGAGAATTCAGAAGAATCGAGTTCAGGAACACGAGAGCAAGATAAGTCGTTCGTATATATACACAACAGCCACCTTTGGCTTTGAAATGAGTATAGAGAAAGTAGCAGGATACAGAAAAGGGTTTGCTGTCAGTTGCCTCAGAGAGCTGAGTCTCAGTTAGAAAAAGAATGTGAGGTTTAGAGGAGGAGAGGTGGTGCTCAACAGACCGAAAGCTAGAGGAAAGGCCTCGAATGTTGCAGAAATGAAGAAGAAGGGAGTCGGACAGTGTTTCCAGGCACCTCCAGTCGTCACCGGGAGAGGGGCGGATGGTGGGGGCATTTATGTTCCCCCCCCCCTGGGGACTCCGAGGCTTGGTGAAGAGACGCCATAATTTTTTTACATTTTGGAAAGGGAATTGTAGTGTGTACTGTGCATGTAGTTTGGTGTAGATAGTTAGAGAAATTTGTACTGGAGAGAATGCTGGCCTACTCTCTGTGTAACTGAGACACTGATATTAGATTGTGACACACAATATTAGAATTTGTGCTCCAGGTAGTAAAAGCTAATTAGATCGTTTGGCCACTGTTTTATTATCCGGCACCGAATGCATTAAATATAATTATAACAGAATGGTGTAAAGTCGGCAACACATATGCAAACAGGCAATGAGTATGTGCACCCTTGCCAGACGTTTGATAGTACTTCAGGCGACACAAGCCAAGTTAGTGAGATTAAAATATGTATTGCTTTCAACGTATCATAAATGTTGAGTAGAAGGAAAATAATAATGCATGTTTAGTCTCATTGCTTTAATATTCCAAAACAGCCTTCAGGCGTTTGAAACATCCATCTGAAGCATTCAACCACCCACCTAAAGCAAACAAATGAACTCGTGCACCCGTGCTAAACTATAAAAAAAAAAAAATGGCGATGCCTATAGATTTAATACTCTTCAACATAATTTATTTGTTCTATTCTATAGATAATAAGTGGCAAATAGTGGGAAAAATATTAATCGTGCCGAATTTCATCATTAATCCCCGGCAGGTCGTTCAGGGTAACGCAAACACGTCATGTATATTTACCCGCTATATGGCTCATTCTTGCTCATTATTCCAACTTTTGTAATGGGATAATCATATGACAAAACTAGATAGAGGAGGGGCGAACAGCAAGGACCCCCCCACATAGCCCAGCTAACGTTCGTTTCGTATCGAACATTCCTGTGGTAACGATAGTTTTTTATGACTGCACCACCTGTGATGCGGTGTTATCTATCAGTCATCCCTTTGTACTGCAATAGGTATACTGGGGGACGTACTTCTCTGGCTACCTACTGTAGGACAGAAGTGCTCCCTTTCACACTTGATTCTGTCTTGGGTGATGGGGACGTTGGTGTGACTAATAAACTGGTGATTTTCCTGAAGATCAGACTACTCGGAGCCCCACTATAGGGGGTCACCTTGACGTGGTGGTGGGGCTTGAAGCATGGTTGGCAGTGCCACCTACTTGGGAGGCAAACCTACCTTTGTAGGGTTTGGCATTTGTCGGCCTTGTGGACCAAGCACCCCCTACATCACTGGTAGAGGATGCCTACTGGTGATGTCAGTCCCTGCCCATTTGCCATCTAGGGCGGGACTGTTGCCTCCCCACGTGTTTACCGTGCGTGGCGTCCCGTAATGCTGGGAGACGGGAGTCCTGGTGGTTGAGCGATGCTGCATGGTGCGCCCTGCAGCTAGCAATACACCTCTTTGGTCCCTTATTCTGGCTAGACGGGTGGCCTGGTTGGGCCCGACCAGGTCAATTTGCTGGTCACTGGCTAGCCATCCAGGCTAGTCACCTAGTGGCTTTAGGGTCAAGCGGGCACTGGGGTACCTGGTGGCTCCTATCGTCCTGGAGTCACCCTTGTCAGGGTCCCTTGGTGGTTACCTGCGTATACTTCCCCACTACCTCTGGGGTCGCCAGTGGTGCTTTCCCTGGCATATGGCCTCCCCTTGTTGGGCTCCATGGTGGGTGGAGAGGTGGGGGAATGAAGGTGGTTTTTCTTTGAATATGGCATCTTCAAAAATTTTTGCAGCTGACGACCCTGGTTCCGTCCCTGACCATCCTTTGCAGTCTCCCTCCTGTGCGCCTCCTGTGCCTCTGGCTGGTGAGGCCCATATTGCCACTCTGGAACCATACTTGCCTGGTTCCAGTGGTTTGCGGCCAGTGGCCACTACAAAGAAGAGCCGGCAACAGACAACAACATATTGTGGACATGCCTGTGAGGTCCTGCCGGGTGTCTTTGAGAGGGATGATTTCACAAGGTACTACACCATTCGTACTTTGGATGGTCAGCCTATTAGGAATTTGGACATTTTTACTGTTCATCGGCGCATTATGTCAATGTGTGGGAAAGAACCGAAGATTTCACCTCAGGGGGATGGTAGCCTAGTAGTGGAGGTTACATCCCCTGAAGAGAGTTCCCGGCTGGCTGCCCGGTGTAATGACCCGGATGCGCTGTTTACTTGTGTTCCTCATGCTTTTTTCAATCATAGTCGAGGTGTTGTTTTCTCCAAAGACTTACTTCGTTACAGTGAAGAGAAGCTGCTTGAGGAACTCCAGGTCCACAGGGTTGTTAAAGTGGAGAGGTTTCGGAAGAAGGTTGATGGTGTACTTACCCCAACTCCATCCTTGTTGCTGACGTTCGACTGCACTGTTCTCCCTTCATCCATCAAGGTGGCTTGGTTGTCCCTTAGGGTCAAACCCTTTGTACCAAACCCACGACGCTGCTGCCACTGTCAGATGTACGGGCATGTTGGGCGAGTCTGTCGTCGTTTGCAACAGGGCCTCCCAGTGGTGTGTGTCAGTTGTGGAGAATCCACTCATGCAGGACAGGACTGTCCTGGACCTGTTTGTTGTTTGGACTGTGGCGAGGCACATCCTGCTTCATCTAAAGACTGTGCCCGGTTTTGCTTGGAGAAGGAGATCCTCCACATCCGTAATCGTGATAAAATAAGCTTTTCTGAGGCCAGGAGTAGAGCCATGTCATCTGTTTTCCGTAACGGAGTGTCTTATGCGTCAGTTTTGTCCGGTCATAGCCGTCCTCATCGTCCTGTCCAGCAGCAGACTCGAATTCCTCCTGTTGTGTCAGCTCCTATGCCTTCATCTGTTGATCCCATGCCAGTGCAACAATCTCCCGCACTTGAGACTGTTGCCGCTACAGTTCAAGTCTCGACCTCTACATCTATGGTATCCCCTGTTAGTCATGGTGCACATTCTTCATTCGTTAAACGTCAACGTGGTTCCTCAGAGTCTTTGAGTCTTGAAGTTCCTCCAAGCAAGGTGTCGGTCGTGGAGTCCACACCCTCTGTAGTTACTCCATCTGTGCAACAGCCCTCGGACCCTGTTTCTGGGTCTTCGGGGGCTTCTGGGGTGTCAGGTCAGTCTGGCACCTCTTCCTCCGGGGTATCGGATGTTCCTCCTCCAGTTACCTCGGAGGATCCTGTCCTGCCCTCTCCACGTTTGGAGGCCAGGATCCCAACCCCTCCTGCTCGACCACTTGGTTCACTGGGGGCCCCGGGCAAGGTTCGGAGTAGCACTTCCTTTCCTGCTGGGCAGCGACGGGTGTCTGTGAAGTCTCCCAACACTTCGCAGACCCCAGGCCCTCGTTCTAGCCATGCTGCTGCCCGTGACAAGGCCTTTCGTGGGCGTATCAGCATTCCCAAGAAGATTGTCTCCCAGGGTCGCTCAGTGGTTTCCACTAAGTGACCCTTTCTTTTATGTATATAGTTCCTCCATTTTAATATTTTTAGTATTTTTTTTAATGGTTTTTTGTTTGTCCCTCTCCCCAGCCCCTTTTTATTTCAATAGTTTTAATGGCTAATATTATTCAATGGAACAGCCGTGGTTTACGAGCCAACTGGGAGGAACTCCGTTGGCTTCTGGCTGAGTATTCACCTGTGTGTGTTTGCCTACAAGAGACAATGGTTGGTGAGTGCCTCCCAGTCCACCTGGTTACCAGATTTTTTATTCAGATCCTCTTCCTGGACAGGGTAATGGTGGGGGTGTGGCTATTCTAGTATGCAGTGACATACCTTTCACTGCTGTGAGTCTTAACACTCCACTGCAGGCTGTTACTCTCCAGATTTTCCTTCCCCGTCGTTATACTGTGTGCTCTTTGTACCTCCCTCCTAGTGCCACTATTGAGAGGGTTGATCTTGAAAATCTTATTCATGCACTTCCCTCACCCTATTTCTTGCTGGCCGACATGAACAGTCATCATCCCCTGTGGGGTGGCTCCACAGCTGATGCTAGAAGTACTATGTTAGCCTCCATTGTGGAGGATGTGGATCTGTACATTTTAAATTCTTGTGAAGTTACTTACTTCCATAGTCAAACGGGTGTTTTTACTGCTATTAATTTGTCTCTGTGCTCTACAGGGGTAGCCCTGAATTTTACATGGGCTGTGTTACCGAACTTGCATGGCAGTGACCACTTCCCTATTTTATTAAGATCGACACAGAGTGAGCCTCGGCGTCGTCTTCCACGCTGGCACTTGGATAGGGCAGTCTGGCCGTTTTTTGAAGAGCTGTGTTCCCCGAGCCAATGTGTGGAGGATTTGGCAGCACTGATGCTGCTGTTGAGTATTTCATAGACTTACTCCACTCGTCGGCACTGCAGATCATTCCGAGAACAGCTGGTCACTTTCCTTGCCGTCCAGTTCCCTGGTGGACCGATCATTGTGCTTCTGCTGTTCGGGCTAAACGTGCTGCTTTCTCCCGACTTCGTCATCACCGAGGTGACCCTGGTTACTTAGCGGCATATAGGAGGGCCCGAGCTCATGCCCGCCTGGTTATGAAGAAGGCTACGAGGAAGTCTTGGGCGTCATTTGTTTCTTCAATTTCTTCACAGACTCCTCTCACGAAACGGGTGAGGAAGATTTCAGGGAAATTTCCCGTTCCCTCTCCTCCTGTCTTTATCTCATGCAGGTGTGGTGGTGCCTCATTCTTCGTCTGTTGCCGAGATATTTGCAGCTCATTTTGCTAATGTCTCTAGGAAAGACACCTCATCCCCTTCGGCACGCCGCCGACGGCACCTGGAATCTTTGGGCATTAGTTTTCCATCTACTGCGGAAGAGTCGTATAATGTTGCTTTTTCTGCTTCTGAACTTCAGACGGCATTGTCGCAGTGTCGCGACTCGTCTCCAGGCTTGGATGATGTCTAATATGCCTTGTTACACCACTTGCCTGATGCAGCCCTTCATTTTCTGTTGTCACTGTATAACAGAATTTGGTGCACTGGTGGGTTTCCAGCCTCATGGGGTGTTGCTGTGGTTCTCCCCATCCCTAAGCCGGGTAAGGATCACTTGCAGGCCACTAATTATCGCCCTATCTCGCTGACATCTTGCCTTTGTAAGGTCCTCGAAAAAATGGTGAATAGTCGGCTCATGTGGTACTTAGAGAAGGGTGGTTACTGATCTCCAGTCCTGTGTGGGTCTCGGAAGATGCGGTCGACCACAGATGCTCTCCTTTCTTTAGAATCTTCCATCTGCCAGGCTTTTGCAACTAACCAGCATCATATCACAGTGTTCTTTGATTTGGAGAAGGCGTACGACACTTCCTGGCGTCATGGTATATTACAATCACTTTATGAGTTTGGTCTCCGTGGGCGACTCCCCACTTCTATCCGGGAGTTTTTATCTAATCGTATTATTCGGATCCGAGTTGGGAGTGAGCTGTCAACTGCACGTCCCCTTGAGGATGGTGTGCCACAAGGGAGCATACTAAGTGTTACCCTTTTTGCAGTGGCAATTAACAGCGTTATTTCTGTGCTCCCTGATGGTGTTCGTGGCTCTCTTTATGTTGACGATTTATCAATCTCTGTCACTGCCTCACTGATGTCAATGGCAGAAAGGAGGATGCAGATGGCTCTCAACCGTGTCTCTAGATGGGCTGATGACCGAGGTTTTCGATTTTCCTTCAAGAAGACCGTTGCCATGCATTTTTGCCGCATTCGTGGAGTCCACCCTGACCCAAACCTTTTTTTAGACGGGCGTCGTATTTCGTGTTTAAAGGAAACCCGGTTTTTAGGGCTGATTTTTGACAGCCGGTTGACTTGGGTCCCTCACTTGAGGTACGTAAAAGCTGAGTGTCTCAGAGCATTGGGTCTCTTGAAAGTTTTAGCGCACACATACTGGGGAGCTGATCGCAAGACCCTCGTCCTCTTGCATCAGTCTCTGATTTCATCCAAACTTCATTATGGATGTGAAGTTTATTCTTCTGCCTCAGAAGCCCGGCTTCGTCGTTTAGATTCCATACATCATGCTGGTGTTCGTCTCGCCACTAGGGCATTCCGATCTTCCCCGATTTCGAGTTTCTTGGCTGATGCTGGTGTCCTTCCTCTAGACTTGCTCCGCTCTTCCCTTTTGATGCAATGTTGGTATCGCTTATCTCGTCTCCCAGACTCTGTGCCCTTTGTCAAGGTCTCTCAAGATTCTCGGTCACCTATTTTTGCCACTCGGCCATCCTTTCCAAAGCCCTTTGGTTTCAGGGTGCAGTCAGTTATGTCTAGCTTCTCTGTTCCTTCTGTGCCGATCACTCCCCACCGTGTCCCGAGGGTGGGCTACTGGCTTCTCCCCAGGGTGACATTTTGTCATTTCTTCTCATCCAGTAAGGCCTCCCTTCCTTCTCAGGTGTTATTTTCTCTGTTTTTAGAGCATGCCTCTTCTCATGGGCACTCCATACCAGTTTATACTAATAGATCTAAGTCTGATGCGGGTGTGGGCTTTCGTGTGGTGTTTCCCACCTTCTGTCGAGGTGGGAGCCTCCCTGTGACTGCTTCTGTTTTTATGGCTGAGCTGACTGCTATTTTATTTGCCCTTCAAATTCTCTTCACTCTCCCCCACACCGCTTTTATTGTTTTTAGTGACTCACGAAGTTCTCTTTCTGCAATGGAGTTTTTTAATCCCTCTCATCCTTTGGTTTTATCCAATTTAGAGTGGCTTTTCCTTTTAGGGCGTCGTAGACGTCGTGTAGATTTCTGTTGGGTTCCAGCTCATGTAGGAGTGGCAGGGAATGAACAAGTTGATCAGCTGGCCAAGGCGGCAGCAGCTCGTCCCCCTCTTGCACAGTCCCCTCTGTATCGTCTGCCTGCTGCAGATATGCGCTCCTTTATTGCGTTAAGGGTTTGGTGCTGTTGGCAGGATTATTGGGATGCTGTGGGTGCCAATAAGTTGCGCTCGATTTGCCAGAAGGTGGGCTCATTCGGTTACCAGGGCTTACCTTGTCAATGGGAGACTGCTTTGTGCCGCCTCCGCATTGGCCACACCCGTTTCTCTCACGGTTTTTTAATGGAGAGGGCTTCTCCTCCATTCTGTGATGACTATCTGGTTCCCTTGTCTGTTCAGCACCTGTTGGTGGAGTGTCCTAGTCTTGAGGATTTGCGGCGTCGGTTCCTCTCTGACCACCAAATGGATGGTGGTGTGTATCATCTTTCCTCCGTGCTTGGGGATGATGCCTGTGCCTTGGGAGGGGTAACCCTCTCCTTTGTGAAGGAGGCAGGACTTCTTAAGGATATTTAGAATTTCTCCTTTTTGATTGTGTGGCTTATCCTCTGTTTTTTGTTTTTTGCTTTATACTCCTTTGTTATACGGCGGCATATGACCCTGGCAGTTGCTCCGCCATGATTATGAAAAATAATATATATATATATATATATATATATATATATATATATATATATATATATATATATATATATATATATATATATATATATATATATATATATATATATATATATATATATATATATATATATATATATATATATATATATATATATATATATATATATATATATATATATATATATATATTCATAGTGTATAAGTTTCTTATCCATTTAAGCTTGACTATGGCTCACAAATGTATGGGTCAGCATTGGATGCTGTCCTCCGTAGATTTGTGCGTCAGAACGTGTGCTTGCGTATATGTCTTGGAGCCCTTCAATGTACTCGTGTGGAGCGGCTGGAAGTTGAAGCTAATGTGCCTCCCCTCTGTCTACGACGACACCACTTGTTATTTTCTTATGGTATCACCACCCACCGTAAGCACTCACTTGGCCTCCCAACTTGTCGGATCCTCCTACAGTTGGAATACCTGCTGTCCTGCTATATGCTGCCCTCAAGCCAGTGGCTGTGAGGCTTCACTTCCACTGTGATGTATTACGGTAAGACCTTTCTAATGGGGATCAGGTTTTAACATAAAAAATCGTGCCCTAGGAGTCACTACCACCTTCAACACTGACTGGCTCCCCGTCACTAAGTACAAGGCGCCAGAGGTCGAGGTATGATAGTTGTTCTGGATGATCCTCATTAGACACCTAGTATCATTCCACTTGTACACCAATGGCTCTAAGTTGAATGAATGTGTGGGTGCGAGTGTGTGGTCTACGGAGTGCCGCATCTATTTTCGCTTACCCTCCCATATGTCTGTATTCACTGCCGAATTATTTGCATGAGATGAAGCTATAGGCTTTGCCTTGTGTTCAAATAACGACAGTTTTGTAACTTTTTTCGGACTCTTAAGTCTGCCCTTCAGGTAATTCATTTGTGTAGGACTGATTCATATGAGGTGCTGGGCCACATTTTCGATGAACTACACACATGTGCTATATCCTTCTGTCTGATCTGGGTGCCTGGCCATTGTTGTTTTCACGGCAATGAGCAGGCTGACGTACTAGCTCAATCGGCTGTAGAACTCAAGGAGACTTGAGACGTTCCCCTTGAGCTACAGTCTAGTCTCTCGTTCGGAAAGAAATCGGTTCATCTTCTGTAGCAAAGTCAGTGGACCAACCTGGCAATTCCTTCAGTCAAAATAACCATATGTGACTGGTCCAGTTCCTCCCAAGCAAAAAGGCTGGAGGAGGTCGTGTTAGCTCGTCTCCGCATGAATTCCACCTTATTGACAAATATGTTACCATCTATTAACAATTTCTACCGCTATGTACAGTCATGAGAAAAACTATCGTTACCCTCCAAAACTATGCACTATGACAAAACGACGAAGTGTTGTGGACTGATGGGACAGGAAAGTTTGTACCGCAAACCTTTCAGTGTCGGTTATATATATTTTTTTCTTTTAAGCGAGGAAGAAGGAACCAAAGGCCATGAGCCCGCAGTAACAGTTCCCTCCAAGAGAAAAACAAAATACAATAGAGAGGCAAATTCAAGATCCGATCATTTTGAGATGCCTGGACACACTGCATTTGAAAGACTGGAGATCATAGGCAGCAGGAAATACAAACAGAGGGAGACAGTTCCAGAGTTGACCTGTTGCATAAATGAAAGACTGGGAGTAACGGTTAACTCTTGCATAAGAGAGTTGGACAGAAAAGGGATGAGAGTTTGCTGCCAGACGGGTGCTACGCGCCCGTCGTAGAGGTGGAGGAATGCAAGCAGACAGTTCAAAGGAGCAGTGACCATTAAAGTAGCGATAGAAAAGAGATAAAGATGCAACAGTGCGGCGAAGAGACAGAGGTTGAAGGGAGTCAGTAAGAGGAGGAGAGTTAATGAGACAAAAAGCCTTTGACTCCACCCTATTGAGAAGAGCTGTATGTGGGGAGCCTCCCCACACATGAGTGTTTTACTCCACACTGGGGTGGATAAACCCCAGTATAGAGTCAACAATTGTACAGGGGTAAAGAAAGAGCGGAGTCGGCTAAGCACACCCAATCTCTTGGAAGCAGATTTTACAAGAGATGTAATATGATCTTTCCAAGATAAGTCCCGAGTAAATGAAACCCCAAGCATGTTCAAGGATGATGCAGGATTAAGCTGAATATTATTAAACATTAGTGGGTATACCTGTGGAAGATTTGTCGGGTTGATAGGTGTAAGAACTGAGTCTTAGATGCATTAAAAACAACCATATTATTTTTACCCCAGTCAGAGATACGAGCCGAGTCAGGCATTAGGTGTGCCATAACCTCATCCCTTGTTTGTTGAAGTAACTGTTGAGATGGGCGTTGCGGGAACCGAATGGAAAGGTGAAGGGTGGAGTCATCAGCGTATGAGTGGATAGGGTTAGATGTACAGCTTAAAAGATCATTGATGAATAAAAGGAAAAGAGTTGGTGACAGGACAGAGCCCTGAGGAACACCACTGTTGAAGAACGATGGCCGTCTACATCAGTGGCTATACAACGACCTGAAAGGAAGCTAGCGATAAAGGCACAGATAGAAGGATAGAAACTATAGGAGGGCAGTTTGAAAATTAAAGATTTATGCCAGACTCGATCGAAAGCCTTTGAGATGTCAAGGCTATGGCAAAACTTTCGCCAAAGTCCCGAAAGGAGGGTGACCAGAAGTCTGAAAGGTTGGTGAGAAGATCGCCAGTGGAGCGTCCCTGACGGAACCCGTACTGACGATCGGAAAGGTTGTGATAGGAAAGATGCCTTAAAATTTTTCTATTGAGAATTGACTCGAAAACTTTTGAAATACAGGATGTCAAAGCAATTGGACGATAGTTGGAGGGTTGGGAGTGGTCACCCTTCTTTAGGACTGGCTGAATGAGAGCAAACTTCCAGCAAGAAGGAAAGGTACAAGTTGACAAAGGCGAAAGAGTTTGCATAGGCAGGGTGTAAGCACAGAAGCACAGTTCTTGAGAACAACAGGAGGGACCCCATCAGGCCCATATGCCTTGTTAGTACTGAGGCCAGTGATGGCAGAAAATACATCAGCTGAAGAAATTTTAATGTCAGCCATGAGGAAGTCAGAGGGGGGAAGTGATGGAGGAACAGCACCGGCATCGTCTAGGGTGGAATTGGAGGAGAATGTCTGTGCGAAGAGATCTGCTTTATCAGTAGAAGAAATAGCGCCAGAACCATCAGCATAGAAAAGAGGAGGGAAGGATGATGAGGTAAAGTTGTTAGAAAGGTTTTTGGCAGGGTGCCAGAAGGAGCGGGAAGAATTCGAGTTGGAGAGTTGAGAGCATTTAGTACGGATGAAATTATTTTTAGCACAGCGAAGAACAGACTTAGCACAATTCCGGGCAGAAACGTAAAGATGATGTGATTCAGGGGTGGGTTGGCTCCGGTACCTTTTGTAGGCCCTCTCCTTGTTGCGGACAGCATTAGAACAAGCGTGATTAAACCAAGGCTTTCTTGCGTTAGTCAAAGGATATGAGAAAGGAATGTATGCTTCCATGCCCGAGAGAATAACCTCCGTAATGCGCAAGGCACACTCAGATGGCTCACGGCCATGGAAGCAATAATCTTTCCAGGGAAAATCAAAGAAGTACTGCCGGAGGGCCTCCCAGTCCGCGGCTCCAAAATGCCACAGACGACGTTTCCCTGGAGGGTCCACAGGCCATTCCGGAGTGATAGGACAGGTTAAGGTGATAAGGTTGTGATCGGATGAGCCCAACAGAGAGAAAAGATTAACAGAGTAAGCATAAGTTGTGGGGAAGAGGTCAAGTATGTTGGAGCTCTCTCCAAGGTGGTCAGGAATACGGGTAGGGTGCTGTACAAGCTGCTCTAGGTCATTAAGGATAGAAATGATGTAGGCTTGTTCACCAGGTGGACCAGTGAAAGGAGAGGAGAGCCAAAGGTGGTTGAAATCTCCTTGAATTGAGATTTCAGAGAAAGGGGAAATGGATAGAATATGTTCCATTATAGAAGTAAGATAGTCGAAGAATTTTTGATAGTCAGTAGAATAAGGAGATAAGTAAACAGCACAGATATATTTAGTCAGATAATGTCACAAAGCCGAAGCCAGAGAGTAGAGAATTCAGAAGAATCGAGTTCAGGAACACGAGAGCAAGATAAGTCGTTGCGTATATATACACAACAGCCACCTTTGGCTTTGAAATGAGTATAGAGAAAGTAGGAGGATACAGAAAAGGGTTTGCTGTCAGTTGCCTCAGACAGCTGAGTCTCAGTTAGAAAAAGAATGTGAGGTTTAGAGGAGGAGAGGTGGTGCTCAACAGAGCGAAAGTTAGAGGAAAGGCCTCGAATGTTGCAGAAATGAACAAGAAGTGAGTCAGACAGTGTTTCCAGGCACCTCCAGTCGTCACCGGGAGAGGGGCGGATGGTGGGGGCATTTATGTTCCTCCCCCCCCGGGGACTCCGAGGCTTGGTGAAGAGACGCCATAATTTTTTTACATTTTGGAAAGGGAATTGTAGTGTATACTGTGCATGTAGTTTGGTGTAGATATTTAGAGAAATTTGTACTGGAGAGCATGCTGGCCTACTCTCTGTGTAACTGAGACACTGATATTAGATTGTGACACACAATATTAGAATTTGTGCTCCAGGTAGTAAAAGCTAATTAGATCGTTTGGCCACTGTTTTATTATCCGGCACCGAATCCATTAGATATTATTATAACAGAATGGTGTAATGTCGGCAACACATATGCAAACAGGCAATGAGTATGTGCACTCTTGCCAGACGTATGATAGTACTTCAGCCGATACAAGCCAAGTTAGTGAGATTAAAATATGTATTGCTTTCAACGAATCATAAATGTTGAGTAGAAGGAAAATAATAATGCAAGTTTAGTCTCATTGCTTTAATATTCCAAAACAGCCTTTACACGTCTGAAACATCCATCTGAAGCATTCAACCACCCACCTAAAGCAAACAAATGAACTCGTGCACCCATGCTAAACTATAAAAAAAAAAAAATGTCGATGCCTATAGATTTAATACTCTTCAACATAATTTATTTCTTCTATTCTATAGATAATAAGTGGCAAATAGTGGGAAAAATATTAATGATGCCGAATTTCATCATTAATCCCCGGCAGGTCGTTCAGGGTAACGCAAACACGTCATGTATATTTACCCGCTATATGACTCATTCTTGCTCATTATTCCAACTTTTGTAATGGGATTATCATATGACAAAACTAGATAGAGGAGGGGCGAACAGCAAGGACCCCCCCACATAGCCCAGCTAACGTTCGTTTCGTATCGAACATTCCTGTGGTAACGATAGTTTTTTATGACTGCACCACCTGTGATGCGGTGTTATCTATCAGTCATCCCTTTGTACTACAATAGGTATACTGGGGGACGTACTTCTCTGGCTACCTACTGTAGGACAGAAGTGCTCCCTTTCACACTTGATTCTGTCTTGGGTGATGGGGACGTTGGTGTGACTAATAAACTGGTGATTTTCCTGAAGATCAGACTACTCGGAGCCCCACTGTAGGGGGTCACCTTGACGTGGTGGTGGGGCTTGAAGCATGGTTGGCAGTGCCACCTACTTGGGAGGCAAACCTACCTTTGTAGGGTTTGGCATTTGTCGGCCTTGTGGACCAAGCACCCCCTACATCACTGGTAGAGGATGCCTACTGGTGATGTCAGTCCCTGCCCATTTGCCATCTAGGGCGGGACTGTTGCCTCCCCACGTGTTTGCCGTGCGTGGCGTCCCGTAATGCTGGGAGACGGTAGTCCTGGTGGTTGAGCGATGCTGCATGGTGCGCCCTGCAGCTAGCAATACACCTCTTTGGTCCCTTATTCTGGCTAGACGGGTGGCCTGGTTGGGCCCGACCAGGTCAATTTGCTGGTCACTGGCTAGCCATCCAGGCTAGTCACCTAGTGGCTTTAGGGTCAAGCTGGCACTGGGGTACCTGGTGGATCCTATCGTCCTGGAGTCACCCTTGTCAGGGTCCCTTGGTGGTTACCTGCGTATACTTCCCCACTACCTCTGGGGTCGACAGTGGTGCTTTCCCTGGCATATGGCCTCCCCTTGTTGGGCTCCATGGTTTGTGGAGAGGTGGGGGAATGAAGGTGGTTTTTCTTTGAATATGGCATCTTCAAAAATTTTTGCAGCTGACGACCCTGGTTCCGTCCCTGACCATCCTTTGCAGTCTCCCTCCTGTGTGCCTCCTGTGCCTCTGGCTGGTGAGGCCCATATTGCCACCCTGAAAGCATACTTGCCTGGTTCCAGTGGTTTGCGGCCAGTGGCCACTACAAAGAAGAGCCGGCTACAGACAACAACATATTTTGGACATGCCTGTGAGGTCCTGCCGGGTGTCTTTGAGAGGGATGATTTCGCAAGGTACTACACCATTCGTACTTTGGATGGTCAGCCTATTGGGAATTTGGACATTTTTACTGTTCATCGGCGCATTATGTCAATGTGTGGGAAAGAGCCGAAGATTTCACCTCAGGGGGATGGTAGCCTACTAGTGGAGGTTACATCCCCTGAAGAGGGTTCCTGGCTGGCTGCCCGGTGTAATGACCCGGATGCGCTGTTTACTTGTGTTCCTCATGCTTTTTTCAATCATAGTCGAGGTGTTGTTTTCTCCAAAGACTTACTTCGTTACAGTAAAGAGAAGCTGCTTGAGGAACTCCAGGTCCACAGGGTTGTTAAAGTGGAGAGGTTTCGGAACAAGGTTGATGGTGTACTTACCCCAACTCCATCCTTGTTTCTGACGTTCGACTGCACTGTTCTCCCTTCATCCATCAAGGTGGCTTTGTTGTCCCTTAGGGTTAAACCCTTTGTACCAAACCCACGACGCAGCTGCCACTGTCAGATGTACGGGCATGTTGGGCGAGTCTGTCGTCGTTTGCAACAGGGCCTCCCAGTGGTGTGTGTCAGTTGTGGAGAATCCACTCATGCAGGACAGGATTGTCCTGGACCTGTTTGTTGTTTCGACTGTGGCGAGGCACATCCTGCTTCATCTAAAGACTGTGCCCGGTTTTGCTTGGAGAACGAGATCCTCCACATCCGTAATCGTGATAAAATAAGCTTTTCTGAGGCCAGGAGTAGAGCCATGTCATCTGTTTTCCGAACGGAGTGTCTTATGTGTCAGTTTTGTCCGGTCATAGCCGTCCTCATCGTCCTGTCCAGCAGCAGACTCGAATTCCTCCTGTTGTGTCAGCTCCTATGCCTTCATCTGTTGATCCCATGCCAGTGCAACAATCTCCCGCACTTGAGACGGTTGCCGCTACAGTTCAAGTCTCGACCTCTACATCTATGGTATCCCCTGTTACTCATGGTGCACATTCTTCATTCGTTAAACGTCATCATGGTTCCTCAGAGTCTTTGAGTCTTGAAGATCCTCAGAAGCAAGGTGTCGGTCATGGAGTCCACACCCTCTGTAGTTACTCCATCTGTGCAACAGCCCTCGGACCCTGTTTCTGGGTCTTCGGGGGCTTCTGGGGTGTCAGGTCAGTCTGGCACCTCTTCCTCCGGGGTATCGGATGTTCCTCATCCAGTTACCTCGGAGGATCCTGTCCTGCCCTCTCCTCGTTTGGAGGCCAGGATCCCAATCCCTCCTCCTCGACATCTTCATTCACTGGGGGCCCCGGGCAGGGTTCGGAGTAGCACTTCCTTTCCTGCTGGGCAGCGACGGGTGTCTGTGAAGTCTCCCAACACTTCGCAGACCCCAGGCCCTCGTTCTAGCCATGCTGCTGCCCGTGACAAGGCCTTTCGTGGGCGTATCCGCATTCCCAAGAAGATTGTCTCCCAGGGTCGCTCAGTGGTTTCCACTAAGTGACCCTTTCTTTTGTGTATATAGTTCCTCCATTTTAATATTTTTAGTATTTTTTTTTATGGTTTTTTGTTTCTCCCTCTCCCCAGCCCCATTTTATTTCAATAGTTTTAATGGCTAATATTATTCAATGGAACTGCCGTGGTTTACGAGCCAACTGGGAGGAACTCCGTTGGCTTCTGGCTGAGAATTCACCTCTGTGTGTGTTTGCCTACAAGAGACAATGGTTGGTGATGCTGCGCCTCCCAGTCCACATGGTTACCAGGTTTTTTATTCAGATCCTCTTCCTGGACAGGGTCATGGTGGGGGTGTGGCTATTCTAGTATGCAGTGACATACCTTTCACTGCTGTGAGTCTTAACACTCCACTGCAGGCTGTTACTCTCCAGATTTTCCTTCCCCGTCGTTATACTGTGTGCTCTTTGTACCTTCCTCCTAGTGCCACTATTGAGAGGGTTGATCTTGAAAATCTTATTCATGCACTTCCCTCACCCTATATCTTGCTGGCCGACATGAACAGTCATCATCCCCTGTGGGGTGGCTCCACAGCTGATGCTAGAAGTACTATGTTAGCCTCCATTGTGGAGGATGTGGATCTGTACATTTTAAATTCTGGTGAAGTTCCTTACTTCCATAGTCAAACGGGTATTTTTACTGCAATTGATTTGTCTCTGTGCTCTACAGGGGTAGCCCTGAATTTTACATGCGCTGTGTTACCGGACTTACATGGCAGTGACCACTTCACTGTTTTATTAAGATCGACACAGAGTGACCCTCGGCGTCGTCTTCCACGCTGGCGCTTGGATAGGGCAGTCTGGCCGGTTTCTGAAGAGCTGTGTTCCCCGAGCCAATGTGTGGAGGATTTTGTCAGCACTGATGCTGCTGTTGAGTATTTCATAGACTTACTCCACTCGTCGGCACTGCAGAGTATTCCGAGAACAGCTGGTCACTTTCCTTGCCGTCCAGTTCCCTGGTGGACCGATGAGTGTGCTTCTGCTGTTCGGGCTAAACGTGCTGCTTTCTCCCGACTTCGTTATCACCGAGGTGACCCTGGTTACTTAGCGGCATATAGGAGGGCCCGAGCTCATGCCCGGCTGGTTATGAAGGAGGCTACGAGGAAGTCTTGGGCGTCATTTGTTTCTTCAATTTCTTCACAGACTCCTCTCACGAAAGTGTGCAAACGGGTGACGAAGATTTCAGGGAAATTTCCCGTTCCCTCTCCTCCTCTCTTTATCTCATGCAGGTGTGGTGGTGGCTCATTCTTCGTCTGTTGCCGAGATATTTTCAGCTCATTTTCCTAATGTCTCTACGAAAGACATCTCATCCCCGTCGGCACGCCGCCGACGGCACCTGGAATCTTTGGGCATTAGTTTTCCATCTACTGCGGAAGAGTCGTATAATGTTCCTTTTTCTGCTTCTGAACTTCAGACGGCATTGTCGCAGTGTCGCGACTCGTCTCCAGGCTTGGATGATGTCCGATATGCCTTGTTACACCACTTGCCTGATGCAGCCTTTCATTTTCTGTTGTCACTCTATAACAGAATTTGGTGCACTGGTGGGTTTCCAGCCTCATGGGGTGTTGCTGTGGTTCTCCCCATCCCTAAGCCGGGTAAGAATCACTTGCAGGCCACTAATTATCGCCCTATCTCGCTGACATCTTGCCTTTGTAAGGTCCTCGAAAAAATGGTGAATAGTCGGGTCATGTGGTACTTAGAGAAGGGTGGTTACTTATCTCCAGTTCAGTGTGGGTTTCGGAAGATGCGGTCGACCACAGATGCTCTCCTTTCTTTAGAATCTTCCATCTGCCAGGCTTTTGCAACTAACCAGCATCATATCACAGTGTTCTTTGATTTGGAGAAGGCGTACGACACTTCCTGGCGTCATGGTATATTACAATCATTTTATGAGTTTGGTCTCCGTGGGCGACTCCCCACTTCTATCCGGGAGTTTTTAATCTAATCGTATTATTCGGGTCCGAGTTGGGAGTGAGCTGTCAACTGCACGTCCCCTTGAGGATCGTGTGCCACGAGGGAGCATACTAAGTGTTACCCTTTTCGCAGTGGCAATTAACAGCGTTATTTCTGTGCTCCCTGATGGTGTTCGTGGCTCTCTCTATGTTGACGATTTATCAATCTCTGTCACTGCCTCACTGATGTCAATGGCAGAAAGGAGGATGCAGATGGCTCTCAACCGTGTCTCTAGATGGGCTGATGACCGAGGTTTTCGATTTTCCTTCAAGAAGACCGTTGCCATGCATTTTTGCCGCATTCGTGGAGTCCACCCTGACCCAAACCTTTTTTTAGACGGGCGTCGTATTTCGTGTTTAAAGGAAACCCGGTTTTTAGGGCTGATTTTTGACAGCCGGTTGACTTGGGTCCCTCACTTGAGGTACGTAAAAGCTGAGTGTCTCAGAGCATTGGGTCTCTTGAAAGTTTTAGCGAACACATACTGGGGAGATGATCGCAAGACCCTCCTCCCCTTGCATAAGTCTCTGATTTTATCCAAACTTCATTATGGATATGAAGTTTATTCTTCTGCCTCAGAAGCCCGGCTTCGTCGTTTAGATTCCATACATCATGCTGGTGTTCGTCTCGCCACTGGGGCATTCCAATCTTCCCCGATTTCGAGTTTGTTGGCTGATGCTGGTGTCCTTCCTCTAGACTTGCTCCGCTCTTCCCTTTTGATGCAATGTTGGTATCACTTATCTCGTCTCCCAGACTCTGTGCCCTTTGTCAAGGTCTCTCTCTGTTCCTTCTGTGCCGATCACTCCCCACCGTGTACCGAGGGTGGGCTACTGGCTTCTCCCCAGGGTGACATTTTGTCATTTCTTCTCATCCAGTAAGGCCTCCCTTCCTTCTCAGGTGTTATTTTCTCTGTTTTTAAAGCATGCCTCTTCTCATGGGCACTCCATACCATTTTATACTGATAGATCTAAGTCTGATGCGGGTGTGGGCTTTCGTGTGGTGTTTCCCACCTTCTGTCGAGGTGGGAGCCTCCCTGTGACTGCTTCTGTTTTTATGGCTGAGCTGACTGCTACTTTATTTGCCCTTCATATTCTCTTCACTCTCCCCCACACCGCTTTTATTGTTTTTAGTGACTCACGAAGTGCTCTTTCTGCAATGGAGTCTTTTAATCCCTCTCTCTCTTTGGTTTTATCCATTTTAGAGTGGCTTTTCCTTTTAGTGCGTCGTGGACGTCGTGTAGATTTCTGTTGGGTTCCAGCTCATGTAGGAGTGGCAGGGAATGAACGAGCTGATCAGCTGGCCAAGGCGGCAGCAGCTCGTTCCCCTCTTGCACAGTCCCCTCTGTATCGTCTGCCTGCTGCAGATATGCGCTCCTTTATTGCCTTAAGGGTTTGGTGCTGTTGGCAGGAGTATTGGGATGCTGTGGCTGCCAATAAGTTGCGCTCGATTTGCCAGAAGGTGGGCTCATTCAGTTACCAGGGCTTACCTTGTCAATGGGAGACTGCTTTGTGCCGCCTCCGCATTGGCCACACCCGTTTCTCTCACGGTTTTTTAATGGAGAGGGCTCCTCCTCCATTCTGTGATGACTGTCTGATTCCCTTGACTGTTCGGCACCTGTTGGTGGAGTGTCCTAGTCTTGAGGATTTGCGGCGTCGGTTCCTCTCTGACCACCAAATGGATGGTGGTCTGTATCATCTTTCCTCCGTGCTTGGGGATGATGCCTGTGCCTTGGGAGGGGCATCCCTCTCCTTTGTGAAGGAGGCAGGACTTCTTAAGGATATTTAGAATTTCCCCTTTTTGATTGTGTGGCTTATCCTCTGTTTTTTGTTTTTTGCTTTTTTCTTCTTTGTTATACGGCGGCATATGACCCTGGCAGTTGCGCCGCCATGATTATGAAAAATAATATATATATATATATATATATATATATATATATATATATATATATATATATATATTCATAGTGTATAAGTTTCTTATCCATTTAAGCTTGACTATGGCTCACAAATGTATGGGTCAGCATTGGATGCTGTCCTCCGTAGATTTGTGCGTCAGAACGTGTGTTTGCGTAAATGTCTTGGAGCCCTTCAATGTACTCGTGTGGAGCGGCTGGAAGTTGAAGCTAATGTGCCTCCCCTCTGTCTACGACGACACCACTTGTTATTTTCTTATGGTATCACCACCCACCGTAAGCACTCACTTGGCCTCCCAACTTGTCGGATCCTCCTACTGTTGGAATACCTGCTGTCCTGCTATATGCTGCCCTCAAGCCAGTGGCTGTGAGGCTTCACATCCACTGTGATGTATTAGGGCAAGACCTTTCTAATGGGGATCAGGTTTTAACATAAAAAATCGTGCCCTAGGAGTCACTACCACCTTCAACACTGACTGGCTCCCCGTCACTAAGTACAAGGCGCCAGAGGTCGAGGTATGATAGTTGTTCTGGATGATCCTCATTAGACACCTAGTATCATTCCACTTGTACACCAATGGCTCTAAGTTGAATGAATGTGTGGGTGCGAGTGTGTGGTCTACGGAGTGCCGCATCTATTTTCGCTTACCCTCCCATATCTCTGTATTCACTGCCGAATTATTTGCATGAGATGAAGCTATAGGCTTTGCCTTGTGTTCAAATAACGACAGTTTTGTAACTTTTTTCGGACTCTTAAGTCTGCCCTTCAGGTAATTCATTTGTGTAGGACTGATTCATATGACGTGCTGGGCCACATTTTCGATGAACTACACACATGTGCTATATCCTTCTGTCTGATCTGGGTGCCTGGCCATTGTTGTTTTCACGGCAATGAGCAGGCTGACGTACTAGCTCAATCGGCTGTAGAACTCAAGGAGACTTGAGACGTTCCCCTTGAGCTACAGTCTAGTCTCTCGTTCGGAAAGAAATCGGTCCATCTTCTGTAGCAAAGTCAGTGGACCAACCCGGCAATTCCTTCAGTCAAAATGACCATATGTGACTGGTCCAGTTCCTCCCAAGGAAACAGGCTGGAGGAGGTCGTGTTAGCTCGTCTCCGCATGAATTCCACCTTATTGACAAATATGTTACCATCTATTAACAATATCTACAGCTATGTACAGTCATGAGAAAAACTATCGTTACCCTCCAGAACTATGCACTATGATAAAACGACGAAGTGTTGTGGACTGCTGGGACAGGAAAGTTTGTACCGCAAACCTGTCAGTGTCGGTTATATTTTTTTTTTCTTCTAAGCGAGGAAGAAGGAACCAAAGGCCATGAGCCCGCAGTAACAGTTCCCTCCAAGAGAAAAACAAAATACAATAGAGAGGCAAATTCAAGATCCGATCATTTTGAGATGCCTGGACACACTGCATTTGAAAGACTGGAGATCATAGGCAGCAGGAAATACAAACAGAGGGAGACAGTTCCAGAGTTGACCTGTTGCATAAATGAAAGACTGGGAGTAACGGTTAACTCTTGCATTAGAGAGTTGGACAGAAAAGGGATGAGAGTTTGCTGCCAGACGCGTGCTACGTGCCCGTCGTAGAGGTGCAGGAATGCAAGCAGACAGTTCAGAGGAGCAGTGACCATTAAAGTAGCGATAGAAATGAGATAAATATGCAACAGTGCGGCGAAGAGACAGAGGTTGAAGGGAGTCAGTAAGAGGAGGAGAGTTAATGAGACAAAAAGCATTTGACTCCACCCTATTGAGAAGAGCTGTATGTGGGGAGCCTCCCCACACATGAGAGTTGTACTCCACACAGGGGTGGATAAAACCCCAGTATAGAGTCAACAATTGTACAGGGGTAAAGATAGAGCGGAGTCGGCTAAGCACACCCAATCTCTTGGAAGCAGATTTTACAAGAGATGTAATATGATCTTTCCAAGATAAGTCCCGAGTAAATGAAATCCCAAGCATGTTCAAGGATAATGCAGGATTAAGCTGAATATTATTAAACATTAGTGGGTATACCTGTGGAAGATTTTGTCGGGTTGATAGGTGTAAGAACTGAGTCTTAGATGCATTAAAAACAACCATATTATTTTTACCCAGTCAGAGATACGAGCCAAGTCAGGCATTAGGTGTGCCATAACCTCATCCCTTGTTTGTTGAAGTAACTATTGAGATGGGCGTTGCGGGAACCGAATGGAAAGGTGAAGGGAGTCATCAGCGTATGAGTGGATAGGGTTAGATGTACAGCTTAAAAGATCATTGATGAATAAAAGGAAGAGAGTTGGTGACAGGACAGAGCCCTGAGGAACACCACTGTTGATAGATGTAGAAGAAGAACGATGGCCGTCTGCAACAGTGGCTATACAACGACCAGAAAGGAAGCTAGCGATAAAGGCACAGATAGAAGGATAGAAACTGTAGGAGGGCAGTTTGGAAATTAAAGATTTATGCCAGACTCGATCGAAAGCTTTTGAGATGTCAAGGCAATGGCAAAGCTTTCGCCAAAGTCCCGAAAGGAGGATGACCAGGAGTCTGAAAGGTAGGTGAGAAGATCGCCAGTGGAGCGTCCCTGACGGAACCCGTACTGACGATCGGAAAAAAGGTTGTGATAGGAGAAATGTCTTAAAATTTTTCTATTGAGAATTGACTCGAAAACTTTTGAAATACAGGATGTCAAAGCAATTGGACGATAGTTGGAGGGTTGGGAGTGGTCACCCTTCTTTAGGACTGGCTGAATGAGAGCAAACTTCCAGCAAGAAGGAAAGGTACAAGTTGACAAAGGCAAAAGAGTTTGCATAGGCAGGGTGTAAGCACAGAAGCACAGTTCTTGAGAACAACAGGAGGGACCCCATCAGGCCCATATGCCTTGTTAGTACTGAGGCCAGTGATGAGCAGAAAATACATCAGCTGAAGAAATTTTAATGTCAGCCATGAGGAAGTCAGAGGGGGGAAGTGATGGAGGAACAGCACCGGCATCGTCTAGGGTGGAATTGGAGGAGAATGTCTGTGCGAAGAGATCTGCTTTATCAGTAGAAGAAATTGCGCCAGAACCATCAGCGTAGAAAAGAGGAGGGAAGGATGATGAGGTAAAGTTGTTAGAAAGGTTTTTGGCAGGGTGCCAGAAGGAGTTTGAAGAATTCGAGTTGGAGAGTTGAGAGCATTTAGTACGGATGAAATTATTTTTAGCAGAGCGAAGTACAGACTTAGCACAGTTCCGGGCAGAAACGAAAAGATGATGTGATTCAGGGGTGGGTTGGCTCCGGTACCTTTTATAGGCCCTCTCCTTGTTGCGGACAGCATTAGAACAACCGTGATTAAACCAAGGCTTTCTTGCGTTAGTCAAAGGATATGAGAAAGGAATGTATGCTTCCATGCCCGAGAGAATAACCTCCGTAATGCGCAAGGCACACTAGATGGCTCACGGCCATGGAAGCAATAATCTTTCCAGGAAAAATCAAAGAAGTACTGCCGGAGGGCCTCCCAGTCCGCGGCTCCAAAATGCCACAGACGACGTTTCCCTGGAGGGTCCACAGGCCGTACCGGAGTGATAGGAGAGGTTAAGGTGATAAGGTTGTGATCGGATGAGCCCAACAGAGAGAAAAGATTAACAGAGTAAGCAGAAGTTGTGGGGAAGAGGTCAAGTATGTTGGAGCTCTCTCCAAGATGGTCAGGAATACAGGTAGGGTGCTGTACAAGCTGCTCTAGGTCATTAAGAATAGAAAAGATGTAGGCTTGTTCACCAGGTGGACCAGTGAAAGGAGAGAAGAGCCAAAGGGGTTGAAATTTCCTAGATTTGAGGTTTCAAAGAAAGGGGAAATGGATAGAATGTGTTCCATTGTAGAAGTAAGATAGTCGAAGAATTTTTGATAGTCAGTAGAATTAGGAGATAAGTAAACAGCACAGATATATTTAGTCAGATAATGACAGGAAAGCCGAAGCCAGAGAGTAGAGAATTCAGAAGAATCGAGTTCAGGAACACGAGAGCAAGATAAGTCGTTGCGTATATATACACAACAGCCACCTTTGGCTTTGAAATGAGTATAGAGAAAGTAGGAGGATACAGAAAAGGGTTTCCTGTCAGTTGCCTCAGACAGCTGAGTCTCAGTTAGAAAAAGAATGTGAGGTTTAGAAGAGGAGAAGTGGTGCTCAACAGAGCGAAAGTTAGAGGAAAGGCCGCGAATTTTGCAGAAATGAACAAGAAGTGAGTCAGACAGTGTTTCCAGGCACCTCCAGTCGTCACCGGGAGAGGGGCGGATGGTGGGGGCATTTATGTTCCCCCCCCCTCTGGGGACTCCGAGGCTTGGTGAAGAGACGCCATAATTTTTTTACATTTTGGAAAGGGAAGTGTAGTGTGTACTGTGCATGTAGTTTGGTGTAGATAGTTAGAGAAATTTGTACTGGAGAGCATGCTGGCCTACTCTCTGTGTAACTGAGACACTGATATTAGATTGTGACACACAATATTAGAATTTGTGCTCCAGTTAGTAAAAGCTAATTAGATCGTTTGGCCACTGTTTTATTATCCGGCACCGAATGCATTAAATATAATTATAACAGAATGGTGTAAAGTCGGCAACACATATGCAAACAGGCAATGAGTATGTGCACCCTTGCCAGACGTATGATAGTACTTCAGCCGATACAAGCCAAGTTAGTGAGATTAAAATATGTATTGCTTTCAACGTATCATAAATGTTGAGTAGAAGGAAAATAATAATGCATGTTTAGTCTCATTGCTTTAATATTCCAAAACAGCCTTTAGGCGTCTGAAACATCCATCTGAAGCATTCAACCACCCACCTAAAGCAAACAAATGAACTCGTGCACCCGTGCTAAACTATAAAAAAAAAAAAAAATGTCGATGCCTATAGATTTAATACTCTTCAACATAATTTATTTGTTCTATTCTATAGATAATAAGTGGCAAATAGTGGGAAAAATATTAATCGTGCCGAATTTCATCATTAATCCCCGGCAGGTCGTTCAGGGTAACGCAAACACGTCATGTATATTTACCCGCTATATGGCTCATTCTTGCTCATTATTCCAACTTTTATAATGGGATTGTCATATGACAAAACTAGATAGAGGAGGGGCGAACAGCAAGGACCCCCCCACATAGCCCAGCTAACGTTCGTTTCGTATCGAACATTCCTGTGGTAACGATAGTTTTTTATGACTGCACCACCTGTGATGCGGTGTTATCTATCACTCATCCCTTTGTACTGCAATAGATATACTGGGGGACGTACTTCTCTGGCTACCTACTGTAGGACAGAAGTGCTCCTTTTCACACTTGATTCTGTCTTGGGTGATGGGGACGTTGATGTGACTAATAAACTGGTGATTTTCCTGAAGATCAGACTACTCGGAGCCCCACTGTAGGGGGTCACCTTGACGTGGTGGTGGGGCTTGAAGCATGGTTGGCAGTGCCACCTACTTGGGAGGCAAACTTACCTTTGTAGGGTTTGGCATTTGTCGGCCTTGTGGACCAAGCACCCCCTACATCACTGGTAGAGGAGGCCTACTGGTGATGTCAGTCCCTGCCCATTTGCCATCTAGGGCGGGACTGTTGCCTCCTCACGTGTTTGCCGTGCGTGGCGTCCCGTAATGCTGGGAGACGGGAGTCCTGGTGGTTGAGCGATGCTGCATGGTGCGCCCTGCAGCTAGCAATACACCTCTTTGGTCCCTTATTCTGGCTAGACGGGTGGCCTGGTTGGGCCCGACCAGGTCAATCGGCTGGTCACTGGCTAGCCATCCAGGCTAGTCACCTAGTGGCTTTAGGGTCAAGCGGGCACTGGGGTACCTGGTGGCTCCTATCGTCCTGGAGTCACCCTTGTCAGCGTCCCTTGGTGGTTACCTGCGTATACTTCCCCACTACCTCTGGGGTCGCCAGTGGTGCTTTCCCTGGCATATGGCCTCCCCTTGTTGGGCTCCATGGTGGGTGGAGAGGTGGGGGAATGAAGGTGGTTTTTCTTTGAATATGGCATCTTCAAAAATTTTTGCAGCTGACGACCCTGGTTCCGTCCCTGACCATCCTTTGCAGTCTCCCTCCTGTGCGCCTCCTGTGCCTCTGGCTGGTGAGGCCCATATTGCCACCCTGGAACCATACTTGCCTGGTTCCAGTGGTTTGCGGCCAGTGGCCACTACAAAGAAGAGCCGGCAACAGACAACAACATATTGTGGACATGCCTGTGAGGTCCTGCCGGGTGTCTTTGAGAGGGATGATTTCGCAAGGTACTACACCATTCGTACTTTGGATGGTCAGCCTATTGGGAATTTGGACATTTTTACTGTTCATCGGCGCATTATGTCAATGTGTGGGAAAGAGCGGAAGATTTCACCTCAGGGGGATGGTAGCCTACTAGTGGAGGTTACATCCCCTGAAGAGGGTTCCCGGCTGGCTGCCCGGATGCGCTGTTTACTTGTGTTCCTCATGCTTTTTTCAATCATAGTCGAGGTGTTGTTTTCTCCAAAGACTTACTTCGTTACAGTGAAGGGAAGCTGCTTAAGGAACTCCAGGTCCACAGGGTTGTTAAAGTGGAGAGGTTTCGGAACAAGGTTGATGGTGTATTTACCCCAACTCCATCCTTGTTGCTGACGTTCGACTGCACTGTTCTCCCTTCATCCATCAAGATGGCTTGGTTGTCCCTTAGGGTCAAACCCTTTGTACCAAACCCACGACGCTGCTGCCACTGTCAGATGTACGGGCATGTTGGGCGAGTCTGTCGTCGTTTGCAACAGGGCCTCCCAGTGGTATGTGTCAGTTGTGGAGAATCCACTCATGCAGGACAGGACTGTCCTGGACCTGTTTGTTGTTTGGACTGTGGCGAGGCACATCCTGCTTCATCTAAAGACTGTGCCCGGTTTTGCTTGGAGAAGGAGATCCTCCACATCCGTAATCGTGATAAAATAAGCTTTTCTGAGGCCAGGAGTAGAGCCATGTCATCTGTTTTCCGAACGGAGTGTCTTATGCGTCAGTTTTGTCCGGTCATAGCCGTCCTCATCGTCCTCTCCAGCAGCAGACTCGAATTCCTCCTGTTGTGTCAGCTCCTATGCCTTCATCTGTTGATCCCATGCCAGTGCAACAATCTCCCGCACTTGAGACGGTTGCCGCTACAGTTCAAGTCTCGACCTCTACATCAATGGTATCCACTGTTAGTCATGGTGCACATTCTTCATTCATTAAACGTCATCGTGGTTCCTCAGAGTCTTTGAGTCTTGAAGATCCTCCAAGCAAGGTGTCGGTCGTGGAGTCCACACCCTCTGTAGTTACTCCATCTGTGCAAAAGCCCTCGGACCCTGTTTCTGGGTCTTCGGGGGCTTCTGGGGTGTCAGGTCAGTCTGGCACCTCTTCCTCCGGGGTATCTGATGTTCCTCCTCCAGTTACCTCAGAGGATCCTGTCCTGCCCTCTCCACGTTTGGAGGCCAGGATCCCAACCCCTCATGCTCGACCTCTTGGTTCACTGGGGGCCCCGGGCAAGGTTCGGAGTAGCACTTCCTTTCCTGCTGGGCAGCGACGGGTGTCTGTGAAGTCTCCCAACACTTCGCAGACCCCAGGCCCTCGTTCTAGCCATGCTGCTGCCCGTGACAAGCCCCTTAGTGGGCGTATCCGCATTCCCAAGAAGATTGTCTCCCAGGGTCGTTCAGTGGTTTCCACTAAGTGACCCTTTCTTTTGTGTATATAGTTCCTCCATTTTAATATTTTTAGTATTTTTTTTTATGGTTTTTTGTTTCTCCCTCTCCTCAGCCCCTTTTTATTTCAATAGTTTTAATGGCTAATATTATTCAATGGAACTGCCGTGGTTTACGAGCCAACTGGTAGGTCTCCATATTATAATTGCAAATCATACTAGATAGATAGATAAATAGATAGATAGAGAGACAGATAGAAGCAGGAAGTCAAATGATGAGAAGGTGTTGTGTTTGCGAGAAGCGAGCAGCGCTAAACGCTTACACGGAGGAAAGCTGACGACAGCGGCCAGTAAGGAGATGATTCAGTTAGCTGTCAGCAGTCCTCTCGTGAGAAAGTTCTGTTGCCATGAGGAAGATACGTGACACACACACCCTACTACACGAGATTTGAGGAAAGAGAGTTTAGAAGGAGACAAGCGACCCTAGAGAGAGGTCGAGACGGAGATTAGCTTTAGAACAGAGAGAGAGAGAGAGATAGCGAAACAGGGAGGTAGCTACCCAGGACTTATACTATTATACCTGTTTAATATTTCCAAGACAAATAAAAATAGTCCCATACTATTCTTTACCTCTCCCGTCACTACATGACATCTGGTGGGGAAACTACTACAAGATATAAAAGCCGCTCGACCACAAGTCTAAAATATACTTCTCTACAATTAACTACAAAGTCTTTATGACATTTGGTAGCAGCGAACGTATACGAACCTCGTCTACGAATCAACATTAAATTCCTACAAAATATCAAGATTGACAACAACCAACAATATCAGCTCCTGCCCCCTCCGTCTCCCAGATCATTACGCTGATGCAGAGGTCAAGAGATCACTCGACGCCTTGCAAGTAGCTTAACGACAAATCAGCAAATCTGCGGACATCGTCTCCGAATTAAAAGCAAATTTCTACAAAAGCAACCGAGACTACAAGGTTAGCTCCAGTTCTACAAAGTCTACAGCCATCTACAATCAACTACAGCCATCTACAATCAACTACAATTAACAACTCTACGTCGTCTGTATAATCTTCTACACGCACCTACAAGTAGCGGCGGTCTTCATCCCACACCGAATAAATCACTAGAGAAAAGGACAGAGAAAACTTCCACATAGAATAAAGGGAACAAACAAACGAAGAGTGAGACACGATTTACAACTCATCTTACTCACTCGTCTTCACTCAAGTTACTCATCGCTACTCATTCACTCACCACAGCTACCAGTGTGGGAAGCCGACGTCACCATGTGCTGAGATGACATCACAACGCGAGTCTGCCATGCCAAGCAACGTGTGACGGACACCAGGCACTTCTCACCCACTACTCATTACTCATTATTCACATAGCTCCTACTCATATTCACTTATTTTCACAGTTAAGTTGGAAATTCGACGTTCTATGTTGAGGTTTGCCTGGGACAGCCGTTAACCACTACATATACCAGGCCATGGAGTTTCCTGAGTAATATCGTCCATCAACACACCACTAGAATTATCAAGAGATCTTCAATCAAACCTGTATTTTCTTCCGAGATCGACTTTTGTATCGACACACCTCTACGATCTGTATCAAGTGGGTAAAATTATACTTGCTCATTTCTTCTCAGTGCTAAAATTAGCTATATTCAACTTATTTAATCATCTAGTTTGCTAGGACATAAATAAACAAGAGGCGTATTTCATAACATCATATCTTAATGACAGGAATATTTTCGCAACCACCCACGTTAATATCAGATGACACACAAATTGCCACAACATCAGACTCACAATTAAGAGACAGCCCACCCATTGTACAACCCACACCACACGTTATAGATAAGGAAACAAATACGGGAGTTTCGGATGATGAGTGGGAAACCCCTTCAGATGTTGAGAGTATCGACTTCGCAGCTGCCTTAAATACGTATGCCAATATACTTAACAGGGTTCACCGGTCCGGTCATACATATTCTACCATTCCCTCACATAACGATAAACTCGTACAAGTTGAATTAACAGGGCAATCATTAAATATGAATCAAGAAACAAATACTGCTGATCTAAAAACCACACCTCACGTTTTTGTGTATCACGAGGATAAGACTGCCCCAAAATTCTCTGGCACAGACAAGGATCGCATTGATGTCATTTCATTAATCAGTCAGTGCGAACAAATGTTCATCAAGCGCCACATACTAGATGAACAAGAGAAAATTGCTATTTTTTCATCTTGCATAAGCCAGGAAAGATGTCCAGCAAGCAATTTATTGCGCTCCGATAAGCTACATCGTGCTAGGACATATGATGAATTTAAAACTGAATTTCTGAAGAAATTTTCTGGAGGTATGAACTTCTTGCCAGGTATAATTCCAGAATTACATAAAATTGTAGATCTTGTAAGGGAGCACACTACAAACCATGTGCTCAGTGAAATAACTGCTGATGTCTCCACAATCAAGAGAACCCTATTAGCTACTCTGGAGAATTCTAAGTGGATAACAGATGATGGAAAGATGTCCCCAGACCTCGTCGTGGACATCATTGGTTATGTAGCTGCCTTGTGTAAATTACCTGATAGAACCCTTAAGATCGCCAAAACAATCGCGTACATCCCTGGAATGTGCTTACTAGACTTAATGAACGAGGTAGAGATGCAGTGCAGTAAAGCAGGTGTGGTCGACACACATGCACATTCTGGTAGAATCAGGGTACCTGAGACAGTATCAGCTGTGAAAACATCAACACCGACCCCAAACAGAGAACAAAATCGATCGCGACCTGAAATGAGGCAGCCCAAACAAGCAAAGACGCCTAGACCTCGTTCCCACACGCCTTCCTACAGGCAGTTTCATAAGTTTTCGCGCAGCCCGAGCAGGTCTCGCGCTATAAACAACACTTTTTATGGGAAATCACCTCGTAGGTCACAGTCAAGGGATAGGTCCATTCTGTGTCATTACTGTGCAAAACCAGGACACACAAGGTATGAATGCTTTATCAAGGCAAAGAGGATAATCAAAAGACACAAGGGTTTGGTCCTTACTGTAGGCATCATAGATACCAAGGGCACTGGACTAGTGATTGCAAAACAGTAGAAAAAATTGTGTCTATGTTCAAATCGGGGGAAGACCAAGTCATGACAAAAAACGAACAAACATAAAAAAGAACAAGGTTAAACTTCACATAGGAGGCATGTTGGGAAATGAGTGTATCTTGATACCAGCTGTATGTGAGGATCAAAACGTTTCCTTATTTTTAGATACAGGCTCTCCAGTGAACTTAATAACACATGAAGAACTAAATAGAATTCTTAAAAATAAAAAGAAAGTAACTTTTCTGGATGAAGCTGATTTAGAATTAAACACAGTAGATGGTCAAGAGATTACAGTAAAAGGTATGATAAGATTAAATCTCAGTTTCACAGAAACTACAAGACCATTCTCTGCATTGTTCTATATCGTTGAAAACTTAGCAATTAAAGCTCATATGTTACTGGGCTTAAGATCCATGAGAACTGAGAACATAACTATACTCCCACAAATGAATGGAATAGACTTTGATAATGAATTTATAGAGGAAATAACTTCAGAGCCCTCACCGATTGGTAGAAGAGAGCCAAAAAGAATTGGTAATATTAAAGGCTTAAACAAACATACACAAACAGATGAGTGTATAGATCCACTTACACCAGCAACCCCATCCTCCAGAATTAGTGACCCAGCTAACAGTACTGATTTATCAATTTTTCCAGCCCATCTCACTAATGATTTGGTTATACCACCTAATTCATACATGAAGGTTACCATAAAGAGCAAATTACGGAATAGTACTGTTCTTGTCTTAGAAGAATTATGTAAAGTAAAGGGATTGTCAGTAGAAAACGCATTATGTCATACGAACGACGAAGGGCTAACTCAGATATTCATTATTAATCACATGAATGGGGAAGTTCAGTTGAAGAAGGGAACTTGCATAGTTAATATTGAAAAATGTTTAGCCCCTGTGAAGGAAATAAATATTGGTGGAGTAACAAGTGAGATAAAATCTACGGATAGAGAAAGAATAAAGAGAATTTAATTCACTCAGGTGAATTTGACGAAGAAAATGATTTGTTAACCCTGTTGGAAACACACAGGGACACCGTAGCCTTGCCCGGAGAACAATTAGGGTGTACTAACTTGATTAATCACATGATTAATGTGCACCCAGAAACACCACCAATTTTCGTACCAGCTTATCGCATACCACACTCCCAACGTACACTTGCAAATCAGTATGTCGATGAAATGTTAAAGCTTGGAATTATTGAGCCTTCAGTTTCTCCGTGGAACGCTCCCCTTTTCTTTGTGCCCAAGAGAAATGGAGAAATGCGTGCGGTAGTAGATTACCGTAAACTAAATAATCACACCATCCCAGACAGATTTCCCATGCCATTGCTAAGTGATGTTCTACAGAATATTGGTCCTGAGAATAATATATTCTCGACCATCGATCTCCTAAACGGATACTATCAGATTCCGGTATCTCAGGAGTCACGTAAATACACTGCCTTTTCAACAAACAGAGGCCATTATCAATATACAAGAATGCCAATGGGACTGAGGACAGCCCCTGGTACGTTCCAGCGTCTTATGAATTACGTATTGTCCGGAATTTTAGGACAAGGAATATTTGTTTATCTTGACGATATTATTATCGCAACGAAGAATATTAAGGATCATCTCAGGAAATTAGACTTACTCTTACAAAAGCTTAGTGATGCTGGATTAAAAATTAAACTTTCTAAATGCAAATTTTGCTTTAAGGAAATAAATTTCTTAGGCCACAAATTAAGCTCTGATGGTATTCACACCACTGATGACAAAATACAGGCAGTGAGAGATTTTCCTGAACCCACTACGACTGACGAAGTTAGACAATTTTTAGGTCTGGCTGGGTACTATAGGTCCTTCGTACCACAGTTCTCTCATATAGCCTTCCCTCTATTCCAACTACTCAAAAAAGATGCTGTATTCCAATGGGAAGAAGAACAAAAAAGGGCATTTAACAATCTAAAAATTAAACTAACGAATGCACCTTGTTTAGCATATCCAGATTACACGAAATCATTTCTTATTTGTACAGACGCATCAGTTAAAGGATTAGGGGCTGTACTGATGCAGGAAGATAAAAGAGGAAAGAATCAACCAATTGCATTTGCCAGCAGACAAACAAGAGGTGCAGAAAAAAATTATAGCACTACAGACTTAGAGGCACTTGCAGTGATTTTTGCATTACAAAAGTTTCGAGATTTGGTATATGGTTACGAAATCCACTTATTCACCGACCATAAACCACTGATGGGTATGTTTAAAGAAAAACTCCTTTCTGGAAGGAGAGCAAGATGGAAATGTACAGTTGAAAACTACAATGTACAAATACATTATATACAAGGTAAAATGAATATAGTAGCTGACGCATTATCTAGGAACCCGAACACAATTCAGGTTGCGGCGTTAGATCTCATAGGAAATATCCCAAACCACGAGGATATCGCAAAGGCACAAAGACTTGACCCAGTATGGTCAAAAGTAATATACAAGTTAGAAAGTGGAGATGACATACAATTACCCAAACTGCATGTCCCACTTGAACAATTCACAATGGTCAATAATACATTATACAAAATTAACTCTAAACAACCAAAACGCCAAAGAAATACTAACCAGTTGGTAGTACCTAATGACATGATACCCCAAGTATTACGAATGATACACGACAGCCCACATGCAGGACACCCTGGAAAGGATAAGACATTCAACCAAGCCCAGCTATTATATTACTGGCCTTCATTACGAAGAGATATACACAATCATATAGACAGATGCGAATCATGTGCGAAACACAAAGGATACCCAATCACACCTGCACCGATGGGTAATTACCCAGTACCACATCAACCATGGGACGTTGTCGCTGTTGATTTACTCAAGATGCCATTATCATACAATAATAACCTATACTTATTCGTAGCAACGGATCATTTTTCCCGTTATGTCATTTTAGCTCCAATTAAAGATAAGACAGCAGAGACAGTAGCAAAGGCAATAACAGATAATGTAATATGTCGCTTTACTACCCCAAAGGTATTAATAAGTGATAATGGAGGAGAATTTAATTCTGAGATCTTACAAGAAATATGTAAACAATACAACATTAAAAAGGTTAACGTTTTGGCCTATCACCCAGCATCGAATGGGTTGGTAGAGAGACAAAATAAAAGGTATTAGATGTGCTACGACACATTCTCAGTGAAAATTATGCAAGCTGGGATGATTGGATTCCCAGAGTAGAGGCCTCCATTAATGGGTCTATAAATAAATCCATTGGTGACACACCACATTTCATTATATATGGCACGGATAAAAAATTACCATATGAGCTCCTAGAAGGTGACAGCATGCCTATATACAATTACGATGATTACTCTAAACTCCGTTTACGTGAATTCCAGGACATACACAAAAGAGTGCAAAAACAATTAACGATGTCCAAGGAAGAAATGACGGAGGCATTTAACAAAAGGCAAAAGATTCACCTATCAGCTTAGGAGACATTGTTTACGGAGTCATTCATACGAGAGACAATAAATTATCCCCTAAATTTGAGGGCCCATACAGAGTAATTAACATAAAGGCAAACAAAGTTTTAATTAAGTCACTTTCAAGTGGCGAGGAAAAACAAGTTCATATTGACCATTTAAAACGAGTTTCAAGGGAATTATCACATAATTATTCAGCCTCGGATACAACCGAACAGGTGAACGTACCTCAAGAAACCAAGCAAGAACACAACAATGATTACAAAAAGAAATTAAGGTCATATACCAAACAATCGAACATAGGTGCAACTATTCCAATGAAATCTACAGTACATCATTTACGAGAATTAAATATCGATTTAAACTCCTTCTATAAATGAAATAACAGCCAACCGTAACGCACATCATCACTATCATCAACCACAGCTTTATAGGAAATTAATAGATTTTTTTTTTTTCGGTAGGTTACGATGAAGGGACTTATGCTATGGATTCTCCTATACATAGTAAGAGTATATGCGCACCTAGACCCCAAGCATATAGTACGACAAGGATGCCTCATAGCTCCAACGGCCACGACTACAATCGTCAAGGATGTCATGAGTACTGAAATAAGTCTAGATTACTTGTATGACTTACCTACTTATATAGAAAGACTTGCGACGCCGATGCGAACTCTGGACTTCAAGATAGGGAATTATGTTTCACAATCACATATCACCAAGGAAGTGGATGAAATGGTGAAGTTAGCGAAATGGAAACTAGAACAGGCGAAGTCAACTATGCTCGTCATGATCCAAGATCTCCCATCTTCTGGAACAGAGGTGCTGAGCGACAGGAACAACATCACACGTACTCGCCAAAAGCGCGGTTTGTTCGATCTGGGCGGCGCAATTCTTGGGAACATCTTTGGATTGGCTACAGAGGATGACCTTAAAGAAATAAACAAAAAATTTAATAAGATAGCTCAGGTACTAACATACCAAGATAAATTCATCACAGGACAGAACTCAGCAATGAAAACAATTGTGAAAAATCTGAAACAAGCAGAAAACGTAGCTCTCGAGAGTATAGATAAAATAAATAGCTTGGAGGGTAACGTTACCCTTTTCCAGCACTTCTCCATCATCACAGAACATATTGACACGATTCTACTACAATTAGAGAACACTAGAGATCATTTCAGGGCACTTATGCAAGGAATTTCGAATGCTGGTGATGGCAAGATCACAAATGACTTACTCCCAGTTCATGAGCTACGTCAGATAGTTAGTCAAGGCATACATACACATAAATTGAAGCCATTGTTCCGCAGTAGGGAATTTATGCAATATTACCCGTACTTGGAAGCAACACTAACACCAACATCAGTGATAGTTCATGTACCATTCATCACGGAAGACCTGTTCACAGTATACCAAATACACCCCTTCCCCTATAGAAACAACAACACTTTAGTCATCATCAACATCAACACAGACACCGAACTCATCATGGTCTCCAAGAGACGAGACACTGTCACTTTCGCAAGTGAGTCAACGATTGAGCGAAAGTGCCGCACATCCTTACATGCTGTTCATCTTTGTCCTGCGTACATTTTCACGTTTCAGCCTACTGATACGGTCCCTTGTGAAATGGCTATCATCAGCAATAACAATATTCATCATCATTGCAACTTCACTTTTGCTCCAGATAAACTTGTACACCATCAACGCATTGGACACTCGCAGTTTTTTTATTTCCCTCATAACACATCAGTTTACATAGTCTGTCCAGATATACCACCATCTCATACATCAGCCTCAGGATTATACATAGCACCAGACTACTGTGCGGTATTTACACCATCCATGTCTACTTTTTCCACCATCAATCACTACGCCATCCTCAATCATACACACAAACATTTCCACCCACTGCCTGATATGGACTTAAACATGAGCACAAGTATTAAGCTGACTTCACCTAAGTTTGAAACTATGCAACTGATCAATGAAACAATGAAGCCCTGGGAAGATTTGAGTTTGAGTATGTTCAACCCATATTATGTGTATAGCCAAGCACCTTCTGTCTTCATAATTATCTGCATTGTGGTTGCAGTATTGCTGTTGGCCATGCACAGAATGCATGCAAGAATTGCTAATTTGGAGTCATTGTTTAGTGGGGGGAGAGTTAACATCACAGTTAACCACCCTGAATGAAGTGTATATATTTTGTATATAGTATTAATTATATATATAAAAAAAAAAAATAATAATAATAATAATAATAATAATAATAACACAAAGAAGAATGACCCATATATGGCAGACCAGTACCATTATCTTTAAATGAAATATTAGTAACTCTTACAATAATCTTAATTTTAAACTATTTTTATTCTTGCATGTATGCATTTCACTATAATAACCCAAGTACATACTGTATTACAGTTAAATAATTTACTTTAATGCATTTATTCCAATATGTATTCAACTTATTTAAAATGTAATATTACTGAATAATCACTATTTACTATGAATAATATATGTATACAATATTCATACAATTATGTTACTTTACAATATTATGTATTTCACTTAATTAGCTTATAAGTTCATTATAATGTATATATAATATGTATTAATATGTTATGACTATTAAATGTCGATGGTACGCCATTTTGCGCGGCAGAGCAATGTGGTAGGTCTCCATATTATAATTGCAAATCATACTAGATAGATAGATAAATAGATAGATAGAGAGACAGATAGAAGCAGGAAGTCAAATGATGAGAAGGTGTTGTGTTTGCGAGAAGCGAGCAGCGCTAAACGCTTACACGGAGGAAAGCTGACGACAGCGGCCAGTAAGGAGATGATTCAGTTAGCTGTCAGCAGTCCTCTCGTGAGAAAGTTCTGTTGCCATGAGGAAGATACGTGACACACACACCCTACTACACGAGATTTGAGGAAAGAGAGTTTAGAAGGAGACAAGCGACCCTAGAGAGAGGTCGAGACGGAGATTAGCTTTAGAACAGAGAGAGAGAGAGAGATAGCGAAACAGGGAGGTAGCTACCCAGGACTTATACTATTATACCTGTTTAATATTTCCAAGACAAATAAAAATAGTCCCATACTATTCTTTACCTCTCCCGTCACTACATGACATCTGGTGGGGAAACTACTACAAGATATAAAAGCCGCTCGACCACAAGTCTAAAATATACTTCTCTACAATTAACTACAAAGTCTTTATGACAAGGTGTCGGTCGTGGAGTCCACACCCTCTGTAGTTACTCCATCTGTGCAAAAGCCCTCGGACCCTGTTTCTGGGTCTTCGGGGGCTTCTGGGGTGTCAGGTCAGTCTGGCACCTCTTCCTCCGGGGTATCTGATGTTCCTCCTCCAGTTACCTCAGAGGATCCTGTCCTGCCCTCTCCACGTTTGGAGGCCAGGATCCCAACCCCTCATGCTCGACCTCTTGGTTCACTGGGGGCCCCGGGCAAGGTTCGGAGTAGCACTTCCTTTCCTGCTGGGCAGCGACGGGTGTCTGTGAAGTCTCCCAACACTTCGCAGACCCCAGGCCCTCGTTCTAGCCATGCTGCTGCCCGTGACAAGCCCCTTAGTGGGCGTATCCGCATTCCCAAGAAGATTGTCTCCCAGGGTCGTTCAGTGGTTTCCACTAAGTGACCCTTTCTTTTGTGTATATAGTTCCTCCATTTTAATATTTTTAGTATTTTTTTTAATGGTTTTTTGTTTCTCCCTCTCCCCAGCCCCTTTTTATTTCAATAGTTTTAATGGCTAATATTATTCAATGGAACTGCCGTGGTTTACGAGCCAACTGGGAGGAACTCCGTTGGCTTCTGGCTGAGTATTCACCTGTGTGTGTTTGCCTACAAGAGACAATGGTTGGTGATGCTGCGCCTCCCAGTCCACCTGGTTACCAGTCTTCGTGGGCGCTTACCTGTTTTTATTCAACAGTTTTTATCTAACCGAATTTTAAGGGTGCGAGTGGGAGGAGTGCTTTCTAATGCCCGAGCACTAGAAGATGGAGTACCACAGGGGAGTATCCTTAGTGTTACTCTGTTCGCTGTAGCCATTAACAGCGTCATCAGTGTACTTCCTGATGGTGTACGAGGATCACTATATGTTGATGACCTCTCGATTTCCTTCACTGCGTCTAGAATGTCTCTGATAGAGAGGAAGTTGCAGCTGGCTCTCAATAGAATTTCTGACTGGGCAGAAGCACTCAGTTTCCATTTTTCTGCAGCAAAGACAGTGGCTATACATTTTTGTCGTCTTCGAGGAGTCCACCCAGACCCTGACTTGTATCTCTATGGTAGAAGAATATCCTGTGTGGAAGAGACGCGGTTTCTGGGTCTTCTGTTTGATAGAAGATTAACCTGGGTTCCTCATATTCGTTCTGTTAAGGTGGCTTGTCTTAAAGCTTTGAGTCTTTTCAGGGTTTTAGCTCATACCTCTTGGGGTGCTGACCGTCAGACCCTCCTCCTCTTGCATAGGTCTCTTATTCTTCCTAAAGTTGAATATGGGTGTGAGGTCTACTCCTCTGCAACAGATGCCCGTCTCCGGTTGTTAAATTCTGTGCATCATGCTGGTGTTCGTCTGGCAACCGGGGCATTCAAATCATCCCCAATTCCAAGTTTGTTGGTGGATGCTGGTGTACTCCCCTTGGACATGCGGCGCCAGTTGCTAATGATGAGGTGTTGGTATCGTCTTCACCGCATTCCAGACTCAATTTCTTGTGCCATTGTCTCACAGGATTCCCGATCTTCTGTTTTTGAGACCCGTCCCAATTTCCCAAAGCCATTTGGTTACAGGGTCCGGTCTGTTATGCTAGCCCTCTCTCTCCCGAGACTGGCAATTTGTCCACATCGGATCCCAAGGGTGGGTTCTTGGCTACTCCCTCGCATGACATTCTGTAGGTCCGTTGTTGGAAAAAAGGGCTCGCTTCCCTCTCAGGTGTCCCTCTCTCTCTTTTTAGAACATGCCTCCATTCATGAGGGTTCTGTCCCCGTCTATACTAACGGGTCTAAGACTGATACTGGAGTAGGATTTGGTGTTGTCTTCCCTTCCTTTAGTAGGGGCGGTAGCCTTCCTGGCGTTACTTCAGTGTATACAGCAGAACTGACTGCAATTTTGTATGCTCTTAAAATCATTTTTACTCTCCGCCAATCCGTTTTTGTGATTTATAGTGACTCACGTAGTGCTTTGTCTGCACTGGAGTCTTTTAATGCATCCCATCCATTGGTTTTATCAATTTTAGAGTGGCTTTTTCTTCTTGGCCGCCGTGGCCGCCGTGTAGACTTCTGTTGGGTTCCTGCACATGTTGGTGTGGTGGGCAATGAGAGGGCAGATACTTTAGCTAAAGCTGCGTCTTCTCAACAGCCCCCAGCTGACTACTCACTACCTGTTTCTGATGTAACACCTTACTTGCGGTATGCAATTCGTACGTGTTGGCAGAGACACTGGGATGGTGTGTCTCAAAATAAACTAAAAGAAATCTTTCAGAGAGTGGTTGTGCCAAGGGTTCTTCCCTCTATGTCTCGGCGACTGGAGGTGGCTCTTGCTAGGCTTCGCATTGGGCATTCTCGGCTTACACATGGGTTCCTCATGTGTGGTGAAACTCAACCGTACTGTGATGACTGCCTCGTTCCCCTTACTGTCCGTCACTTGCTGGTCGAGTGTCCGAGTCTGGGGGGCCTACGTCAGAGGTTCCTTCATAGGCATGGGGGAGCAGATGGTGCCTACTGTTTATCCTCGATGCTTGGTGAGGCCTCTAACGATTTTACTGATGTTTTTAGTTTTCTTCAGGAGGCGGGCCTCCTTCCACTTTTATAAGTAATTATTTTATAAATTATTCTTTTATTAGTTTTAGTGTTTTATTCCTACTAACAGATATTAACTTTATTTTGAATAGACACTTTTTATTTTGCCGTGCTTTCTACTTTGTCATCCATCGGCATATGACCCTGGCAGTTGCGCCGCCAGATTGTAATTATTTTCAATCAATCCATCAACCACCTGGTTAAAAGGTTTTTTATTCAGATCCTCTTCCTGGACAGGGTCATGGTGGGGGTGTGGCTATTCTAGTATGCAGTGACATACCTTTCACTGCTGAGTCTTAACACTCCACTGCAGGCTGTTACTCTCCAGATTTTCCTTCCCCTTCGTTATACTGTGTGCTCTTTGTACCTCCCTCCTAGTGCCACTATTGAGAGGGTTGATCTTGAAAATCTTATTCATGCACTTCCCTCACCCTATTTCTTGCTGGCCGACATGAACAGTCATCATCCCCTGTGGGGTGGCTCCATAGCTGATGCTAGAAGTACTATGTTAGCCTCTATTGTGGAGGATGTGGATCTGTACATTTTAAATTCTGGTGAAGTTACTTACTTCCATAGTCAAATGGGTATTTTTACTGCAATTGATTTGTCTCTGTGCTCTACAGGGGTAGCCCTGAATTTTACATGGGCTGTGTTACCGGACTTACATGGCAGTGACCACTTCCCTATTTTATTAAGATCGACACAGAGTGAGCCTCGGCGTCGTCTTCCACGCTGGTGCTTGGATAGGGAAGTCTGGCCGGTTTCTGAAGAGCTGTGTTCCTCGAGCAAATGTGTGGATTTTGTCAGCACTGATGCTGCTGTTGAGTATTTCATAGACTTACTCCACTCGTCGGCACTGCAGAGTATTCCGAGAACAGCTGGTCACTTTCCTTGCCGTCCAGTTCCCTGGTGGACCGATGAGTGTGCTTCTGCTGTTCGGGCTAAACGTGCTGCTTTCTCCCGACTTCGTCATCACCGAGGTGACCCTGGTTACTTAGCGGCATATAGGAGGGCCCGAGCTCATGCCCGGCTGGTTATGAAGGAGGCTACGAGGAAGTCTTGGACGTCATTTGTTTCTTTAATTTCTTCACAGACTCCTCTCACGAAAGTGTGGAAACGGGTGAGGAAGATTTCAGGAAAATTTCCCGTTCCCTCTCCTCCTGTCTTTATCTCATGCAGGTGTGGTGGTGGCTCATTCTTCGTCTGTTGCCGAGATATTTGCAGCTCATTTTGCTAATGTCTCTAGGAAAGACACCTCATCCCCGTCGGCACGCCGCCGACCCCACCTGGAATCTTTGGGCATTAGTTTTCCATCTACTGCGGAAGAGTCGTATAATGTTGCTTTTTCTGCTTCTGAACTTCAGACGGCATTGTCGCAGTGTCGCGACTCGTCTCCAGGCTTGGATGATGTCCGATATGCCTTGTTACACCACTTGCCTGATGCAGCCCTTCATTTTTTGTTGTCACTGTATAAAAGAATTTGGTGCACTGGTGGGTTTCCAGCCTCATGGGGTGTTGCTGTGGTTCTCCCCATCCCTAAGCCGGGTAAGGATCACTTGCAGGCCACTAATTATCGCCCTATCTCGCTGACATCTTGCCTTTGTAAGTTCCTCGAAAAAATGGTGAATAGTCGGCTCATGTGGTACTTAGAGAAGGGTGGTTACTTATCTCCAGTCCAGTGTGGGTTTCGGAAGATGCGGTCGACCACAGATGCTCTCCTTTCTTTAGAATCTTCCATCTGCCAGGCTTTTGCAACTAACCAGCATCATATCACAGTGTTCTTTGATTTGGAGAAGGCGTACGACACTTCCTGGCGTCATGGTATATTACAATCACTTTATGAGTTTGGTCTCCGTGGGCGACTCCCCACTTCTATCCGGGAGTTTTTATCTAATCGTATTATTCGGGTCCGAGTTGGGAGTGAGCTGTCAACTGCACGTCCCCTTGAGGATGGTGTGCCACAAGGGAGCATACTAAGTGTTACCCTTTTCGCAGTGGCAATTAACAGCGTTATTTCTGTGCTCCCTGATGGTGTTCGTGGCTCTCTCTATGTCGACGATTTATCAATCTCTGTCACTGCCTCACGGATGTCAATGGCATAAAGGAGGATGCAGATGGCTCTCAACCGTGTCTCTAGATGGGCTGATGACCGAGGTTTTCGATTTTTCCTTCAAGAAGACCGTTGACATGCATTTTTGCCGCATTCGTGGAGTCCACCCTTACCCAAACCTTTTTTTAGACGGGCGTCGTATTTCGTGTTTAAAGGAAACCCGGTTTTTAGGGCTGATTTTTGACAGCCGGTTGACTTGGGTCCCTCACTTGAGGTACGTAAAAGCTGAGTGTCTCAGAGCATTGGGTCTCTTGAAAGTTTTAGCGCACATACTGGGGAGCTGATCGCAAGACCCTCCTCCTCTTGCATCAGTCTCTGATTTTATCCAAACTTCATTATGGATGTGAAGTTTATTCTTCTGCCTCAGAAGCCCGGCTTCGTCGTTTAGATTCCATACATCATGCTGGTGTTCGTCTCGCCACTGGGGCATTCCGATCTTCCCCGATTTCGAGTTTCTTGGCTGATGCTGGTGTCCTTCCTCTAGACTTGCTCCGCTCTTCCCTTTTGATGCAATGTTGGTATCGCTTATCTCGTCTCCCAGACTCTGTGCCCTTTGTCAAGGTCTCTCAAGATTCTCGGTCACCTATTTTTGCCACTCGGCCACCCTTTCCAAAGCCCTTTGGTTTCAGGGTGCAGTCAGTTATGTCTAGCTTCTCTGTTCCTTCTGTGCCGATCACTCCCCACCGTGTCCCGAGGGTGGGCTACTGGCTTCTCCCCAGGGTGACATTTTGTCATTTCTTCTCATCCAGTAAGGCCTCCTTTCCTTCTCAGGTGTTATTTTCTCTGTTTTTAGAGCATGCCTCTTCTCATGGGCACTCCATACCAGTTTATACTGATAGATCTAAGTCTGATGCGGGTGTGGGCTTTGGTGTGGTGTTTCCCACCTTCTGTCGAGGTGGGAGCCTCCCTGTGACTGCTTCTGTTTTTATGGCTGAGCTGACTGCTATTTTATTTGCCCTTCAGATTCTCTTCACTCTCCCCCAAACCGCTTTTATTGTTTTTAGTGACTCACGAAGTTCTCTTTCTGCAATGGAGTCTTTTAATCCCTCTCATCCTTTGGTTTTATCCATTTTAGTTTGGCTTTTCCTTTTAGGGCGTCGTGGACGTCGTGTAGATATCTGTTGGGTTCCAGCTCATGTAGGAGTGGCAAGGAATGAACGAGCTGATCAGCTGGCCAAGGCGGCAGCAGCTCGTCCCCCTCTTGCGCAGTCCCCTCTGTATCGTCTGCCTGCTGCAGATATGCGCTCCTTTATTGCCTTCAGGGTTTGGTGCTGTTGGCAGGAGTATGGGGATGCTATGGGTGCCAATAAGTTGCGCTCGATTTGCCAGAAGGTAGGCTCATTCAGTTACCAGGGCTTACTTTGTCAATGGGAGACTGCTTTGTGCCGCCTCCGCATTGGCCACACCCGTTTCTCTCACGGTTTTTTAATGGAGAGGGCTCCTCCTCCATTCTGTGATGACTGTCTGGTTCCCTTGACTGTTCGGCACCTGTTGGTGGAGTGTCCTAGTCTTGAGGATTTGCGGCGTCGGTTCCTCTCTGACCACCAAATGGATGGTGGTGTGTATCATCTTTCCTCCGTGCTTGGGGATGATGCCTGTGCCTTGGGAGGGGCAACCCTCTCCTTTGTGAAGGAGGCAGGACTTCTTAAGGATATTTAGAATTTCCCCTTTTTGATTGTGTGGCTTATCCTCTGTTTTTTGTTTTTTGCTTTTTACTTCTTTGTTATACGGCGGCATATGACCCTGGCAGTTGCGCCGCCATGATTATTATGAAAAATAATATATATATATATATATATATATATATATATATATATATATATATATATATATATATATATATATATATATATATAAATATATATATATATATATATATATATATATACCTATATTCATAGTGTATAAGTTTCTTATCCATTTAAGCTTGACTATGGCTCACAAATGTATGGGTCAGCATTGGATGCTGTCCTCCGTAGATTTGTGCGTCAGAACGTGTGCTTGCGTATATGTCTTGGAGCCCTTCAATGTACTCGTGTGGAGCGGCTGGAAGTTGAAGCTAATGTGCCTCCCCTCTGTCTACGACGACACCACTTGTTATTTTCTTATGGTATCACCACCCACCGTAAGCACTCACTTGGCCTCCCAACTTGTCGGATCCTCCTACAGTTGGAATACCTGCTGTCCTGCTATATGCTGCCCTCAAGCCAGTGGCTGTGAGGCTTCACTTCCACTGTGATGTATTAGGGTAAGACCTTTCTAATGGGGATCAGGTTTTAACATAAAAAATCGTGCCCTAGGAGTCAGTACCACCTTCAACACTGACTGGCTCCCCGTCACTAAGTACAAGGCGCCAGAGGTCGAGGTATGATAGTTGTTCTGGATGATCCTCATTAGACACCTAGTATCATTCCACTTGTACACCAATGGCTCTAAGTTGAATGAATGTGTGGGTGCGAGTGTGTGGTCTACGGAGTGCCGCATCTATTTTCGCTTACCCTCCCATATCTCTGTATTCACTGCCGAATTATTTGCATGAGATGAAGCTATAGGCTTTGCCTTGTGTTCAAATAACGACAGTTTTGTAACTTTTTTCGGACTCTTAAGTCTGCCCTTCAGGTAATTCATTTGTGTAGGACTGATTCATATGACGTGCTGGGCCACATTTTCGATGAACTACACACATGTGCTATATCCTTCTGTCTGATCTGGGTGCCTGGCCATTGTTGTTTTCACGGCAATGAGCAGGCTGACGTACTAGCTCAATCGGCTGTAGAACTCAAGGAGACTTGAGACGTTCCCCTTGAGCTACAGTCTAGTCTCTCGTTCGGAAAGAAATCGGTCCATCTTCTGTAGCAAAGTCAGTGGACCAACCCGGCAATTCCTTCAGTCAAAATGACCATATGTGACTGGTCCAGTTCCTCCCAAGGAAACAGGCTGGAGGAGGTCGTGTTAGCTCGTCTCCGCATGAATTCCACCTTATTGACAAATATGTTACCATCTATTAACAATATCTACAGCTATGTACAGTCATGAGAAAAACTATCGTTACCCTCCAGAACTATGCACTATAACAAAACGACGAAGTGTTGTGGACTGATGGGACAGGAAAGTTTGTACCGCAAACCTGTCAGTGTCGGTTATATTTTTTTTTTCTTTTAAGCGAGGAAGAAGGAACCAAAGGCCATGAGCCCGCAGTAACAGTTCCCTCCAAGAGAAAAACAAAATACAATAGAGAGGCAAATTCAAGATCCGATCATTTTGAGATGCCTGGACACACTGCATTTGAAAGACTGGAGATCATAGGCAGCAGGAAATACAAACAGAGGGAGACAGTTCCAGAGTTGACCTGTTGCATAAATGAAAGACTGGGAGTAACGGTTAACTCTTGCATTAGAGAGTTGGACAGAAAAGGGATGAGAGTTTGCTGCCAGACGGGTGCTACGTGCCCGTCGTAGAGGTGGAGGAATGCAAGCAGACAGTTCAGAGGAGCAGTGACCATTAAAGTAGCGATAGAAATGAGATAAAGATGCATCAGTGCGGCGAAGAGACAGAGGTTGAAGGGAGTCAGTAAGAGGAGGAGAGTTAATGAGACAAAAAGCCTTTGACTCCACCCTATTAAGAAGAGCTGTATGTGGTGAGCCTCCCCACACATGAGAGTTGTACTCCACACAGGGGTGGATAAAACCCCAGTATAGAGTCAACAATTGTACAGGGGTAAAGAAAGAGCGGAGTTGGCTAAGCACACCCAATCTCTTGGAAGCAGATTTTACAAGAGATGTAATATGATCTTTCCAAGATAAGTCCCGAGTAAATGAAATCCCAAGCATGTTCAAGGATGATGCAGGATTAAGCTGAATATTATTAAACATTAGTGGGTATACCTGTGGAAGATTTTGTCGGGTTGATAGGTGTAAGAACTGAGTCTTAGATGCATTAAAAACAACCATATTATTTTTACCCAGTCAGAGATACGAGCCAAGTCAGGCATTAGGTGTGCCATAACCTCATCCCTTGTTTGTTGAAGTAACTGTTGAGATGGGCGTTGCGGGAACCGAATGGAAAGGTGAAGGGAGTCATCAGCGTATGAGTGGATAGGGTTAGATGTACAGCTTAAAAGATCATTGATGAATAAAAGGAAGAGAGTTGGTGACAGGACAGAGCCCTGAGGAACACCACTGTTGATAGATGTAGAAGAAGAACGATGGCCGTCTGCAACAGTGGCTATACAACGACCAGAAAGGAAGCTAGCGATAAAGGCACAGATAGAAGGATAGAAACTGTAGGAGGGCAGTTTGGAAATTAAAAATTTATGCCAGACTCGATCGAAAGCTTTTGAGATGTCAAGGCAATGGCAAAGCTTTCGCCAAAGTCCCGAAAGGAGGATGACCAGGAGTCTGAAAGGTAGGTGAGAAGATCGCCAGTGGAGCGTCCCTGACGGAACCCGTACTGACGATCGGAAAAAAGGTTGTGATAGGAGAAATGTCTTAAAATTTTTCTATTGAGAATTGACTCGAAAACTTTTGAAATACAGGATGTCAAAGCAATTGGACGATAGTTGGAGGGTTGGGAGTGGTCACCCTTCTTTAGGACTGGCTGAATGAGAGCAAACTTCCAGCAAGAAGGAAAGGTACAAGTTGACAAAGGCAAAAGAGTTTGCATAGGCAGGGTGTAAGCACAGAAGCACAGTTCTTGAGAACAACAGGAGGGACCCAATCAGGCCCATATGCCTTGTTAGTACTGAGGCCAGTGATGAGCAGAAAATACATCAGCTGAAGAAATTTTAATGTCAGCCATGAGGAAGTCAGAGGGGGGAAGTGATGGAGGAACAGCACCGGCATCGTCTAGGGTGGAATTGGAGGAGAATGTCTGTGCGAAGAGTATAGCGCCAGAACCATCAGCGTAGAAAAGAGGAGGGAAGGATGATGAGGTAAAGTTGTTAGAAAGGTTTTTGGCAGGGTGCCAGAAGGAGCGGGAAGAATTCGAGTTGGAGAGTTGAGAGCATTTAGTACGGATGAAATTATTTTTAGCAGAGCGAAGTACAGACTTAGCACAGTTCCGGGCAGAAACGAAAAGATGATGTGATTCAGGGGTGGGTTGGCTCCGGTACCTTTTATAGGCCCTCTCCTTGTTGCGGACAGCATTAGAACAACCGTGATTAAACCAAGGCTTTCTTGCGTTAGTCAAAGGATATGAGAAAGGAATGTATGCTTCCATGCCCGAGAGAATAACCTCCGTAATGCGCAAGGCACACTAGATGGCTCACGGCCATGGAAGCAATAATCTTTCCAGGGAAAATCAAAGAAGTACTGCCGGAGGGCCTCCCAGTCCGCGGCTCCAAAATGCCACAGACGACGTTTCCCTGGAGGGTCCACAGGCCGTACCGGAGTGATAGGAGAGGTTAAGGTGATAAGGTTGTGATCGGATGAGCCCAACAGAGAGAAAAGATTAACAGAGTAAGCAGAAGTTGTGGGGAAGAGGTCAAGTATGTTGGAGCTCTCTCCAAGATGGTCAGGAATACAGGTAGGGTGCTGTACAAGCTGCTCTAGGTCATTAAGGATAGAAAAGATGTAGGCTTGTTCACCAGGTGGACCAGTGAAAGGAGAGAAGAGCCAAAGGGGTTGAAATCTCCTAGATTTGAGGTTTCAAAGAAAGGGGAAATGGATAGAATGTGTTCCATTGTAGAAGTAAGATAGTCGAAGAATTTTTGATAGTCAGTAGAATTAGGAGATAAGTAAACAGCACAGATATATTTAGTCAGATAATGACAGGAAAGCCGAAGCCAGAGAGTAGAGAATTCAGAAGAATCGAGTTCAGGAACACGAGAGCAAGATAAGTCGTTGCGTATATATACACAACAGCCACCTTTGGCTTTGAAATGAGTATAGAGAAAGTAGGAGGATACAGAAAAGGGTTTCCTGTCAGTTGCCTCAGAGAGCTGAGTCTCAGTTAGAAAAAGAATGTGAGGTTTAGAAGACGAGAAGTGGTGCTCAACAGAGCGAAATTTAGAGGAAAGGCCGCGAATTTTGCAGAAATGAGGAAGAAGTGAGTCAGACAGTGTTTCCAGGCACCTCCAGTCGTCACCGGGAGAGGGGCGGATGGTGGGGGCATTTATGTTCCCCCCCCCCTCTGGGGACTCCGAGGCTTGGTGAAGAGACGCCATAATTTTTTACATTTTGGAAAGGGAAGTGTAGTGTGTACTGTGCATGTAGTTTGGTGTAGATAGTTAGAGAAATTTGTACTGGAGAGCATGCTGGCCTACTCTCTGTGTAACTGAGACACTGATATTAGATTGTGACACACAATATTAGAATTTGTGCTCCAGTTAGTAAAAGCTAATTATATCGTTTGGCCACTGTTTTATTATCCGGCACCGAATGCATTAAATATAATTATAACAGAATGGTGTAAAGTCGGCAACACATATGCAAACAGGCAATGAGTATGTGCACCCTTGCCAGACGTATGATAGTACTTCAGCCGATACAAGCCAAGTTAGTGAGATTAAAATATGTATTGCTTTCAACGTATCATAAATGTTGAGTAGAAGGAAAATAATAATGCATGTTTAGTCTCATTGCTTTAATATTCCAAAACAGCCTTTAGGCGTCTGAAACATCCATCTGAAGCATTCAACCACCCACCTAAAGCAAACAAATGAACTCGTGCACCCGTGCTAAACTATAAAAAAAAAAATATATATATCGATGCCTATAGATTTAATACTCTTCAACATAATTTATTTGTTCTATTCTATAGATAATAAGTGGCAAATAGTGGGAAAAATATTAATCGTGCCGAATTTCATCATTAATCCCCGGCAGGTCGTTCAGGGTAACGCAAACACGTCATGTATATTTACCCGCTATATGGCTCATTCTTGCTCATTATTCCAACTTTTATAATGGGATTGTCATATGACAAAACTAGATAGAGGAGGGGCGAACAGCAAGGACCCCCCCACATAGCCCAGCTAACGTTCGTTTCGTATCGAACATTCCTGTGGTAACGATAGTTTTTTATGACTGCACCACCTGTGATGCGGTGTTATCTATCACTCATCCCTTTGTACTGCAATAGATATACTGGGGGACGTACTTCTCTGGCTACCTACTGTAGGACAGAAGTGCTCCTTTTCACACTTGATTCTGTCTTGGGTGATGGGGACGTTGATGTGACTAATAAACTGGTGATTTTCCTGAAGATCAGACTACTCGGAGCCCCACTGTAGGGGGTCACCTTGACGTGGTGGTGGGGCTTGAAGCATGGTTGGCAGTGCCACCTACTTGGGAGGCAAACTTACCTTTGTAGGGTTTGGCATTTGTCGGCCTTGTGGACCAAGCACCCCCTACATCACTGGTAGAGGATGCCTACTGGTGATGTCAGTCCCTGCCCATTTGCCATCTAGGGCGGGACTGTTGCCTCCCCACGTGTTTGCCGTGCGTGGCGTCCCGTAATGCTGGGAGACGGGAGTCCTGGTGGTTGAGCGATGCTGCATGGTGCGCCCTGCAGCTAGCAATACACCTCTTTGGTCCCTTATTCTGGCTAGACGGGTGGCCTGGTTGGGCCCGACCAGGTCAATCGGCTGGTCACTGGCTAGCCATCCAGGCTAGTCACCTAGTGGCTTTAGGGTCAAGCGGGCACTGGGGTACCTGGTGGCTCCTATCGTCCTGGAGTCACCCTTGTCAGCGTCCCTTGGTGGTTACCTGCGTATACTTCCCCACTACCTCTGGGGTCGCCAGTGGTGCTTTCCCTGGCATATGGCCTCCCCTTGTTGGGCTCCATGGTGGGTGGAGAGGTGGGGGAATGAAGGTGGTTTTTCTTTGAATATGGCATCTTCAAAAATTTTTGCAGCTGACGACTCTGGTTCCGTCCCTGACCATCCTTTGCAGTCTCCCTCCTGTGCGCCTCCTGTGCCTCTGGCTGGTGAGGCCCATATTGCCACCCTGGAACCATAATTGCCTGGTTCCAGTGGTTTGCGGCCAGTGGCCACTACAAAGAAGAGCCGGCAACAGACAACAACATATTGTGGACATTCCTGTGAGGTCCTGCCGGGTGTCTTTGAGAGGGATGATTTCGCAAGGTACTACACCATTCGTACTTTGGATGGTCAGCCTATTGGGAATTTGGACATTTTTACTGTTCATCGGCGCATTATGTCAATGTGTGGGAAAGAGCGGAAGATTTCACCTCAGGGGGATGGTAGCCTACTAGTGGAGGTTACATCCCCTGAAGAGGGTTCCCAGCTGGCTGCCCGGATGCGCTGTTTACTTGTGTTCCTCATGCTTTTTTCAATCATAGTCGAGGTGTTGTTTTCTCCAAAGACTTACTTCGTTACAGTGAAGAGAAGCTGCTTGAGGAACTCCAGGTCCACAGGGTTGTTAAAGTGGAGAGGTTTCGGAACAAGGTTGATGGTGTACTTACCCCAACTCCATCCTTGTTGCTAACGTTCGACTGCACTGTTCTCCCTTCATCCATCAAGATGGCTTGGTTGTCCCTTAGGGTCAAACCCTTTGTACCAAACCCACGACGCTGCTGCCACTGTCAGATGTACGGGCATGTTGGGCGAGTCTGTCGTCGTTTGCAACAGGGCCTCCCAGTGGCATGTGTCAGTTGTGGAGAATCCACTCATGCAGGACAGGACTGTCCTGGACCTGTTTGTTGTTTGGACTGTGGCGAGGCACATCCTGCTTCATCTAAAGACTGTGCCCGGTTTTGCTTGGAGAAGGAGATCCTCCACATCCGTAATCGTGATAAAATAAGCTTTTCTGAGACCAGGAGTAGAACCATGTCATCTGTTTTCCGTAACGGAGTGTCTTATGCGTCAGTTTTGTCCGGTCAGAGCCGTCCTCATCGTCCTGTCCACCAGCAGACTCGAATTCCTCCTGTTGTGTCAGCTCCTATGCCTTCATCTGTTGATCCCATGCCAGTGCAACAATCTCCCGCACTTGAGACGGTTGCCACTACAGTTCAAGTCTCGACCTCTACATCTATGGTATCCACTGTTAGTCATGGTGCACATTCTTCATTCATTAAACGTCATCGTGGTTCCTCAGAGTCTTTGAGTCTTGAAGATCCTCCAAGCAAGGTGTCGGTCGTGGAGTCCACACCCTCTGTAGTTACTCCATCTGTGCAACAGCCCTCGGACCCTGTTTCTGGGTCTTCGGGGGCTTCTGGGGTGTCAGGTCAGTCTGGCACCTCTTCCTCCGGGGTATCTGATGTTCCTCATCCAGTTACCTCAGAGGATCCTGTCCTGCCCTCTCCACGTTTGGAGGCCAGGATCCCAACCCCTCATGCTCGACCTCTTGGTTCACTGGGGGCCCCGGGCAAGGTTCGGAGTAGCACTTCCTTTCCTGCTGGGCAGCGACGGGTGTCTGTGAAGTCTCCCAACACTTCGCAGACCCCAGGCCCTCGTTCTAGCCATGCTGCTGCCCGTGACAAGCCCCTTAGTGGGCGTATCCGCATTCCCAAGAAGATTGTCTCCCAGGGTCGTTCAGTGGTTTCCACTAAGTGACCCTTTCTTTTGTGTATATAGTTCCTCCATTTTAATATTTTTAGTATTTTTTTTTATGGTTTTTTGTTTCTCCCTCTCCCCAGCCCCTTTTTATTTCAATAGTTTTAATGGCTAATATTATTCAATGGAACTGCCGTGGTTTACGAGCCAACTGGGAGGAACTCCGTTGGCTTCTGGCTGAGTATTCACCTGTGTGTGTTTGCCTACAAGAGACAATGGTTGGTGATGCTGCGCCTCCCAGTCCACCTGGTTACCAGTCTTCGTGGGCGCTTACCTGTTTTTATTCAACAGTTTTTATCTAACCGAATTTTAAGGGTGCGAGTGGGAGGAGTGCTTTCTAATGCCCGAGCACTAGAAGATGGAGTACCACAGGGGAGTATCCTTAGTGTTACTCTGTTCGCTGTAGCCATTAACAGCGTCATCAGTGTACTTCCTGATGGTGTACGAGGATCACTATATGTTGATGACCTCTCGATTTCCTTCACTGCGTCTAGAATGTCTCTGATAGAGAGGAAGTTGCAGCTGGCTCTCAATAGAATTTCTGACTGGGCAGAAGCACGCAGTTTCCATTTTTCTGCAGCAAAGACAGTGGCTATACATTTTTGTCGTCTTCGAGGAGTCCACCCAGACCCTGACTTGTATCTCTATGGTAGAAGAATATCCTGTGTGGAAGAGACGCGGTTTCTGGGTCTTCTGTTTGATAGAAGATTAACCTGGGTTCCTCATATTCGTTCTGTTAAGGTGGCTTGTCTTAAAGCTTTGAGTCTTTTGAGGGTTTTAGCTCATACCTCTTGGGGTGCTGACCGTCAGACCCTCCTCCTCTTGCATAGGTCTCTTATTCTTCCTAAAGTTGAATATGGGTGTGAGGTCTACTCCTCTGCAACAGATGCCCGTCTCCGGTTGTTAAATTCTGTGCATCATGCTGGTGTTCGTCTGGCAACCGGGGCATTCAAATCATCCCCAATTCCAAGTTTGTTGGTGGATGCTGGTGTACTCCCCTTGGACTTGCGGCGCCAGTTGCTAATGATGAGGTGTTGGTATCGTCTTCACCGCATTCCAGACTCAATTTCTTGTGCCATTGTCTCACAGGATTCCCGATCTTCTGTTTTTGAGACCCGTCCCAATTTCCCAAAGCCATTTGGTTACAGGGTCCGGTCTGTTATGCTAGCCCTCTCTCTCCCGAGACTGGCAATTTGTCCACATCGGATCCCAAGGGTGGGTTCTTGGCTACTCCCTCGCATGACATTCTGTAGGTCCGTTGTTGGAAAAAAGGGCTCGCTTCCCTCTCAGGTGTCCCTCTCTCTCTTTTTAGAACATGCCTCCATTCATGAGGGTTCTGTCCCCGTCTATACTGACGGGTCTAAGACTGATACTGGAGTAGGATTTGGTGTTGTCTTCCCTTCCTTTAGTAGGGGCGGTTGCCTTCCTGGCGTTACTTCAGTGTATACAGCAGAACTGACTGCAATTTTGTATGCTCTTAAAATCATTTTTACTCTCCGCCAATCCGTTTTTGTGATTTATAGTGACTCACGTAGTGCTTTGTCTGCACTGGAGTCTTTTAATGCATCCCATCCATTGGTTTTATCAATTTTAGAGTGGCTTTTTCTTCTTGGCCGCCGTGGCCGCCGTGTAGACTTCTGTTGGGTTCCTGCACATGTTGGTGTGGTGGGCAATGAGAGGGCAGATACTTTAGCTAAAGCTGCGTCTTCTCAACAGCCCCCAGCTGACTACTCACTACCTGTTTCTGATGTAACACCTTACTTGCGGTATGCAATTCGTACGTGTTGGCAGAGACACTGGGATGGTGTGTCTCAAAATAAACTAAAAGAAATCTTTCAGAGAGTGGTTGTGCCAAGGGTTCTTCCCTCTATGTCTCGGCGACTGGAGGTGGCTCTTGCTAGGCTTCGCATTGGGCATTCTCGGCTTACACATGGGTTCCTCATGTGTGGTGAAACTCAACCGTACTGTGATGACTGCCTCGTTCCCCTTACTGTCCGTCATTTGCTGGTCGAGTGTCCGAGTCTGGGGGGCCTACGTCAGAGGTTCCCTCATAGGCATGGGGGAGCAGATGGTGCCTACTGTTTATCCTCGATACTTGGTGAGGCCTCTAACGATTTTACTGATGTTTTTAGTTTTCTTCAGGAGGCGGGCCTCCTTCCACTTTTATAAGTAATTATTTTATAAATTATTCTTTTATTAGTTTTAGTGTTTTATTCCTACTAACAGATATTAACTTTATTTTGAATAGACACTTTTTATTTTGCCGTGCCATCTACTTTGTCATCCGGCGGCATATGACCCTGGCAGTTGCGCCGCCAGATTGTAATTATTTTCAATCAATCAATCAACCACCTGGTTAAAAGGTTTTTTATTCAGATCCTCTTCCTGGACAGGGTCATGGTGGGGGTGTGGCTATTCTAGTATGCAGTGACATACCTTTCACTGCTGAGTCTTAACACTCCACTGCAGGCTGTTACTCTCCAGATTTTCCTTCCCCTTCGTTATACTGTGTGCTCTTTGTACCTCCCTCCTAGTGCCACTATTGAGAGGGTTGATCTTGAAAATCTTATTCATGCACTTCCCTCACCCTATTTCTTGCTGGCCGACATGAACAGTCATCATCCCCTGTGGGGTGGCTCCACAGCTGATGCTAGAAGTACTATGTTAGCCTCCATTGTGGAGGATGTGGATCTGTACATTTTAAATTCTGGTGAAGTTACTTACTTCCATAGTCAAATGGGTATTTTTACTGCAATTGATTTGTCTCTGTGCTCTACAGGGGTAGCCCTGAATTTTACATGGGCTGTGTTACCGGACTTACATGGCAGTGACCACTTCCCTATTTTATTAAGATCGACACAGAGTGAGCCTCGGCGTCGTCTTCCACGCTGGCGCTTGGATAGGGCAGTCTGGCCGGTTTCTGAAGAGCTGTGTTCCCCGAGCCAATGTGTGGAGGATTTTGTCAGCACTGATGCTGCTGTTGAGTATTTCATAGACTTACTCCACTCGTCGGCACTGCAGAGTATTCCGAGAACAGCTGGTCACTTTCCTTGCCGTCCAGTTCCCTGGTGGACCGATGAGTGTGCTTCTGCTGTTCGGGCTAAACGTGCTGCTTTCTCCCGACTTCGTCATCACCGAGGTGACCCTGGTTACTTAGCGGCATATAGGAGGGCCCGAGCTCATGCCCGGCTGGTTATGAAGGAGGCTACGAGGAAGTCTTGGGCGTCATTTGTTTCTTCAATTTCTTCACAGACTCCACTCACGAAAGTGTGGAAACGGGTGAGGAAGATTCCAGGGAAATTTCCCGTTCCCTCTCCTCCTGTCTTTATCTCATGCAGATGTGGTGGTGGCTCATCCTTCGTCTGTTGCCGAGATATTTGCAGCTCATTTTGCTAATGTCTCTAGGAAAGCCACCTCATCCCCGTCGGCACGCCGCCGACGCCAACTGGAATCTTTGGGCATTAGTTTTCCATCTACTGCGGAGGAGTCGTATAATGTTGCTTTTTCTGCTTCTGAACTTCAGACGGCATTGTCGCAGTGTCGCGACTCGTCTCCAGGCTTGGATGATGTCCTTGTTACACCACTTGCCTGATGCAGCCCTTCATTTTCTGTTGTCACTGTATAACAGAATTTGGTGCACTGGTGGGTTTCCAGCCTCATGGGGTGTTGCTGTGGTTCTCCCCATCCCTAAGCCGGGTAAGGATCACTTGCAGGCCACTAATTATCGCCCTATCTCGCTGACATCTTGCCTTTGTAAGGTCCTCGAAAAAATGGTGAATAGTCAGCTCATGTGGTACTTAGAGAAGGGTGGTTACTTATCTCCAGTCCAGTGTGGGTTTCGGAAGATGCGGTCGACCACAGATGCTCTCCTTTCTTTAGAATCTTCCATCTGCCAGGCTTTTGCAACTAACCAGCATCATATCACAGTGTTCTTTGATTTGGAGAAGGCGTACGACACTTCCTGGCGTCATGGTATATTACAATCACTTTATGAGTTTGGTCTCCGTGGGCGACTCCCCACTTCTATCCGGGAGTTTTTATCTAATTTTATTATTCGGGTCCGAGTTGGGAGTGAGCTGTCTACTGCACGTCCCCTTGAGGATGGTGTGCCACAAGGAAGCATACTAAGTGTTACCCTTTTCGCAGTGGCAATTAACAGCGTTATTTCTGTGCTCCCTGATGGTGTTCGTGGCTCTCTCTATGTCGACGATTTATCAATCTCTGTCACTGCCTCACGGATGTCAATGGCATAAAGGAGGATGCAGATGGCTCTCAACCGTGTCTCAAGATGGGCTGATGAACGAGGTTTTCGATTTTTCCTTCAAGAAGACCGTTGCCATGCATTTTTTACGCATTCGTGGAGTCCACCCTGACCCAAACCTTTTTTTAGACGGGCGTCGTATTTCGTGTTTAAAGGAAACTCGGTTTTTAGGGCTGATTTTTGACAGCCGGTTGACTTGGGTCCCTCACTTGAGGTACGTAAAAGCTGAGTGTCTCAGAGCATTGGGTCTCTTGAAAGTTTTAGCGCACACATACTGGGGAGCTGATCGCAAGACCCTCCTCCTCTTGCATCAGTCTCTGATTTTATCCAAACTTCATTATGGATGTGAAGTTTATTCTTCTGCCTCAGAAGCCCGGCTTCGTCGTTTAGATTCCATACATCATGCTGGTGTTCGTCTCGCCACTGGGGCATTCCGATCTTCCCCGATTTCGAGTTTCTTGGCTGATGCTGGTGTCCTTCCTCTAGACTTGCTAAGCTCTTCCCTTTTGATGCAATGTTGGTATCGCTTATCTCGTATCCCAGACTCTGTGCCCTTTGTCAAGGTCTCTCAAGATTCTCGGTCACCTATTTTTGCCACTCGGCCATCCTTTCCAAAGCCCTTTGGTTTCAGGGTGCAGTCAGTTATGTCTAGCTTCTCTGTTCCTTCTGTGCCGATCACTCCCCACCGTGTCCCGAGGGTGGGCTACTGGCTTCTCCCCAGGGTGACATTTTGTCATTTCTTCTCATCCAGTAAGGCCTCCCTTCCTTCTCAGGTGTTATTTTCTCTGTTTTTAGAGCATGCCTCTTCTCATGGGCACTCCATACCAGTTTATACTGATAGATCTAAGTCTGATGCGGGTGTGGGCTTTGGTGTGGTGTTTCCCACCTTCTGTCGAGGTGGGAGCCTCCCTGTGACTGCTTCTGTTTTTATGGCTGAGCTGACTGCTATTTTATTTGCCCTTCAGATTCTCTTCACTCTCCCCCACACCGCTTTTATTGTTTTTAGTGACTCACGAAGTTCTCTTTCTGCAATGGAGTCTTTTAATCCCTCTCATCCTTTGGTTTTATCCATTTTAGTTTGGCTTTTCCTTTTACGACGTCGTGGACGTCGTGTAGGTTTCTGTTGGGTTCCAGCTCATGTAGGAGTGGCAAGGAATGAACGAGCTGATCAGCTGGCCAAGGCGGCAGCAGCTCGTCCCCCTCTTGCACAGTCCCCTCTGTATCGTCTGCCTGCTGCAGATATGCGCTCCTTTATTGCCTTCAGGGTTTGGTGCTGTTGGCAGGAGTATTGGGATGCTATGGGTGCCAATAAGTTGCGCTCGATTTGCCAGAAGGTAGGCTCATTCAGTTACCAGGGCTTACCTTGTCAATGGGAGACTGCTTTGTGCCGCCTCCGCATTGGTCACACCCGTTTCTCTCACGGTTTTTTTAATGGAGAGGGCTCCTCCTCCATTCTGTGATGACTGTCTGGTTCCCTTGACTGTTCGGCACCTGTTGGTGGAGTGTCCTAGTCTTGAGGATTTGCGGCGTCGGTTCCTCTCTGACCACCAAATGGATGGTGGTGTGTATCATCTTTCCTCCGTGCTTGGGAATGATGCCTGTGCCTTGGGAGGGGCAACCCTCTCCTTTGTGAAGGAGGCAGGACTTCTTAAGGGTATTTAGAATTTCTCCTTTTTGATTGTGTGGCTTATCCTCTGTTTTTTGTTTTTTGCTTTTTACTTCTTTGTTATATGGCGGCATATGATCCTGGCAGTTGCGCCGCCATGATTATTATGAAAAATAATATATATATATATATATATATATATATATATATATATTCATAGTGTATAAGTTTCTTATCCCCCCGCTGAGGGGGGTCACCTTGACGTGGTGGCGGGGCTTGAAGCGTGGCTGGCAGTGCCACCTACTTTGGAGGCATGCCTACCTTTGTAGGGTTCGGCATTTGTCAGTGTCGTGGACCAAGCACCCCCTACATCACTGGTAGACGAGGCCTACTGGTGATGTCAGTCCCTGCCCATTTGCCATCTAGGGCGGGACTGTTGCCTCCCCACGTGTTTGCCGTGCGTGGCGTCCCGTAATGCTGGGAGACGGGAGTCCTGGAGGTTGAGTGATGCTGCATGGTGCGCCCTGCAGCTAGCAATACACCTCTTTGGTCCCTTATTCTGGCTAGACGGGTGGCCTGGTTGGGCCCGACCAGGTCAATCGGCTGGTCACTGGCTAGCCATCCAGGCTAGTCAATTAGTGGCTTTAGGGTCAAGCGGGCACTGGGGGACCTGGTGGCTCCTATCGTCCTGGAGTCACCCTTGTCAGGGTCCCTTGGTGGTTACCTGCGTATACTTTCCCACTACCTCTGGGGTCGCCAGTGGTGTTTTCCCTGGCATATGGCCTCCCCTTGTTGGGCTCCATGGTGGGTGGAGGGGTGGGGGAATGAAGGTAGTTTTCTTATTATGGCTGCTAAAATTTCATCTGTTGACGACCCTGGTTCTGTCCCTGACCACCCTTTACAATCTTCCTCCTGTGCGCCTCTTGTGACTCTGGCTAGTGAGACCCATATTGCCACCCTGGATCCATACCTACCTGGTTCCAGTGGTTTACGGTCAGCGGCCACTACAAAGAAGAGCCGGACACAGACAACAACATATAGTGGACATGCCCGTGAGGTCCTGCCGGGTGTCTTTGAGAGGGTTGACTTCGCAAGGTACTACACCATTCGTACTTTGGATGGTCAACCTATTGCGAATTTGGATATTTTTACGGTTCATCGGCGAATCATGTCAATCTGTGGGAGGGAGCCGAAGATTTCACCTCAGGGGGATGGTAGCCTACTAGTGGAGGTTACATCCCCTGAAGAGGGTTCCCGGCTGGCTGCCCAGTGTAAGGACCCGGATGCGCTGTTTTCTTGTGTCCCTCATGCTTTTTTCAATCAGTGTCGAGGTGTTGTTTTCTCCAAAGACTTACTTCGCTACAGTGAAGAGAAGCTACTTGAAGAACTTCAGGTCCACAGGGTTGTCAAAGTGGAGAGGTTTCGGAAGAAGGTTGATGGTGTACTTACCCCAACTCCATCCTTGTTGCTGACATTCGACTGTACTGTTCTGCCTTCATCCATAAAGGTGGCTTGGTTGTCCCTTAGGGTTAAACCCTTTGTACCAAATCCACGACGCTGCTACCAATGTCAGATGTACGGGCATGTTGGGCGAGTCTGTCGTCGTTTGCAACAGGGCCTCCCAGTGGTGTGTGTCAGTTGTGGAGAATCCACTCATGCAGGACAGGACTGTCCTGGACCTGTTTGTTGTTTGCACTGTGGCGAGGCACATCCTGCTTCATCTAAAGACTGTGCTCGGTTTTGCTTGGAGAAGGAGATCCTCCTCATCCGTAATCGTGACAAAATAAGCTTTTCTGAGGCCAGGAGTAGAGCCATGTCATCTGTTTTCCGTAACGGAGTGTCTTATGCGTCAGTTTTGTCCGGTCATAGCCGTCCTCATCGACCTGTCCAGCAGCAGACTCGAGTTCCTCCTGTTGTGTCAGCTCCTATGCCTTCATCTGTTGATCCCATGCCAGTGCAACAATCTTCCGCACTTGAGATGGTTGCCGCTACAGTTCAAGATTCGACCTCTACATCTATGGTATCCCCTGTTAGTCATGGTGCACATTCTTCATTCGCTAAACGTCATCGTGGTTCCTCAGAGTCTTTGAGTCTTGAAGATCCTCCAAGCAAGGTGTCGGTCGTGGAGTCCACACCCTCTGTAGTCACTCCATCTGTAACAGCCCTCAGACCCTGCTTCTGGGTCTTCGGGGCTTCTGGGGTGTCAGGTCAGTCTGGCACCTCTTCCTCCGGGGTATCGGATGTTCCTCCTCCGGTTACCTCTGAGGATCCTGTCCTGCCCCCTCCACGTTTGGAGGCCAGGACCCCAATCCCTCCTGCTCGACCTCTTGGTTCACTAGGGGCCCCGGGCAGGGTTCGGAGTAGCTCTTCCTCTCCTGCTGGGCAGCGACGGGTGTCTGTGAAGTCTCCCAACACTTCGCAGACCCCAGGCCCTCGTTCTAGCCATGCTGCTGCCCGTGACAAGGCCCTTCGTGGGCGTATCCGCATTCCCAAGAAGATTGTCTCCCAGGGTCGCTCAGTGGTTTCCACTAAGTGACCCTTTCTTTTGGGTATATAGTTCCTCCATTTTAATATTTTTAGTATTTTTTTTTTTTTTTTTTATGGTTTTCTGTTTGTCCCTCTCCCCTGCCCCTTTTTATTTCAATAGTTTTAATGGCTAATATTATTCAATGGAACTGCCGTGGTTTACGAGCCAACTGGGAGGAACTCCGTTGGCTTCTGGCTGAGTATTCACCTGTGTGTGTTTGCCTACAAGAGACAATGGTTGGTGATGCTGCACCTCCCAGTCCACCTGGTTACCAGGTTTTTTATTCAGATCCTCTTCCTGGACAGGGTCATGGTGGGGGTGTGGCTATTCTAGTACGCAGTGACATACCTTTCACTGCTGTGAATCTTAACACTCCACTGCAGGCTGTTGCTCTCCAGATTTTCCTTCCCCGTCATTATACTGTGTGCTCTTTGTACCTCCCTCCTAGTGCCATTATTCAGAGGGTTGATCTTGAAAATCTTATTCGTGCACTTCCCTCACCCTATTTTTTGCTGGGTGACATGAACAGTCATCATCCCTTGTGGGGTGGCTCCACAGCTGACTCTAGAGGTACTATGTTAGCCTCCATTGTGGAGGATGTGGATCTGTACATTTTAAATTCTGGTGAAGTTACTTACTTCCATAGTCAAACGGGTATTTTTACTGCTATTGATTTGTCTCTGTGCTCTGCAGGGATAGCCCTGAATTTTACATGGGCTGTGTTACCAGACTTACATGGCAGTGACCACTTCCCTATTTTATTAAGATCGACACAAAGCGAGCCTCGGAGTCGTCTTCCCCGTTGGCGCTTGGATAGGGCAGTCTGGCCGGTTTTTGAGGAGCTGTGTTCCCCGAGCCGATGTGTGGAGGATTTTGTCAGCACTGATGCTGCTGTTGATTATTTCATAGACTTACTTTACTCGGCGGCACTGCAGAGTATTCCGAGAACAGCTGGTCACTTTCCTCGCCGTCCAGTTCCCTGGTGGACCAATGAATGTGCTTCTGCTGTTCGGGCTAAACGTGCTGCTTTCTCCCGACTTCGTCGTCACCGAGGTGACCCTGGCTACTTAGTGGCATATAGGAGGGCCCGAGCTCATGCCCGGCGGGTTATGAAGGAGGCTAGGAGGAAGTCTTGGGCGTCATTTGTTTCTTCAATTTCTTCACAGACTCCTCTCACGAAAGTGTGGAAACGGGTGAGGAAGATTTCAGGGAAATTTCCCGTTCCCTCTCCTCCTGTTTTATCTCGTGCAGGTGTGGTGGTGGCTCATTCTTCGTCTGTTGCCGAGATATTTGCCGCTCATTTTGCTAATGTCTCTAGGAAGGACACCTCATCCCCGTCGGCACGCCGCCGACGGCACCTGGAATCCTTGGGCATTAGTTTTCCATCTACTGCAGAGGAGTCGTATAATGTTGCTTTTTCTGCTTCTGAACTTCAGACGGCATTGTCACAGTGTCGCGACTCGTCTCCAGGCTTGGATGATGTCCCATATGCCTTCTTACACCACTTGCCTGATGCAGCCCTTCATTTTCTGTTGTCACTGTATAACAGAATTTGGTGCACTGGTGGGTTTCCGACCTCATGGGGTGTTGCTGTGGTTCTCCCCATCCCTAAGCCGGGTAAGGATCACTTGCAGGCCACTAATTATCGCCCAATCTCGCTGACATCTTGCCTTTGTAAGGTCCTTGAAAAAATGGTGAATAGTCGGCTCATGTGGTACTTAGAGAAGGGTGGTTACTTGTCTCCAGTCCAGTGTGGGTTTCGGAAGATGCGGTCGACCACAGATGCTCTCCTTTCTTTAGAATCTTCCATCTGAGAGGCTTTTGCAACTAACCAGCATCATATCACAGTGTTCTTTGATTTGGAGAAGGCGTACGACACTTCCTGGCGTCATGGTATATTACAATCACTTTATGAGTTTGGTCTCCGTGGGCGACTCCCCACTTCTATCCGGGAGTTTTTATCTAATCGTATTATTCGGGCCCGAGTTGGGAGTGAGCTGTCTACTGCACATCCCCTTGAGGATGGTGTGCCACAAGGGAGCATACTAAGTGTTACCCTTTTCGCAGTGGCAATTAACAGCGTTATTTCTGTGCTCCCTGATGGTGTTCGTGGCTCTCTCTATGTTGACGATTTATCAATCTCTGTCACTGCCTCACGGATGTCAATGGCAGAAAGGAGGATGCAGATGGCTCTCAACCGTGTCTCTAGATGGGCTAATGACCGAGGTTTTCGATTTTCCTTCAAGAAGACCGTTGCCATGCATTTTTGCCGCATTCGTGGAGTCCACCCTGACCCAAACCTTTTTTTAGACGGGCGTCGTATTTCGTGTTTAAAGGAAACCCGGTTTTTAGGGCTGATTTTTGACAGCCGGTTGACTTGGGTCCCTCACCTGAGGTACGTAAAAGCTGAGTGTCTCAGAGCATTGGGTCTCTTGAAAGTTTTAGCGCACACGTACTGGGGAGCTGATCGCAAGACCCTCCTCCTCTTGCATCAGTCTCTGATTTTATCCAAACTTCATTATGGATGTGAAGTTTATTCTTCTGCCTCAGAAGCCCGGCTTCGTAGTTTAGATTCCATACATCATGCTGGTGTTCGTCTCGCCACTGGGGCATTCCGATCTTCCCCGATTTCGAGTTTGTTGGCTGATGCTGGTGTCCTTCCTCTAGACTTCCTCCTGTTCTTCCCTTTTGATGAGATGTTGGTATCGCTTATCTCGTCTCCCAGACTCTGTGTCCTTTGTCAAGGTCTCTCAAGATTCTCGGTCACCTATTTTTGCCACTCGGCCATCCTTTCCAAAGCCCTTTGGTTTCAGGGTGCAGTCAGTTATGTCTAGCTTCTCTGTTCCTTCTGTGCCGATCACTCCCCACCGTGTCCCGAGGGTGGGCTACTGGCTTCTCCCCAGGGTGACATTTTGTTGTTTCATCTCATCCAGTAAGGCCTCCCTTCCGTCTCAGGTTTTATTTTCTCTGTTTTTAGAGCATGCCTCTTCTCATGGGGACTCCATACCAGTTTATACTGATGAATCCAAGTCTGATGCGGGTGTGGGCTTTGGTGTGGTGTTTCCCACCTTCTGTCGAGGTAGGAGCCTCCCTATGACTGCTTCTGTTTTTACGGCTGAGCTGACTGCTATTTTATTTGCCCTTCAGATTCTCTTCACTCTCCCCCACACTGCTTTTACTGTTTTTAGTGACTCACGAAGTGCTCTTTCTGCAATGGAGTCTTTTAATCCCTCTCATCCTTTGGTTTTATCCATTTTGGAGTGGCTTTTCCTTTTAGGGCGTCGTGGACGTCGTGTGGATTTCTGTTGGGTTCCAGCTCATGTAGGAGTGGCAGGGAATGAACGAGCTGATCAGCTGGCCAAGGCGGCAGCGGCTCGTCCCCCTCTTGCACAGTCTCCTCTGTATCGTCTGCCTGCTGCAGATATGCGCTCCTGTATTGCCTCCAGAGTTTGGTGCTGTTGGCAGGAGCATTGGGATGCTGTAGGTGCCAATAAGTTGCGCTCGATTTGCCAGAAGGTGGGCTCATTCAGTTACCAGGGCTTCCCTCGTCAATGGGAGACTGCTTTGTGCCGCCTCCGCATTGGCCACACCCGTTTCTCTCATGGCTTTTTAATGGAAAGGGCTCCTCCTCCATTCTGTGATGACTGTCTGGTTCCCTTGACTGTTCGGCACCTGTTGGTGGAGTGCCCTAGTCTTGAGGATTTGCGTCGTCGATTCCTCTCTGACCACCAAACGGATGGTGGTGTGTATCATCTTTCCTCTGTGCTTGGGGAGGATGCCTGTGCCTTGGGAGGGGCAACCCTCTCGTTTGTGAAGGAGGCAGGACTTTTTAAGGATATTTAGAATTTCTCCTTTTTGATTGTGTGGTTTATCCTCTGTTTTTTGTTTTTACTTTTTACTTCTTTGTTATACGGCGGCATATGACCCTGGCAGTTGCGCCGCCATGATTATTATGAAAAAAAAAAAAAAAAAAAAAAAAAGTTTCTTATCCATTTAAGCTTGACTATGGCTCACAAATGTATGGGTCAGCATTGGATGCTGTCCTCCGTAAATTTGTGCGTCAGAACGTGTGCTTGCGTATATGTCTTGGAGCCCTTCAATGTACTCGTGTGGAGCGGCTGGAAGTTGAAGCTAATGTGCCTCCCCTCTGTCTACAACGACACCACTTGTTATTTTCTTATGGTATCACCACCCACCGTAAGCACTCACTTGGCCTCCCAACTTGTCGGATCCTCCTACAGTTGGAATACCTGCTGTCCTGCTATATGCTGCCCTCAAGCCAGTGGCTGTGAGGCTTCACTTCCACTGTGATGTATTAGGGTAAGACCTTTCTAATGGGGATCAGGTTTTAACATAAAAAATCGTGCCCTAGAAGTCACTACCACCTTCAACACTGACTGGCTCCCCGTCACTAAGTACAAGGCGCCAGAGGTCGAGGTATGATAGTTGTTCTGGATGATCCTCATTAGACACCTAGTATCATTCCACTTGTACACCAACGGCTCTAAGTTAAATGAATGTGTGGGTGCGAGTGTGTGGTCTACGGAGTGCCGCATCTATTTTCGCTTACCCTCCCATATGTCTGTATTCACTGCCGAATTATTTGCATGAGATGAAGCTATAGGCTTTGCCTTGTGTTCAAATAACGACAGTTTTGTAACTTTTTTCGGACTCTTAAGTCTGCCCTTCAGGTAATTCATTTGTGTAGGACTGATTCATATGAGGTGCTGGGACACATTTTCGATGAACTACTCACATGTGCTATATCCTTCTGTCTGATCTGGGTGCCTGGCCATTGTTGTTTTCACGGCAATGAGCAGGCTGACGTACTAGCTCAATCGGCTGTAGAACTCAAGGAGACTTGAGACGTTCTCCTTGAGCTACAGTCTAGTCTCTCGTTCGGAAAGAAATCGGTTCATCTTCTGTAGCAAAGTCAGTGGACCAACCTGGCAATTCCTTCAGTCAAAATGACCATATGTGACTGGTCCAGTTCCTCCCAAGGAAACAGGCTGGAGGAGGTCGTGTTAGCTCGTCTCTGCATGAATTCCACCTTATTGGCAAATATGTTACCATCTATTAACAATTTCTACCGCTATGTACAGTCATGAGAAAAACTATCGTTACCCTCCAGAACTATGCACTATGACAAAACGACGAAGTGTTGTGGACTGATGGGACAGGAAAGTTTGTACCGCAAACCTGTCAGTGTCGGTTATATATTTTTTTTTTCTTTTAAGCGAGGAAGAAGGAACCAAAGGCCATGAGCCCGCAGTAACAGTTCCCTCCAAGAGAAAAACAAAATACAATAGAGAGGCAATTTCAAGATCCGATCATTTTGAGATGCCTGGACACACTGCATTTGAAAGACTGGAGATCATAGGCAGCAGGAAATCAAACAGAGGGAGACAGTTCCAGAGTTGACCTGTTGCATAAATGAAAGACTGGGAGTAACGGTTAACTCTTGCATTAGAGAGCTGGACAGAAAAGGGATGAGAGTTTGCTGCCAGACGGGTGCTACGTGCCCGTCGTAGAGGTGGAGGAATGCAAGCAGACAGTTCAGAGGAGCAGTGACCATTAAAGTAGCGATAGAAAAGAGATAAAGATGTAACAGTGCGGCGAAGAGACAGAGGTTGAAGGGAGTCAGTAAGAGGAGGAGAGTTAATGAGACGAAAAGCCTTTGACTCCACCCTATTGAGAAGAGCTGTATGTGGGGAGCCTCCCCACACATGAGAGTTGTACTCCACACAGGGGTGGATAAAACCCCAGTATAGAGTCAACAATTGTACAGGGGTAAAGAAAGAGCGGAGTCGGCTAAGCACACCTAATCTCTCGGAAGCAGATTTTACAAGAGATGTAATATGATCTTTCCAAGATAAGTCCCGAGTAAATGAAACCCCAAGCATGTTCAAGGATGATGCAGGATTAAGCTGAATATTATTAAACATTAGTGGGTATACCTGTGGAAGATTTTGTCGGGTTGATAGGTGTAAGAACTGAGTCTTAGATGCATTAAAAACAACCATATTATTTTTTCCCCAGTCAGAGATACGAGCCAACTCAGGCATTAGGTGTGCCATAACCTCATCCCTTGTTTGTTGAAGTAACTGTTGAGATGGGCGTTGCGGGAACCGAATGGAAAGGTGAAGGGTGGAGTCAACAGCGTATGAGTGGATAGGGTTAGATGTACAACTTAGAAGGAAGAGAGTTGGTGATAGGACAGAGCCCTGAGGAACACCACTGTTGATAGATGTAGGAGAAGAACGATGGCCGTCTACAACAGTGGCTATACAACGACCAGAAAGGAAGCTAGCGATAAAGGCACAGATAGAAGACTAGAAACTGTAGGAGGGCAGTTTGGAAATTAAAGATTTATGCCAGACTCGATCGAAAGCCTTTGAGATGTCAAGGCAATGGCAAAGCTTTCGCCAAAGTCCCGAAAGGAGGATGACCAGGAGTCTGAAAGGTAGGTGAGAAGATCGCCAGTGGAGCGTCCCTGACGGAACCCGTACTGACGATCGGAAAGAAGGTTGTGATAGGAAAGATGCCTTAAAATTTTTCTATTGAGAATTGACTCAAAAACTTTTGAAATACAGGATGTCAAAGCAATTGGACGATAGTTGGAGGGTTGGGAGTGGTCACCCTTCTTTAGGACTGGCTGAATGAGAGCAAACTTCCAGCAAGAAGGAAAGGTACAAGTTGACAAAGGCGAATGAGTTTGCATAGGCAGGGTGTAAGCACAGAAGCACAGTTCTTGAGAACAACAGGACGGACCCCATCAGGCCCATATGCCTTGTTAGTACTGAGGCCAGTGATGGCAGAAAATACATCAGCTGAAGAAATTTTAATGTCAGCCATGAGGAAGTCAGAGGGGGGAAGTGATGGAGGAACAGCACCGGCATCGTCTAGGGTGGAATTGGAGAAGAATGTCTGTGCGAAGAGATATGCTTTATCAGTAGAAGAAATAGCGCCAGAACCATCAGCGTAGAAAAGAGGAGGGAAGGATGATGAGGTAAAGTTGTTAGAAAGGTTTTTTACAGGGTGCCAGAAGGAGCGGGAAGAATTCGAGTTGGAGAGTTGAGAGCATTTAGTACGGATGAAATTATTTTTAGCAGAGCGAAGAACAGACTTAGCACAATTCCGGGCAGAAACGTAAAGATGATGTGATTCAGGGGTGGGTTGGCTCCGGTACCTTTTGTAGGCCCTCTCCTTGTTGCGGACAGCATTAGAACAACCGTTATTAAACCAAGGCTTTCTTGCGTTAGTCAAAGGATATGAGAAAGGAATGTATGCTTCCATGCCCGAGAGAATAACCTCCGTAATGCGCAAGGCACACTCAGATGGCTCACGGCCATGGAAGCAATAATCTTTCCAGGGAAAATCAAAGTACTGCCGGAGGGCCTCCCAGTCCGAGGCTCCAAAATGCCACAGACGACGTTTCCCTGGAGGGTCCACAGGCCGTACCGGAGTGATAGGACATGTTAAGGTGATAAGGTTGTGATCGGATGAGCCCAACAGAGAGAAAAGATTAACAGAGTAAGCATAAGTTGTGGGGAAGAGGTCAAGTATGTTGGAGCTCTCTCCAAGGTGGTCAGGAATACGGGTAGGGTGCTGTACAAGCTGCTCTTGGTCATTAAGAATAGAAAAGATGTAGGCTTGTTCACCAGGTGGACCAGTGAAAGGAGAGGAGAGCCAAAGGTGGTTGAAATCTCCTAGAATTGAGATTTCAGAGAAAGGAGAAATGGATAGAATGTGTTCCATTGTAGAAGTAAGATAGTCGGAGAATTTTTGATAGTCAGTAGAATTAGGAGATAAGTAAACAGCACAGATATATTTAGTCAGATATTGACAGGAAAGCCGAAGCCAGAGAGTAGAGAATTCAGAAGAATCGAGTTCAGGAACACGAGAGCAAGATAAGTCGTTGCGTATATATACACAACAGCCACCTTTGGCTTTGAAATGAGTATAGAGAAAATAGGAGGATACAGAAAAGGGTTTCCTGTCACTTGCCTCAGACAGCTGAGTCTCAGTTAGAAAAAGAATGTGAGGTTTAGAAGAGGAGAAGTGGTGCTCAACAGAGCGAAAGTAAGAGGAAAGGCCGCGAATGTTGCAGAAATGAGGAAGAAGTGAGTCAGACAGTGTTTCCAGGCACCTCCAGTCGTCACCGGGAGAGGGGCGGATGGTGGGGGCATTTATGTTCCCCCCCCCCTGGGGACTCCGAGGCTTGGTGAAGAGACGCAATAATTTTTTTACATTTTGGAAAGGGAATTGTAGTGTGTACTGTGCATGTAGTTTGGTGTAGATAGTTAGAGAAATTTGTACTGGAGAGCATGCTGGCCTACTCTCTGCGTAACTGAGACACTGATATTAGACTGTGACACACAATATTAGAATTTGTGCTCCAGGTAGTAAAAGCTAATTAGATCGTTTGGCCACTGTTTTATTATCCGGCACCGAATGCATTAAATATAATTATAACAGAATGGTGTAAAGTCGGCAACACATATGCAAACAGGTAATGAGTATGTGCACCCTTGCCAGACGTATGATAGTACTTCAGCCGATACAAGCCAAGTTAGTGAGATTAAAATATGTATTGCTTTCAACGTATCATAAATGTTGAGTAGAAGGAAAATAATAATGCATGTTTAGTCTCATTGCTTTAATATTCCAAAACAGCCTTTACGCGTCTGAAACATCCATCTGAAGCATTCAACAACCCACCTAAAGCAAACAAATGAACTCGTGCACCCGTGCTAAACTAAAAAAAAAAAAAAAATGTCGATGCCAGATTTAATACTCTTCAACATAATTTATTTGTTCTATTCTATAGATAATAAGTGGCAAATAGTGGGAAAAATATTAATCTTGCCGAATTTCATCATTTATCCCCGGCAGGTCGTTCAGGGTAACGCAAACACGTCATATATATTTACCCGCTATATGGCTCATTCTTGCTCATTATTCCAACTTTTGTAATGGGATTGTCAAATGACAAAACTAGATAGAGGAGGGGCGAACAGCAAGGACCCCCCCACATAGCCCAGCTAACGTTCGTTTCGTATCGAACATTCCTGTGGTAACGATAGTTTTTTATGACTGCACCACCTGTGACGCGGTGTTATCTATCAGTCATCCCTTTGTACTGCAATAGGTATACTGGGGGACGTACTTCTCTGGCTACCTACTGTAGGACAGAAGTGCTCCCTTTCACACTTGATTCTGTCTTGGGTGATGGGGACGTTGGTGTGACTAATAAACTGGTGATTTTCCTGAAGATCAGACTACTCGGAGCCCCACTGTAGGGGGTCACCTTGACGTGGTGGGGCTTGAAGCATGGTTGGGAGTGCCACCTACTTGGGAGGCAAACCTACCTTTGTAGGGTTTGGCATTTGTCGGCCTTGTGGACCAAGCACCCCCTACATCACTGGTAGAGGATGCCTACTGGTGATGTCAGTCCCTGCCCATTTGCCATCTAGGGCGGGACTGTTGCCTCCCCACGTGTTTGCCGTGCGTGCCGTTCCGTAATGCTGGGAGACGGGAGTCCTGGTGGTTGAGCGATGCTGCATGGTGCGCCCTGCAGCTAGCAAAACACCTCTTTGGTCCCTTATTCTGGCTAGACGGGTGGCCTGGTTGGGCCCGACCAGGTCAATCGGCTGGTCACTGGCTAGCCATCCAGGCTAGTCACCTAGTGGCTTTAGGGTCAAGCAGGCACTGGGGTACCTGGTGGCTCCTATCGTCCAGGAGTCACCCTTGTCAGGGTCCCTTGGTGGTTACCTGCGTATACTTCCCCACTACCTCTGGGGTCGCCAGTGGTGCTTTCCCTGGCATATGGCCTTCCCTTCTTGGGCTCCATGGTGAGTGGAGAGGTGGGGGAATGAAGGTGGTTTTTCTTTGAATATGGCATCTTCAAAAATTTTTGCAGCTGACGACCCTGGTTCCGTCCCTGACCATCCTTTGCAGTCTCCCTCCTGTGCGCCTCCTGTGCCTCTGGCTGGTGAGGCCCATATTGCCACCCTGGAACCATACTTGCCTGGTTGCAGTGGTTTGCGGCCAGTGGCCACTAAAAAGAAGAGCCAGCAACAGACAACAACATATTGTGGACATGCCTGTGAGGTCCCGCTGGGTGTCTTTGAGAGGGATGATTTCGCAAGGTACTACACCGTTCGTACTTTGGATGGTCAGCCTATTGGGAATTTGGACATTTTTACTGTTCATCGGCGCATTATGTCAATGTGTGGGAAAGAGCGGAAGATTTCACCTCAGGGGGATGGTAGCCTACTAGTGGAGGTTACATCCCCTGAAGAGGGTTCCCGGCTGGCTGCCCGGATGCGCTGTTTACTTGTGTTCCTCATGCTTTTTTCAATCATAGTCGAGGTGTTGTTTTCTCCAAAGACTTACTTCGTTACAGTGAAGAGAAGCTGCTTGAGGAACTCCAGGTCCACAGGGTTGTTAAAGTGGAGAGGTTTCGGAACAAGGTTGATGGTGTACTTACCCCAACTCCATCCTTGTTGCTGACGTTCAACTGCACTGTTCTCCCTTCATCCATCAAGATGGCTTGGTTGTTCCTTAGGGTCAAACCCTTTGTACCAAACCCACGACGCTGCCGCCACTGTCAGATGTACGGGCATGTTGGGCGAGTCTGTCGTCCTTTGCAACAGGGCCTCCCAGTGGTGTGTGTCAGTTGTGGAGAATCCACTCATGCAGGACAGGACTGTCCTGGACCTGTTTGTTGTTTGGACTGTGGCGAGGCACATCCTGCTTCATCTAAAGACTGTGCCCGGTTTTCTTGGAGAAGGAGATCCTCCACATCCGTAATCGTGATAAAATAAGCTTTTCTGAGGCCAGGAGTAGAGCCATGTCATCTGTTTTCCGTAACGGAGTGTCTTATGCGTCAGTTTTGTCCGGTCATAGCCGTCCTCGTCGTCCTGTCCAGCAGCAGACCCGAGTTCCTCCTGTTGTGTCAGCTCCTATGCCTTCATCTGTTGATTCCATGTCAGTGAAACAATCTCCTGCTCTTGAGACGGTTGCCGCTACAGTTCAAGTCGCGACCTCTACGTATATGGTATCCCCTGGTAATCATGGTGCACATTCTTCATTCGCTAAACGTCATCGTGGTTCCTCAGAGTCTTTGAGTCTTGAAGATCCTCCAAGCAAGGTGTCGGTCGTGGAGTCCACATCCTCTGTAGTTAGTCCATCTGTGCAACAGCCCTCGGACCCTTTTTCTGGGTCTTCGGGGGCTTCTGGGGTGTCAGGTCAGTCTGGCACCTCTTCCTCCGGGGTATCTGATGTTCCTCCTCCAATTACCTCGGAGGATCCTGTCCTGCCCTCTCCACGTTTGGAGGCCAGGATCCCAACCCCTCCTGCTCGACCTCTTGGTTCACAGGGGGCCCCGGGCAAGGTTCGGAGTAGCACTTCCTTTCCTGCTGGGCAGCGACGGGTGTCTGTGAAGTCTCCCAACACTTCGCAGACCCCAGGCCCTCGTTCTAGCCATGCTGCTGCCCGTGACAAGCCCCTTAGTGGGCGTATCCGCATTCCCAAGAAGATTGTCTCCCAGGGTCGTTCAGTGGTTTCCACTAAGTGACCCTTTCTTTTGTGTATATAGTTCCTCCATTTTAATATTTTTAGTATTTTTTTTATGGTTTTTTTGTTTCTCCCTCTCCCCAGCCCCTTTTTATTTCAATAGTTTTAATGGCTAATATTATTCAATGGAACTGCCGTGGTTTACGAGCCAACTGGGAGGAACTCCGTTGGCTTCTGGCTGAGTATTCACCTGTGTGTGTTTGCCTACAAGAGACAATGGTTGGTGATGCTGCGCCTCCCAGTCCACCTGGTTACCAGGTTTTTTATTCAGATCCTCTTCCTGGACAGGGTCATGGTGGGGGTGGGGCTATTCTAGTATGCAGTGACATACCTTTCACTGCTGTGAGTCTTAACACTCCACTGCAGGCTGTTACTCTCCAGATTTTCCTTCCCCGTCGTTATACTGTGTGCTCTTTGTACCTCCCTCCTAGTGCCACTATTGAGAGGGTTGATCTTGAAAATCTTATTCATGCACTTCCCTCACCCTATTTCTTGCTGGCCGACATGAACAGTCATCATCCCCTGTGGGGTGGCTCCACAGCTGATGCTAGAAGTACTATGTTAGCCTCCATTGTGGAGGATGTGGATCTGTACATTTTAAATTCTGGTGAAGTTACTTACTTCCATAGTCAAACGGGTATTTTTACTGCTATTGATTTGTCTCTGTGCTCTACAGGGGTAGCCCTGAATTTTACATGGGCTGTGTTACCGGACTTACATGGCAGTGACCACTTCCCTATTTTATTAAGATCGACACAGAGTGAGCCTCGGCGTCGTCTTCCACGCTGGCGCTTGGATAGGGCAGTCTGGCCGGTTTTTGAGGAGCTGTGTTCCCCGAGCCAATGTGTGGAGGATTTTGTCAGCACTGACGCTGCTGTTGAGTATTTCATAGACTTACTCCACTCGTCGGCACTGCAGAGTATTCCGAGAACAGCTGGTCACTTTCCTTGCCGTCCAGTTCCCTGGTGGACCGATGAGTGTGCTTCTGCTGTTCGGGCTAAACGTGCTGCTTTCTCCCGACTTCGTCATCACCGAGGTGACCCTGGTTACTTAGCGGCATATAGGAGGGCCCGAGCTCATGCCCGGCTGGTTATGAAGGAGGCTACGAGGAAGTCTTGGGCGTCATTTGTTTCTTCAATTTCTTCACAGACTCCTCTCACGAAAGTGTGGAAACGGGTGAGGAAGATTTCAGGGAAATTTCCCGTTCCCTCTCCTCCTGTCTTTATCTCATGCAGGTGTGGTGGTGGCTCATTCTTCGTCTGTTGCCGAGATATTTGCAGCTCATTTTGCTAATGTCTCTAGGAAAGACACCTCATCCCCGTCGGCACGCCGCCGACGGCACCTGGAATCTTTGGGCATTAGTTTTCCATCTACTGCGGAAGAGTCGTATAATGTTGCTTTTTCTGCTTCTGAACTTCAGACGGCATTGTCGCAGTGTCGCGACTCGTCTCCAGGCTTGGATGATGTCCGATATGCCTTGTTACACCACTTGCCTGATGCAGCCCTTCATTTTCTGTTGTCACTGTATAAAAGAATTTGGTGCACTGGTGGGTTTCCAGCCTCATGGGGTGTTGCTGTGGTTCTCTCCATCCCTAAGCCGGGTAAGGATCACTTGCAGGCCACTAATTATCGCCCTATCTCGCTGACATCTTGCCTTTGTAAGGTCCTCGAAAAAATGGTGAATAGTCGGCTCATGTGGTACTTAGAGAAGGGTGGTTACTTATCTCCAGTCCAGTGTGGGTTTCGGAAGATGCGGTCGACCACAGATGCTCTCCTTTCTTTAGAATCTTCCATCTGCCAGGCTTTTGCAACTAACCAGCATCATATCACAGTGTTCTTTGATTTGGAGAAGGCGTACGACACTTCCTGGCGTCATGGTATATTACAATCACTTTATGAGTTTGGTCTCCGTGGGCGACTCCCCACTTCTATCCGGGAGTTTTTATCTAATCGTATTATTCGGGTCCGAGTTGGGAGTGAGCTGTCTACTGCACGTCCCCTTGAGGATGGTGTGCCACAAGGGAGCATACTAAGTGTTACCCTTTTCGCAGTGGCAATTAACAGCGTTATTTCTGTGCTCCCTGATGGTGTTCGTGGCTCTCTCTATGTTGACGATTTATCAATCTCTGTCACTGCCTCACGGATGTCAATGGCAGAAAGGAGGATGCAGATGGCTCTCAACCGTGTCTCTAGATGGGCTGATGACCGAGGTTTTCGATTTTTCCTTCAAGAAGACCGTTGCCATGCATTTTTGCCGCATTCGTGGAGTCCACCCTGACCCAAACCTTTTTTTAGACGGGCGTCGTATTTCGTGTTTAAAGGAAACCCGGTTTTTAGGGCTGATTTTTGACAGCCGGTTGACTTGGGTCCCTCACTTGAGGTACGTAAAAGCTGAGTGTCTCAGAGCATTGGGTCTCTTGAAAGTTTTAGCGCACACATACTGGGGAGCTGATCGCAAGACCCTCCTCCTCTTGCATCAGTCTGTGATTTTATCCAAACTTCATTATGGATGTGAAGTTTATTCTTCTGCCTCAGAAGCCCGGCTTCGTCGTTTAGATTCCATACATCATGCTGGTGTTCGTCTCGCCACTTGGGCATTCCGATCTTCCCCGATTTCGAGTTAGTTGGCTGATGCTGGTGTCCTTCCTCTAGACTTGCTCCGCTCTTCCCTTTTGATGCAATGTTGGTATCGCTTATCTCGTCTCCCAGACTCTGTGCCCTTTGTCAAGGTCTCTCAAGATTCTCGGTCACCTATTTTTGCCACTCGGCCATCCTTTCCAAAGCCCTTTGGTTTCAGGGTGCAATCAGTTATGTCTAGCTTCTCTGTTCCTTCTGTGCCGATCACTCCCCACCGTGTCCCGAGGGTGGGCTACTGGCTTCTCCCCAGGGTGACATTTTGTCATTTCTTCTCATCCAGTAAGGCCTCCCTTCCTTCTCAGGTGTTATTTTCTCTGTTTTTAGAGCATGCCTCTTCTCATGGGCACTCCATACCAGTTTATACTGATAGATCTAAGTCTGATGCGGGTGTGGGCTTTGGTGTGGTGTTTCCCACCTTCTGTCGAGGTGGGAGCCTCCCTGTGACTGCTTCTGTTTTTATGGCTGAGCTGACTGCTATTTTATTTGCCCTTCAGATTCTCTTCACTCTCCCCCACACCGCTTTTATTGTTTTTAGTGACTCACGAAGTTCTCTTTCTGCAATGGAGTCTTTTAATCCCTCTCATCCTTTGGTTTTATCCATTTTAGAGTGGCTTTTCCTTTTAGGGCGTCGTGGACGTCGTGTAGATTTCTGTTGGGTTCCAGCTCATGTAGGAGTGGCAAGGAATGAACGAACTGATCAGCTGGCCAAGGCGGCAGCAGCTCGTCCCCCTCTTGCACAGTCCCCTCTGTATCGTCTGCCTGCTGCAGATATGCGCTCCTTTATTGCCTTCAGGGTTTGGTGCTGTTGGCAGGAGTATTGGGATGCTGTGGGTGCCAATAAGTTGCGCCCGATTTGCCAGAAGGTGGGCTCATTCAGTTACCAGGGCTTACCTTGTCAATGGGAGACTGCTTTGTGCCGCCTCCGCATTGGCCACACCCGTTTCTCTCACGGTTTTTTAATGGAGAGGGCTCCTCCTCCATTCTGTGATGACTGTCTGGTTCCCTTGACTGTTCGGCACCTGTTGGTGGAGTGTCCTAGTCTTGAGGATTTGCGGCGTCGGTTCCTCTCTGACCACCAAATGGATGGTGGTGTGTATCATCTTTCCTCCGTGCTTGGGGATGATGCCTGTGCCTTGGGAGGGGCAACCCTCTCCTTTGTGAAGGAGGCAGGACTTCTTAAGGATATTTAGAATTTCTCCTTTTTGATTGTGTGGCTTATCCTCTGTTTTTTGTTTTTTGCTTTTTACTTCTTTGTTATACGGCGGCATATGACCCTGGCAGTTGCGCCGCCATGATTATTATGAAAAATAATATATATATATATATATATTCATAGTGTATAAGTTTCTTATCCATTTAAGCTTGACTATGGCTCACAAATGTATGGGTCAGCATTGGATGCTGTCCTCCGTAGATTTGTGCGTCAGAACGTGTGCTTGCGTATATGTCTTGGAGCCCTTCAATGTACTCGTGTGGAGCGGCTGGAAGTTGAAGCTAATGTGCCTCCCCTCTGTCTACGACGACACCACTTGTTATTTTCTTATGGTATCACCACCCACCGTAAGCACTCACTTGGCCTCCCAACTTGTCGGATCCTCCTACAGTTGGAATACCTGCTGTCCTGCTATATGCTGCCCTCAAGCCAGTGGCTGTGAGGCTTCACTTCCACTGTGATGTATTAGGGTAAGACCTTTCTAATGGGGATCAGGTTTTAACATAAAAAATAGTGCCCTAGGAGTCACTACCACCTTCAACACTGACTGGCTCCCCGTCACTAAGTACAAGGCGCCAGAGGTCGAGGTATGATAGTTGTTCTGGATGATCCTCATTAGACACCTAGTATCATTCCACTTGTACACCAATGGCTCTAAGTTGAATGAATGTGTGGGTGCGAGTGTGTGGTCTACGGAGTGCCGCATCTATTTTCGCTTACCCTCCCATATGTCTGTATTCACTGCCGAATTATTTGCATGAGATGAAGCTATAGGCTTTGCCTTGTGTTCAAATAACGACAGTTTTGTAACTTTTTTCGGACTCTTAAGTCTGCCCTTCAGGTAATTCATTTGTGTAGGACTGATTCATATGAGGTGCTGGGCCACATTTTCGATGAACTACACACATGTGCTATATCCTTCTGTCTGATCTGGGTGCCTGGCCATTGTTGTTTTCATGGCAATGAGCAGGCTGACGTACTAGCTCAATCGGCTGTAGAACTCAAGGAGACTTGAGACGTTCCCCTTGAGCTACAGTCTAGTCTCTCGTTCGGAAAGAAATCGGTTCATCTTCTGTAGCAAAGTCAGTGGACCAACCTGGCAATTCCTTCAGTCAAAATGACCATATGTGACTGGTCCAGTTCCTCCCAAGGAAACAGGCTGGAGGAGGTCGTGTTAGCTCGTCTCTGCATGAATTCCACCTTATTGGCAAATATGTTACCATATATTAACAATTTCTACCGCTATGTACAGTCATGAGAAAAACTATCGTTACCTTCCAGAACTATGCACTATGACAAAACGACGAAGTGTTGTGGACTGATGGGACAGGAAAGTTTGTACCGCAAACCTGTCAGTGTCGGTTATATTTTTTTTTTCTTTTAAGCGAGGAAGAAGGAACCAAAGGCCATGAGCCCGCAGTAACAGTTCCCTCCAAGAGAAAATCAAAATACAATAGAGAGGCAATTTCAAGATCCGATCATTTTGAGATGCCTGGACACACTGCATTTGAAAGACTGGAGATCATAGGCAGCAGGAAATACAAACAGAGGGAGACAGTTCCAGAGTTGACCTGTTGCATAAATGAAAGACTGGGAGTAACGGTTAACTCTTGCATTAGAGAGTTGGACAGAAAAGGGATGAGAGTTTGCTGCCAGACGGGTGCTACGTGCCCGTCGTAGAGGTGGAGGAATGCAAGCAGACAGTTCAGAGGAGCAGTGATCATTAAAGTAGCGATAGAAAAGAGATAAAGATGCAACAGTGCGGCGAAGAGACAGAGGTTGAAGGGAGTCAGTAAGAGGAGGAGAGTTAATGAGACGAAAAGCCTTTGACTCCACCCTATTGAGAAGAGCTGTACGTGGGGAGCCTCCCCACACATGAGAGTTGTACTCCACACAGGGGTGGATAAAACGCCTGTATAGAGTCAACAATTGTACAGGGGTAAAGAAAGAGCGGAGTCGGCTAAGCACACCAATCTCTTGGAAGCAGATTTTACAAGAGATGTAATATGATCTTTCCAAGATAAGTCCCGAGTAAATGAAACCCCAAGCATGTTCAAGGATGATGCAGGATTAAGCTGAATATTATTAAACATTAGTGGGTATACCTGTGGAAGATTTTGTCGGGTTGATAGGTGTAAGAACTGAGTCTTAGATGCATTAAAAACAACCATATTATTTTTACCCCAGTCAGAGATACGAGCCAAGTCAGACATTAGGTGTGCCATAACCTCATCCCTTGTTTGTTGAAGTAACTGTTGAGATGGGCGTTGCGGGAACCGAATGGAAAGGTGAAGGGTGGAGTCATCAGCGTATGAGTGGATAGGGTTAGATGTACAACTTAGAAGGAAGAGAGTTGGTGACAGGACAGAGCCCTGAGGAACACCACTGTTGATAGATGTAGGAGAAGAACGATGGCCGTCTACAACAGTGGCTATACAACGACCAGAAAGGAAGCTAGCGATAAAGGCACAGATAGAAGGATAGAAACTGTAGGAGGGCAGTTTGGAAATTAAAGATTTATGCCAGACTCGATCGAAAGCCTTTGAGATGTCAAGGCAATGGCAAAGCTTTCGCCAAAGTTCCGAAAGGAGGATGACCAGGAGTCTGAAAGGTACGTGAGAAGATCGCCAGTGGAGCGTCCCTGACGGAACCCGTACTGACGATCGGCAAGAAGGTTGTGATAGGAAAGATGCCTTAAAATTTTTCTATTGAGAATTGACTCGAAAACTTTTGAAATACAGGGTGTCAAAGCAATTGGACGATAGTTGGAGGGTTGGGAGTGGTCACCCTTCTTTAGGACTGGCTGAATGAGAGCAAACTTCCAGCAAGAAGGAAAGGTACAAGTTGACAAAGGCGAAAGAGTTTGCATAGGCAGGGTGTAAGCACAGAAGCACAGTTCTTGAGAACAACAGGAGGGACCCCATCAGGCCCATATGCCTTGTTAGTACTGAGGCCAGTGATGGCAGAAAATACATTAGCTGAAGAAATTTTAATGTCAGCCATGAGGAAGTCAGAGGGGGGAAGTGATGGAGGAACAGCACCGGCATCGTCTAGGGTGGAATTGGAGGAGAATGTCTGTGCGAAGAGATCTGCTTTATCAGTAGAAGAAATAGCGCCAGAACCATCAGCGTAGAAAAGAGGAGGGAAGGATGATGAGGTAAAGTTGTTAGAAAGGTTTTTGACAGGGTGCCAGAAGGAGCGGGAAGAATTCGAGTTGGAGAGTTGAGAGCATTTAGTACGGATGAAATTATTTTTAGCAGAGCGAAGAACAGACTTAGCACAATTCCGGGCAGAAACGTAAAGATGATGTGATTCAGGGGTGGGTTGGCTCCGGTACCTTTTGTAGGCCCTCTCCTTGTTGCGGACAGCATTAGAACAAGCGTGATTAAACTAAGGCTTTCTAGCGTTAGTCAAAGGATATGAGAAAGGAATGTATGCTTCCATGCCCGAGAGAATAACCTCCGTAATGCGCAAGGCACACTCAGATGGCTCACGGCCGTGGAAGCAATAATCATTCCAGGGAAAATCAAAAAAGTACTGCCGGAGGGCCTCCCAGTCCGAGGCTCCAAAATGTCACAGACGACGTTTCCCTGGAGAGTCCAGAGGCCGTGCCGGAGTGATAGGAGAGGTTAAGGTGATAAGGTTGTGATCGGATGAGCCCAACAGAGAGAAAAGATTAACAGAGTAAGCAGAAGGATTAGTTGTGAGGAAAAGGTCAAGTATGTTGGAGCTCTCTCCAAGGTGGTCAGGGATACGGGTAGGGTGCTGTACAAGCTGCTCTAGGTCATTAAGGATAGAAAAGATGTAGGCTTGTTCACCAGGTGGACCAGTGAAAGGAGAGGAGAGCCAAAGGTGGTTGAAATCTCCTAGAATGGAGATTTCAGAGAAAGGAGAAATGGATAGAATGTGTTCCATCGTGGAAGTAAGATAGTCGAAGAATTTTTGATAGTAGAATTAGGAGATAAGTAAACAGCACAGATATATTTAGTCAGAGAATGACAGGAAAGCCGAAGCCAGAGAGTAGAGAATTCAGAAGAATCGAGTGCAGGAACACGAGAGCAAGATAAGTCGTTGCGTATATATACACAACAGCCACCTTTGGCTTTGAAATGAGTATAGAGAAAGTAGGAGGATACAGAAAAGGGTTTCCTGTCACTTGCCTCAGACAGCTGAGTCTCAGTTAGAAAAAGAATGTTAGGTTTAGAGGAGGAGAGGTGGTGCTCAACAGAGCGAAAGTTAGAGGAAAGGCCGCGAATGTTGCAGAAATGAAGAAGAAGTGAGTCAGACAGTGTTTCCAGGCACCTCCAGTCGTCACCGGGAGAGAGGCGGATGGTGGGGGTTTTTATTCCCCCCCCCCCAGGGGACTCCGAGGCTTGGTGAAGAGACGCCATAATTTTTTACATTTTGGAAAGGGAAGTGTATTGTGTACTGTGCATGTAGTTTGGTGTAGATAGAGAAATTTGTACTGGAGAGCATGCTGGCCTACTCTCTGTGTAACTGAGACACTGATATTAGAATGTGACACACAATATTAGAATTTGTGCTCCAGGTAGCAAAAGCTAATTAGATCGTTTGGCCACTGTTTTATTATCCGGCTCCGAATGCATTAAATATAATTATAACAGAATGGTATATAGTCGGCAACACATATGCAAACAGGCAATGAGTATGTGCACCCTTGCCAGACGTATGATAGTACTTCAGCCGATACAAGCCAAGTTAGTGAGATTAAAATATGTATAAATGTTGAGTAGAAGGAAAATAATAATGCATGTTTAGTCTCATTGCTTTAATATTCCAAAACAGCCTCTAGACGTCTGAAACATCCATCTGAAGCATTCAACCACCCACCTAAAGCAAAGAAATGAACTCGTGCACCCGTGCTAGACTAAAAAAAAAAAAAAAATGTCAATGCCTATAGATTTAATACCCTTCAACATAATTTATTTGTTCTATTCTATAGATAATAAGTGGCAAATAGTGGGAAAATATTAATCGTGCCGAATTTCATCATTAATCCCCGGCAGGTCGTTCAGGGTAACGCAAACACATCCTGTATATTTACCCGCTATATGGCTCATTCTTGCTCATTATTCCAACTTTTGTAATGGGATTGTCATATGACAAAACTAGATAGAGGAGGGGC